>NC_057801.1:434251838-434554540 GCF_018294505.1 Triticum aestivum
CCGACTATGAGATTATGCAACTCCCGAATACGGGAGGAATGCCTTGTGTGATATCAAACGTCACAACATAACTGGGTGATTATAAAGATGATCTACAGGTATCTCCTAAGGTGTTTGTTGGGTTGGCATAGATCAAAATTATGATTTGTTACTCTGAGTATCGGAGAGGTATCTCTGGGCCCTCTCGGTAATACACATCATAAGAAGCGTTGCAAGCAAAGTGACTAATGAGTTAGTTGCAGGATGATGCATTACGGAACAAATAAAGAGACTTGCCGGTAACGAGATTGAACTAGGTATGAAGATACCGATGATCGAATCTCGGGCAAGTAATATACCGGTAGACAAAGGGAATTACATATGTTGTCATAAGGTTCGACCGATAAAGATCTTCGTAGAATATATAGGAGCCAATATGGGCATCCAGGTCCCACTATTTGTTATTGACCAGAGAGGTGTCTCTGTCATGTCTACATAGTTCTCGAACTTGTAGGGCGCACGCTTAACGTTCATTGACGATATAGTATTATATGAGTTATGTATGTTGGTGACTGAATGTTGTTCGGGGTCCCGAATGAGATCACGGACATGACGATGAGCTCCGGAATGGTCCGAAGGTAAAAATTCATATATTGGATGATATGGTTAGGCCAAGGGGTCAGGCCCACGGGGCTATAGGTCGGTGCAAAAGAAAGTTTTGCGGAGGTCAGGGGCCATACGCCGGAGACCCTGGCGTCTGGCCCTGGTCTATAAGCCAAGGCCCATGGCGTCTGGGACAAACGCCAAGGATTGTGGCGTTTGGTCCTGGAGTCCGAGTGGGACTCTTGCCTTTCGGGCAAAACTGACTTTGAGCAGGCTTTTGCTCCAAGTTTCGACCCCAGGGCTCAACATATAAATAGAGGGGCATGGCTAGCACCAAAGACACATCAAGATTCACCAAGCCGTGTGTCGGCAACCCCGTCCCCTCTAGTTTATCCTCCGTCATAGTTTTCCATAGTGCTTAGGTGAAGCCCTTCAGAGATTGTTCTTCACCAACACCGTCACCAAGCCGTCGTGCTGCTGGAACTCATACTTCGCCCGTCTTGCTGGACCAAGAAGGCGAGGACGTCATCGAGCTGAACGTGTGCTGAATGCGGAGGTGTCGTACGTTCGGTACTTGACCAGGACAGATCGTAAAGGTGTATGAATACATCAACCGCGTTGATAAACGCTTCCGCTTAGCGATCTTCAAGGGTATGAAGATGCTCTCCCCCTCTCGTTGCTATGCATCTCCTAGATAGATCTTGCCTGAGCATAGGATTTTTTTTTGAAATTGCATGCTATGTTATCCAACACGGCATCGAAGGAGCCGAAGCCGGAGAAACCTGAAAAAAAGGGAACACCGTCTCGACAAAGTACACATGCCTCGAGGTGTACACATGATGAGTGACAGGATCATAGCACCGGTAACCTTTGGTGTTAGGAGGGTAGCCAAGGAAGACACATGGGACGAAAAGTGGTGCGAGTTTGTGTGGCATGATGGACGCGGTGGTAGGATAACAAAGACACCCAAAGATGCGGAGAGCGTCATAGGATGGTGGTGTACCGAAGAGAAGGTGGTAAGGGGCGTAGTTCCATCGAGGACGACACGGACGAGTGTTAACTAAGAGAGTGGCGGTGGCGAGAGCATCGGGCCAAAACCGAGCGGGCACGTTAGAGTGAAAGAGTAACGTGCGAACGCGGTCATTAAGTGTGCGGCGAATGCGCTCAGCGAGGCCATTCTATTGTGAAGTGTAAGGACAAGTCAGACGAAAGGTGGTGCAGTGAGAGGCGAGAAGCGTACAGAGAGCGACATTCTCAAACGCTTTTCCATTATCAGTCTGGAGTGCGAGTATGGGGCGACCAAACTGGGTGGTGACATAGGAATAAAAGGTGGTGAGTGTGGCTAAAGCATCAGATTTACGACAAAGAGGAAAAGTCCACACATAATGAGAATAATCATCTAAAGTCACCAAGTAGTATAGATAGCCCGTGTTACTCGCAACGGGAGACGTCAAAACATCACTATGAAGTAATTGAAATGAAAAAGTGGAAACTGAAGTAGACGCATTAAAGGGAAGACGAATGTGGTTGCCTAAGCAACAAGCCTCACAAGTATGTTCGTCGAGCTTATTATATGAGAAAGAAAAACTCCTAAGAATCTGACGCAAAGCGGCGGGGTTAGGCTGGCCCAAGCGAGCATGCCAAAGGTCGACCCCGGCGACGAGGGCGATGGGTGTGGATGTGGAGGCGCCGGGGTGCACGAGATAAAGCTCATCAGGGCTATCACATCGGTGAAGCACCATCCACGTACGGACGTCCTTCATAGAAAAACCAATACCGTCAAATTCAACAGTAAGAGGATTCTCTCGAGTAAGACGACGAAAGGAAACTAAACTAGTGACTAAGGCAGGTGAGACAAGGACATTAGACATAGTGATAGGTGTGGAACTAGAAGGAAAACTAGTGCTACCGACATGGGTGATAGGTAAAGAAGAACCGTTGCCAACAGTGATACGAGTGGGTGTGTTAACTGGAGTGGAAGAGGGTAGGTTAGCGAGATGAGCAGTCATGTGCGCAGTACCACCCGAGTCCATGTACCAGTCACCTCCACTGCCATAATTACTCGGCGATGGCGCCGGGCGTAGGGCGGCCAGGAGGGCGGGGTCCCACGATGCAGGTACCGGCGGCGGCGGCTGGCCTTCATAGGGTGGCGCCTGAGTGGGCGCGTCGTAGCCATCGAGGGGTGGCGGAGCGAGCGGAGCACCGTAGGGCTAGTAGGGGCGCCGATGAACGCCTGGTGGCCCGCGGGGCAGGGACCAAGAAGACCCGATGCAGGGGCCCATGGGACGGGCATGTGATAGGCATGGACAACGCCCGTCCACGGGTTTTGCCCGGCGGCCCACGGCGGGGGCGGCTGCTGGTAGCTGGGCGCCCCCCTGCGCCCGGCGCCTGCTGCTGCGGGTGACAGCCCCCGCTGCCCCGCTGGTTGCGCCGTCCCCTGCCACCTTGCAAATGTTGGGGATGCGCGGGCGGTGTGGGCGGCAGCGGGTAGTAGCCAGTGGGCGCGGGCGGCGCGGGCTGATGGGGCGCGGCCGGAGGAGCATGGCCGCCGCGGGTGGTGCTGGCGGCGAGGGCGGTGTGCTGGACCGGCTACTTCAGCTTCATCATCCGGCGCTCCTCAAGTTTGAGGTACGCGACGACACACTGGAAAGTGGGCTGCGGCAGCAGGGTGAGGTTGGACGCCGCGTTGCCAAAGTCCTCGTTAAGATCGGCGGTGAGGGTGCTCAGCATGAGGTCGTCAGAGACCTTAGAGTCGATGTCGCGAAGCTTGTCGGCGAGCATCTTGAGCCTCATACAGTACTCGTGGATGGTGGAGTTGTCCTGGTGACAGCCGAAGAACTCCTACTGCAAGAAAATAAGGCGCTGAAATTTGTTGTCGGTGAAGAGCGCGTTGATCTTGGCCCACACGTCGCAAGCGTCGTCGTCCTCGGTGACAACCGTGAAGATGTCCTTCGAAACCGCCTGATGGAACCACCGGTGATCGTGGCCTCGATGGCGGACCACTCCGGATCGCCGCGCATGTACGCGCTGTCCACGGAGCCGCCGATATGCTCGATGAGGTAGTACTCGCGGAAGATGAGGTTGAAGTATGACTTCCATGCGTAGTACGACGTGCTGGAGCTGTTGAGACGGATAGGGACCCGGGCCACAATATTGAGGTCACAGATGGCGGCGACGGAGGGCTCGGGGCTGGCGAACGGGTTGGACGAGTGAGTTCTGGACGAACGGTGCGAAGATGGCCAGGACATGGCGGCGGCGGTGGAGTGCGGCGCGAGAGGGTTAGGGCGGCGACGCGGGTAGGGTCGGGGAATGGCGCGGGCGGGTTAGGGTTTGGGAGAGGGGAAAGGCAGCGGCGCAGGGGGTTGCAGCGGCTGCGGGAGCGCGCTGCGAGAGGGGGGCAGCGGCGAGGGGGCGGCACAACGGGTGGCGGCGATGCAAGTGGGAGGTACGCGGTGGCGGCGATCGACGCGACGGGAGGCGGAAGCGAGCGGCACGGGCGGCGGCGAGCGTGATGGAAGAGAAGGGAGGGCGCGGCGGCGGCGTGGTGTGGCGGTAGTGGGAGGCGGCTGCGGCGGCGGCGGCGGCGACAAGACCTAGGGAAGGAACGACCAAGATGATACCATGTAGACGAAATAGTTTGCAATACAATTGATGTTGTATTGTTGGGATACTGATGCACGTATATATAATTACAGGGTAGGTTTCTACCTCAACTATACAAAACAAGAAGATGGGTCACAACTTCAACATACATGCAACACAAAATACATACTCAATAGTTTGTGCTGTAAATTTTTGTGACAAGAAATATATCAAGTCTGTTAGGATTGCATGTGTTGTCTGTTTCCCATGGACCTGTTTGTCATTTTGATTCTTATGAGGATACTTTGTATCTTTGGTTTGACTTAATATAGTTATGAATTTTTCTCGAAAAAAATATATTAAAAAAGGATGTGTTACGGAGAGGATCATATTAGGTTTTGTGGTGCCGGATATCAACAATCTTTGGCACAAAAATTACATTCTTCTGGTCATTTTTTTTAAGAGGTAAATCATCAGAAATCATAGAAATTGCATGCGACTGTCACTTTGATGCACAAACTTGTATAATATGTGTTTCTGGTCATCTAACTTGTCCCCTCATTCATTACGGTGCTTCCCACTATATCGGATCGTATCCATACGCGCGCCAATGTGGCAGGCCACTGTCAGTGGCTGAGGCTGGTTTTTTGTCAGAAAGGACCCTTACATTCTATTAGTTTACACAGGAAATCCTCAAATAAAATGAAAAAGTAATCGAGAACTAATGACCTGCTGCCCTTCGCCTTGCATACACAACCACTAGACCAACTAACGTTTGATGTTTCAAATGTACAGTTAGTGCTATTTATTTAACGCGTACCACACTAATTAAAATAGGAATCAAAACAACAAAAGTGTGTGCTGAAAAGGAGAAGCCCCGGTTTGAAATATGGCCTTCTTAAAAGCTCGCCTCGTGTGTGCCGGCCATCAGGCCGCAATGACACTTGACAACATCAACGAAATTTATCTTCTGTATTGTTCTTTCTTTGTTTTCTATGTAAGATAGATTTGATTTTAGTTTATTAGTGATAAATAGAGATAAGAGTGCTATGTATTGTATAGTTTCAAATTTATGTATCCCAATGCCAGCGAACTATGTATAATTTTGTTTTTGCACAGATAGATTTTTTTGCACATAGTACCTAACTTTAAATGTATATTGCTGAAAAAAATAGTGCGGAATGAATGCAAGTATATCATTTTGGACAAACCAACAAAATTTTGGTCCAAATTTCCATAATTTTAATTTTAAAATCTAGACCAAAAGGAAATATAATATAGAATGAATGCATGTAAATTCTTTTGGACAAATCAACAAAAATTTTGTTTGAATACGAATAATTTTAAATTTAAATATTTATATAAAATGAAATATAGTGCGGAATGAATGTAGGTATGTTTTTCAGACAAATCAACTCAATTAGTGTTTGAATTCAAATAAAAGTAAACTGGGAAATCCAGGTAAAAGAAAATATAGTGCAGAATGAATGTATGTAAATTCTTCTGGACAAATCAAATAATTTTTGTTTGATTCCGAATAATTATAAATTTAAAATGTAGATAAAAGGAAATATAGTGTTGAATGAATGTACGTAAATTTTTGGGACAAATCAACTATTTTATCAATTGGAATAATTTCAATTTTAAAATCTAGATAAAATAAAATATAGTGCAGCATGAATGTACGTACATTTCTTTGGACAAATCAACATCTTTTGATTTGAATAATTTGAAATTTGAAAATCTAGATATACGAAAATATAGGTCAAAATAAATGTACATAAATTTTTGGGACAAATCAAAGAAATTTTTGTTTGAATGTGAATTATGTAGATAAAAGAAAATATACTTCAGAACGAATGTATACAGCTTTCTTTTGGACTGCGCCCTCGAGCTCGAGGTCTGAATTTTTTTCATAATAGTAGTCCTACTAACTTCGGTTTTAGTAATGAAAAAGTTCGGACAAATCAATGGAAATTTTGTTTGAATTCAAGTAAGTTTAAATTTAAAATCTAGATAAAAGAAAACAATATTCTTTTTTATACTAAAGAAAATATAGTTCAGAATGTGTACTTTTACACTTGGATATATACCTTAGTAGCCTCAAAAGAACATGAAGTAACGTTAGTTAGGTTGGTTAGAACGCCCGTTTAATTGCAACAGGTCACCGGTTCGAAGCGGGGATTACCTTGTCTCCGTTTTGATTTTACTTTAATTCGTACGGCCTGCTTATATAAATCTACTGCGCTCAACAATGTTTTTACTTTTATTTGAGAATTTTCTGCATATATAAATAAAATGCAAGGGTGCTATCTGGAAAAACGTTGGCACGCGTGTTGATACAGCCGGATACGGTAGAAAGCATCGTATATGAATAAGAGGACAAAAACGTTGGCACGCGTGTTGATACAGCCGAATACGATAGAAAGCATCGTATATGAATAAGAGGACAAGTTAGATGACCAAAAACACGTATTTTACAAGTTTATGCACCAAACTGACCGTTGCGTGCAAGTTCTGTGACTTGCGGTGTATTTACCTCATTTTCTTAATGTAATCTTCTAGTCACTTTAGTTTTACTAAGACTAAAGGATACCCGCGCGATGCCGTGGAATTGGATACAGAGTCAATTACACCGGTGGTGTTAGAACTTGGCGTAAACTATGTGAGATTTTTTTGCGTAAAGGTTTAAATATATCTGAGCTAAGTTTTTGCACCAGTTCAAGGTATGCCACAAGTTCTAGCACTAAAGTGACCGTTTGCGTCAAGTTCTAGCATCACCGGTGTAATTGACTCTTGGATATATGGTTTCTAACTATCGTGTAGAATACTAATTCAGTTCTGAGGATTTAAACTATGTGAGATTTTTTTTTTGCATAATTCCGCTCGGCTGCTTGTTAATTATAATAAGTACTAAAAACCTCTGAAAGAGCGACGGTCGTGTAAAACACCGAACGGTTAGGTACGAAAGTGCATCAATCGCAGAGGTCGCGGTCTATGAGGCTCCGCCATGTAATTCCCAAAATCCTATAGTAGCATACGAAACGGCGATAAAACAAGGCGAATAGCACGATCCATCTGTCATAAACCGGGGCTAAACAACAATTAACGAAAGGACAAGCAGCAATCACTCACGAAATCAGGGGCAAGCTATGCAAAGCTAGCTAGCTGGCTACTACTGTAGTGGTAGTAGGAATTGATGTGGCTCTCTCAGTCAGGAGTCGGCACCGATGACACGTAGGAAAATGCTCTGTGCCTGTCTGACGAAATGCGTACTTGACGTGGTTGTTCCTGACACTGTTGTTGGTTGAGGCCGCTTTCGGGTAGAGATGTCGATGCAGATTCTCTGGGCTAGTAGAAAAGACTATTGTTTGTTATTGGCGATCGATGGCTTGTTTGACGACCCCCTGAAGACCTGTGCAAAATAATCGGCGCTGTCCGCATATAATAAACCGAAGGGGCAATCTGTATCCTGTGGCGTGATGCGTTTGTTCCGTAGCTACCGTGCAACGCGCTGCGACCTCTGGAACCTGTCGGCGCCAGGCATCGTAATCGAGCTCTTCCTTCCTCGTCGATTTGCTTAGGCACGGCAGGTTAGCCAACGATCGGCCTAGTTGCTTAACCACGTAGCAGACGTCAATCTCAAGGAAAATAACCGCACCAAGAAGCCGATGAAATTGGGTAAAACCTGGTCGATCCGCACTGCTACTGCAGGCGCCATGCCATCGATCGATCCTGTAGCTGTAGCACTGATGGAGTGATGGATGGAGGTGGAGTCTAGGACATGATCCTGTTGGTACCAAAACAGTAGCCGTCACATGCAAGGCGGTACGTCGTCTACTATGCAGGCAGAGGCAGGCATACGGGGCAGAAATCACATATCTGACCTCAGGCAGAAATCAAATCACAAACTGACCTGGTCACGAAAAAATTTCACTCTGCTGACCCTTTGGTGTGGCGTCCGACAGCCGAGCGCCGCACCCTACTGTGCAGCGCCCTTCCCTTAGGCGTCGCACATCCTGCCAGCGTGGCAGCTCTGGTCCAGTTGCGGCCCCACACGCACCTGTGCAACGCCTAAGGTCTAGGCGCCACACACCTGTAATGTGTAGCGCCTAGCTCTTGGGCGCTGCACAGTCTGTGTTCCACTTGGGCTGGCCCCACCCTCTCTCCCCTCCCACCCCCACCCCACACACCCCCACCCGACCCAAACCCTTAGACTTGCGGCCCTCCTCTCTTCCCCTCTCCCCCCTCTCAAATCCTTCTCAAATCATGCAAATCCGCCACACACCGTGGATTTCGAAGCCAACCCCTCCCTTAAGGTAATCTCCTCCGATCCCCTCGTTTTCATCCATAGGAATTGTCACATTTGCTCAAATCTTGCTAGTTTGGGGAAACCCTAGATTTTGATAGGATTTGGAAATTTGTGTTGAATGATGTTATATTTCTTTGCTAATTTGGGTTGTTTAGGCTTCCATAGTATGCTAGGGTTAGGGTTATGTGTGTTTGATGTTGGTGTTAGGGTTATGTTGGTGTTAGGGTTGTGGTTATTGTTATGTGGGGGTTAGGGTTATTAATTCATATATATGTTAGGGCATATGTGTGCAAATATTTTTCTTAAGTATTTACTTGATATATGTGTGTTTTTGATTATTGTAGGGATGGGGAGAACATGTGTTTATGTTCATCATGTGGATAAAGAGGCCTTTTTGAAAGGCAATGTTGAGACGGACCCGGATGAGCTTGACATGGTGTTTGAGAGTAGTCCTAGCTATGCGGAGCTTTTGAAACAAGTGAGGAAAGATTTGAATTGGATGGACCCAAGTGACGTTGTTGAGTTCGAGGGAAGGCATAATGTTGGTTTAGGAATGCACATCCGTTGGAAGACAATGCGTGTGAACTCCGAGCAACGTTGGGTTGCATACAAGGAGACGGTTGCGGAATCTCTAGACAAGGCTCTTGAGTTATTTGCCTCCAAGAAGGTTGAGTCTACTTTGAATTTAGACTTGAACCGGAACCCCTCCCCGTTGGTTGCTAGCACTCCCCCACCCATGAACCAAGATCAAATGAGTGAACCTCAATTCACGCAAGAAGATTGGCCAACATTGAGCCCGACTCCAAACAACCAAAATGAAGGTTTTGAAGAGGAGAATGATGAGTACGAGGAGGATGACAACGAAGTTGACCTCCATGACAACAATGTGGGTGATCTCGACCAATATCATGTGCAAGAGACAATGGACCAATCCATCCCTTTTTCCCGTGCATATGCATCGGACTCGGATGACGATGGTCCTGATGAAGAAGTTGATGAGGAGGGGTTCACACCGAAGGAGGCCGAAGCATTCAAGAAGGTATTCGGGCGGGATCACAAGACACCATTGTTCAAGGATCTTAGTCTCGCGGATGAAGCCGTTGTGGATGGTGGAAAATGCATATCTCTTGGAGCTAGGCCAAGTTCTCACCGTGATTTGGAAGACGGCAAGAACGGGATATATCCCGGTTGTGAGTTTCAATCCTTCTTGGAATTGAAGATGTGGCTCGACAACTACTCGGTTACACATTATTGTCCACATAAAGTGGCCAACTCGGACGTGAATGTGCGTTACACGGTCAAATGTGAAGTGCCAACATGTCCATGGATTGTGCGTGCAAGGCCATGGAAAGGAGGTCCCACTTGGCGCATAGTGAGTTGTCTACCAACTCACATGTGCCGGCACAAGAATGCGGATGGCAAGCTTGTGTACCAACAACACAGACAACTCACGTCCGAGTTCATTGCTTACAGGCTGTCCAACCAAATATCCACACTTCCAACAATGAGCATCAAGAGTGTCATTGACCTTGTGAAAGTCATCTTTCATTACAAGGTGAAGTACGGCAAGGCATGGAAGGCGAAGCAAGCCGCATTCAAGATGTTGTATGGCAATTGGGAGGAAGCATACAACCGACTCCCTAGGTTGTTGTTAGCTATGGCCGCCACAAACTCAGGCATGGTTCACGTGGTTGAGCCTCATGGGCACCAAACATTGATTCATAACGGGAGGACCGTCCGAGTATTTGGCCGTGCATTTTGGGCCTTTGAGCAATGCGTGAGGGCTTTTGAGCATTGTCGGCCCGTCATCGCCATTGATGGCACGTTCTTGACCGAACAATACAAGGGAACTTTATTGGTTGCAATAGCAAGTGATGCCAATAACCGGGTGTTGCCTTTGGCTTTCGCTTTGGTTGAGGTGGAGAACAATGATAACTGGGAGTGGTTCTTGCATCAACTGAGAACAAGGGTATTACCTGCTGAAAGGGAAATTTGTGTCATATCGGATCGCCATCCTGGAATTCTAAATGCGGTGGTGGTTGACATTCCCGGACATACAAAGTTGCATCATCGATGGTGCATGAGGCACTTTTGTGCAAACTTCTATAGGGCATGTGGTATCAAGGAGTTGGCCGATGATCTTCAGGATTGTTGTCTCGCTTTCACCAACAAGTGGTTTTCCACATTGTTCAATGCATTGCTCAGACACAAGAAACTTGACCCCGGCGGTCAGGAGTTTCTGAATAAGAACATTGCCGAAAGGAATATGTGGGCACGTGCTTTCGATGAAGATGGCCGGAGGTACGGTCAAATGACAAGCAATATGGCAGAATGCTTCAATAAGGTGCTCAAGGGTGTACGTGCATTACCCGTGACGGCAATAGTTCAATACACATTTGACAAGTTGAATGAATACTTTTTAAAGCACTCAATGGAGACTGATAAGCAGATTGCTGGTGAGAACAAGGATAAGCACAAGTACAATTTCCCACCAAAGGTCGAAGAATGGTTGGAATTTCAATCACGAAAGGCAGACTCCGAAGAAGTTGTACTATATGACGACAACGAGTGGAAGTATGAGGTGAAAGAGCCCGGAGGAACCACAAACGATGGCCGCCAACACGGAGGCCGGGCTTTCAAGGTCTCCCTAACACGGTGTGATTGCAGCTGCATGAGGCCGTCTTTGCTTCATCTCCCATACTCGCACTTGTTAAATGCATCCCGGGTTAGGAATGTGGACGTCAATCACCCTCTTACCGTGAGGGAGTCCGAGTTCTCAATCATGACGGTAAAGAATACATGGACTCCACGGTTCCAGCCATACTTGGACCAATCACAATGGTCGGAGTATCATGGAGTTCAACTATGGCCGGACCCGGAATTGAAGATCGTTAGACGGGGAAGACGTAAGACAAAGCGTCTTAGAGGTGACATGGACGGATGGGGTCGTGGTGGTGGTGGAGAATACGGCACCGTCCAATTCCAAGAGCCTCGTGAGCAATCCCGTTGTGGGGGCTGCAGTAATGGGGGACACAACACAAGAACTTGTCCCAAACCAAGAAAGAGATCAAAGAAAAATGGTACAAGCACAAGCCAAACAAATGATAGCCAACCAAGTGAACCAAGGGGTAGCCAACCAAGTCAAACAAGTGGTGGCGTGCCAAACCACTCAAATCAAACAAGCCAACAAGGAACTAGGCAACAAAGAGGGAGTCATCTTGGTCTTAGAAGAGGCCGTGGTGGTGGTCTTGGCCGTGGTGATGGTCTTGGCCGTGGTGGTGGTAGAGGCCGTGGTGATGGTCTTGGCCGTGGTGATGGTCTTGGCCGTGGTGGTGGTAGAGGCCGTGGTGATGGTCTTGGTCGTGGTGAAGGTCTTGGCCGTGGTGATGGTCTTGGCCGTGGTGGTGGTAGAGGTCGTGGTGATGGTCTTGGTCGTGGTGAAGGTCTTGGCCGTGGTGATGGTCTTGGTCATGCTGGTGGTAGAGGTCGTGGTGATGGTGTTGGTCGTGGTGAAGGTCTTGGCCGTGGTGGTGGTAGAGGTCGTGGTGGTGGTCTTGGCCGTGCTGCTGGTAGAGTCCGTGGTGGTGGTGGATGGTATAGGCCGTGGTGGTGGCGGTAGAGGCCGCGGTGGTGGTGTAGGCCGTGGTGATGGTGGAGGCAGTGGTGATGGTGGAGGCAGTGGTGATCTTGGCCTTGGCGGCGGTCGTAGTGGAGGAATGTTCTCTTGGCTCAATGGACCATTGCCGTATGTGACTTACTATGATCTTGTTCTTTTGGCTCAATGCTTGTGTTGTCATTTTGTATTGTGTGACTAACTATTATATTGCCATTTTCATAGGTATGGAAACAATGAAGGGGGTGGAGGACACGGAGGGGGAAGGTGAGATCCCTTGGTGGTGGGAGGAGGGAGAAGAATAAGAAATTACATGGACCGTGATTTGGACAAGTATATGTGCTATGTGTGTATGACTATGTGAGGGGACTAATATTTCTGTGTATGACTATGTGAGATTCCTATGTATGTATGACTATGTGATTTGGACAAGTATATGTGCTATGTGTGTATGACTATGTGATTTAGACTATTATTTCTGTGTTTTGGACGCCTGCATTTAATTTGGATATGATTATGTGGCATCTTTATGAATCAAAAAACAAAAAAACCAGCAGTTATTTGAAAATAGTAGTTAGTGCAGCGCCCAAGGCCAAGGCGCCACACTACACAGTGCAGCGCCTCGGTCTTCGGCGCTGCACACCTGGACATGGCAGTCCAGAGAGCAACAGAATCATTCCAGAGAGCACCAGGAGCGTTCCAGTTGGTTTTGCACCCCAAAAATTGCTAAGTCAGTGTGGCGCCTTGGCCGCACTGTATAGTGTGGCGCCTTTTCCTTGGGCGCTGCACACTGACTTAGCAATTTTTGGGGTGCAAAACCAACTGGAACGCTCCTGGTGCTCTCTGGAATGATTCTGTTGCTCTCTGGACTGCCATGTCCAGGTGTGCAGCGCCGAAGACCGAGGCGCTGCACTGTATAGTGTGGCGCCTTTCCCTTGGGCGTTGCACACTGACTTAGCAATTTTTGGGGTGCAAAACCAACTGGAACGCTCCTGGTGCTCTCTGGACTGGAATGTCCAGGTGTGCAGCGCCTAGAGGAGAGGCGCTGCACTGTGTAGTGTGGCACCTTTCCCTTAGGCGCTGCACCCCTGGACATTTATTAGGCTGCACCAACTCCCTCCCACCCATCCCCACCCCACACACCCCACCCTCCACACAAACCCGAAGCTCAGTGCCTCCCCTCTGCCCTCCTCTCTCCCCCTCTCAAATCCTTCTCAGATCCGGAGTATTTGACCGTGGATTTCGAAGCCAACCCCTCCCTTAAGGTAATCTCCTCCGATCCCCTCGTTTTCATCCATAGGAATTGTCACATTTGCTCAAATCTTGCTAGTTTGGGGGAAACCCTAGTTTTTGATAGGATTTGGAAATTTGTGTTTCTTTGCTAATTTGGTATGGTTAGGTTTTCATAGTATGCTAGGGTTAGGGTTATGTTGGTGTTAGGGTTGTTGTTATTGTTAAGTGGGGGTTATGGTTGACCAATAATTCTCGGTTTTGTAGGCATGGCTTCATCCGGTTTCATGACAAGGCCACCATGTGCTAACCAAGAAGACATGCCGAACAAGTGGGAGGACGCATCTTTGGACAAGGTGAAGGAGAAAGATGTCAACATCCCGCCTTGTTGGTGTGGAGATGTTTGCAAGGTGAAGGTGTCCACCGACCGAAAGAAAGCATGGACGGAAGGGCGGAGATATTTTGTATGCCCGAACTATGCTTATGATCGTGCACTTCCAACTAACGTCTATGACCAACCACCGGTAAGCTCGAGAAGTAAAATGTTACTCTCAAATGTGTGTCAACACTAACAACAAATTTTTATGCAGTCACCGCCTCCTCTATGCAAGTACTTCACGTGGATAGATCTTGAAGTGCTAGAAGATGTGAAAAAGGACCAATACGCAGATTGTCTTAGGCGGCAACGACGGTTCAAAGAATCGTTTCGAAGAGGCTTGGAGGAAGAGCGTCGTCAGAAGGAGAGGATGGAGCGGAAGAAACGAGAGGAGGAGAGGGCACGCCAAGCGAAACTTGCTCGTGAGGAGGAGAGGGCAAGAAAGCTTGCAAAGGCTCGCGAGGCGCAAGAGGAGGACTCGGCACGTGACAAGAAGGGGAAATGGCCTCGCTCTACTCAGTAGGGACTTCGCTTCGGTGCACTCGTCGTCAACTATTTTCTAATGAATGTGTCATGAAGTTGTGAGGGCATGTGAGATGTTGGTGAACTATCTTCTAGGGCAAGCTGCCATTTGTCATTTGTAATGAATGTGTCGTGAACCATGTCATAGTAATGTTTGAATTGTCTTAAGTTATGAACTCGTCGGCTTAAAATTTATGTTTGTTCAAATTGTTGTGATGCTGCAGTCCTTATCCCGCAAGCACATCGGGTTGAGGCGGAAGTCCGCGGTGTACCCAAGCTCTCACCCGCGCCATATGGCTGCCATTCCACCTATGAAACAGGGCAACAATGCAAATTTGATAACTATTTTTCAAGCAAGCATGAGAAAGGACTAAAGTAATGACCTCCTTACCTGCTCAGGCGTAATCGTGTCCAACTCGGCAATGTACTTTTGGTACATGAGATTGACATCGTTCGTCATCTCGGAAACGATATCCCACTTGTAAGCCCACGTGGGGCGCCGTAATTCGTCATGTTCATCTGCATACCAAGGATCAAACCTGACGCTCTTCGGGCGTCCAACAGGCAGACGCTCCCAGCTCCATACAAAAAGTAAAAGCAGATTACCACCAATGCCTGCACTAGGTGTGATCCTGCAACACGCATCATCCAGCTACATATGAAAGAAAAACAATGTTAACTTGACAGCAAGCTTGCATTGCTAATGAATAAATGAGTTGATCACAAAACAGACCAACTACCTGTCGGTACAAGTAGGCAAGAGTCGCTGAACCCCAGCTCCATTTGCTATCGAAGACGGTCAACGCCTTCAGCCACATCCATGGAGCGTTCTTGCCAGTGGAGTCAGGAAACAAAGTCCTCGACACAATGTACCACATATACACACGAGCATGTGTCTGGATCACATCATTAGTTGCATCCGGAGGGCACGTCGCAAAGTTATTTTGAATCCACGTGAAAGCAGCTCCGGCTGCCTTCCTTTCCCTCTTCTTCTTCTCTTCTCCCTCCTCTACATCATCCTCAGCCTCGGTAGGAGCCATACCGATAAGAGCAATCATCTGCTCGCGCCACCCATCAGAATCGGTGCTCATACAGAGAGGCATCCCGTCGATAGCAAGACCGGTGATCAACGAGACATCCTCGAGCGTCACGGTCATCTCCCCAGTCCGAAGATGGAAACTATGCGTCTCTGGCCTCCACCGATCAGCAAGAGCGGACACCAGTGGAGCGTTCAGATTCGGCGTGGACCGGCTGACCAACTGAATCCACGGGAGTAGTCCTGCCTGCTTGATGTACGGTGTGTACCGCTCATCGTAAGGCATGGCAGGACCAGAGACCCCGTGATACCGAATCTTCAAAGGTTCAAGCTTCTGCAAAAAACAAGTAATGACAAATCTTAGGGCATGTAAATTTCAACTTAAGGCAAAATATTCAGATTA
The DNA here is from genome assembly GCF_018294505.1 of Triticum aestivum. Taxonomy (NCBI): domain Eukaryota; kingdom Viridiplantae; phylum Streptophyta; class Magnoliopsida; order Poales; family Poaceae; genus Triticum; species Triticum aestivum. The sequence continues at coordinate 434,267,495 of NC_057801.1, forward strand.
CTCGTTATTACCATCTCCTTCTCGCGCATCATGTAGGCCCGGTGTTTCGTGTCGTAGACATCGTCGAAAAGCCAAACCATCCTTACAAAGTTCAAACAATAAACATATATGAGTTCATCTCAAATATCGGTAAACACTCAACATTTCATATGTATTCATCTAAACATCTCATATGTATTCATCTACAAGAATCTCAACATCTCCTTCTCACACAATGAATAAATAATTGTAAATTCTCATATATATCTAGTATGTCATATGTGTTCAAGTAAATCAACATCTCATATTTCAAATAAACTTAACATTTAATATATATCTAAAAAAATTCAACATCTCACATATAGCTACAACACTCAACATCTCATAATTATCTACAAAACTAGGCATCTCATATATATCTAAAAAAAATTACAATCTAGGTTTCACTAACAAGAATCATATAGTGTGTGTGTGTGGGGGGGGGGGGGGGGTCAAAGGTTCCACCTAATCTTGGGCAAACAAAGATCCAAACCAAGCAAATCAAAGGTTCCATCTAATCTTGGGCAAATCCCTAAAATTGCAACGCATTTACGGAAAAAAAAGGGAACAGAGGAGTTTACCTAGTAGGAGGGATTGGAGATCGAATCCGGGCCTCAAAACTTCAGATCTGAGAGGGGTGTGGGGGGATCCTAAGGGAGCGCCGCTGCCGCCGCTCTCTGTAAACAGAGCAACTGCTTAGAGGGGGAAGAACTGCTGGGAGGGGCTGGCCCGATGCGGCTTAAGTCAATGTGCAGCGCCCAAGCCATAGGCGCTGCACATTACACAGTGTGGCGCCTATCCCTTGGGCGCTGCACTGCTGTCTGTGGGGCCGCAACCCAACCAGGGCTGCCACGCTGACAGGAGGTGCGACGCCTAAGGCAGAGGCGCTGCACAGTGGTGTGTGGCGCCTAGCTGTCGGGCGCCACACTAAAGAGTCAGCAGAGTGAAATTTTTTCGAGAGCGGATCATTTTGTGATTTGATTTCGCCCTGAGGTTAAATATATGATTTTTGCCGGCATACGGTGCTCAGCTCCGGACTGGAACGGTCTCTCTCGACTCCCGTACGTGTTTCAGTCATTGCCGGGGGAAAGGAAAGCACGCATACATAATGCAGATGCAGTGCCCAGCCCCAGATGTTCTCCCCGCCTTAATTTTCAGATTTGGACGCCGAGGTTTACGTGACTCCGATCGATCCCATTCATTGTCCACGACCGAAACCGGCTATGCAGAGACACACACACACATAGCTGGTTTCCTCCAAGTTCATTGAATCGCGCCCTGCCCAGGCGCGTCGAGTGCACGACCCCCTGCAACTAAAGACCGTGTGAACGAATCCCAGTACGACACGTGGGAAGCGTGGCCCCAGGTTCAGCAGTGTCACCATTTCTTATTCGTACATGTGCCATGTGTGCTAGCATGTGCCTGAATCCGGCCGCTTAAACCGATGAGAGTACAGGACACTGCTGCCTGTTCGCTCAGGCTGCAACCTACCGAGCAGATTTCAGGGGCTCATCTTTTTTTTTTTTTGAGGGGATCATCTTTTTGATTTTGAGTCTAATTTCAGGGGCTGATAGCAAATGGCCTTTTATGTCTTGTTTCGTTAAAAGCCAACCCCAAATGGGCCAAAGGCCCAGCAGTGACGATGGCTGGGGCGACTTTTCTGTTTTCCCGGATTTATGTTTTGGCTTTAAGTTTTTGCATAGGGCTTGGACAGTCGCCATACAGTGCCTTTTTTTTTACTAGCAAGCATGTCCGTGCGTTGCAACGACAGAATAAAATCAGCCATCATACACACACTCGACAATATCAGCAAATCTCTTGAAATCTTTCACGATGTCACACAACAAACAACACAATAAGTTATGTTACGCAAAAATATAACGGTGGGAGGATTTTTGAAGCAAAAATGTTAAACACATGGGCCTATTACGGGGTTGTTACGGCCCTTTCCTATAAATTCTCTCCATCACCCCTTGAATATCACCAATCGTGCGCCTCCCTTAAGCCAATCAAAATTTGCCAGGTCAACATCAGTCGTGAAGGTTAAGTAAGCTTTCTTCGATATAGCATTGCTCATTTTTAAGTGCACTCAAGGTGTTTCCAATTTATTAGGCAACACAAATATATACCTAGTTGTCGGTATCTCTTTACGCCTTTGTTGTCGTTCCTCCTAGTGGTGCGGAACAAATATTGCATTTATGATGAAAATAGCAAAGTACATTTTAGTACTCAATGATAGCATGTGCATAAGAGCATTATTTTTCTTCTTGTTGATATATGTGTTTGCAACTGTAATCTAGGTCAAGATTTAATTTGGTTGCAAACATATTAGACAGCTCCATCGAAAACAATCAATCTAGGGCATGCATACCAAATGTGCAAGGTTGCATATCAGCATTGATATTCTTAAAAAAAATCTTTATGGACACAATTTCAAAAGTATGAAAATCAACATTAATCCACTGGTTTACATAAAACTTGTACCAGCTATTTAATGCACATCATCATATAGCGGGTGGTTATTCTACACTATGCATAAGAGAGGATGATTTTGTACCTATTGTAAACTTTAGCATATGGTAGTTGGTAGGAATCAACTGTTGGGTTCTACGGTAGGATGCATCGACTGTAAATTAAAATTTCCTACGCGTACAACAACCAAGAACATGCTACGGGAAGATGGATCACAGTTCGTTACCATTAGACGCGCAGTGCCGTGCAGCGGAAGAAGAGTTGGGGCAGCGCGTTCGCGTGGATCGTCTCCTCCTCGTCCGATCTCCCTCGAACAGCCGGTCGTCCGATCCCACGTACGAGTTCGCCGGAGCAGCGCAAGTGCACCTTCTCTAACGGTATCCGCGCGTGCAGGAGGAACACCGTGCGGCGGACTGCTAGGTCCGATTACACAGTCGGCGATGAGTGGAGGTGGCTATTCGCAACACATGCAAACCCTAGTCTCAGCGCCGAAGCGATCAACCACATAAGTGTGCCGTACCTCCACCTTATATAGGCGTCCGCTGCGGGCTCAACACTTGGGCCTCGCACGGACCCTAAAGCCCAAAGTCTACTCGGTCACGTCCCTAGTCCAGTTCGGATCACATCCGACCAGTGTCCTATGAACCGACCTCGTAGGTTCCTTCCCTTAAGTGTGTGACCCCTTAGGTTCAAGTCGGCTTGGTCACAGTTCGGATCACCTCCGACCTGCACGGTTGGTAGCGGTCTCTAGCAAGGCGTGCCGACCACCAATCAGACTATGAAGCTGGTTAGGCGAACCTGTACAACATGTCACACTTCTGTTCCCTTTGCCTCATGATATATGTTGTCGGGCTCAAGGCGAGACTGTCATCCTTGTGCTAGCCCGACCTCTTTCTCGTTCCAGTGATACCGACCACAAACTGGATTATCTCATAATCCCTGTCGCATGGCCATGCTTATCCTGGTCGGATCACACGAGGGGCCCAGAGTATATCTCTCCTGATCAGAGGGGCAAATCCCATCTTGCTCGACCATGTCTCGCAGCATGGGACTGGACAAACCCGAAACCTATCTTTGTAACTACCCAGTCACGAAGTAGCGTTTGGTCGGCCCAAAGCAAGTCTGTCACCATCCTGAGTACATGCGTCAGCTCAGGTCTTAGGACATAGAACGTATGTTGTACTAGAGACTCATAGATGACATATCGCCGCGTCTCATAGTTGGGTCTGTCCGACTCGGACCTTATCTCGACTCGGATCCGACTACGTCGAATTCGACCAGACCTTTCCAAGTTCATATTATCCGGTTAGCATCCAATGCTCCATGGCTAGTGAGACCAAGCCATCGACCGTGTCATATGCTAGTCTAGTCGGTTGCGCGTCCACACAGCCCTTTCGACTAGGGACCTTTTAGGACAGTCATCATACAATGCATAGTCCCACAAACAAGTCACGTACTTGCTGATACACATCATTGATAATGTCCAAGGACTATCTTTGTTCATAAATACATAGGAAATATCATCATACATGATTGCCTCTAGGGCATATCTCCAACATCAACATCGCCTATGATGCCAATAATAGCTTTTGTGAGAGTATCAAACTATCATATATATATATATATATATATATATATATATATATATATATATATATATATATATATATATATATATATACTTAATTAAAATGGGGGTAGGAAACATATATAATAGGCATTTCCAATATACCTCCTATAAAGAAGGTATTAATTAAGGTTGCACCCTAAGAGTAATTTTAGAAATGATTAATATCTAAGATAAAAACATATTTGAAATCTACACATTTTACTGAGGGATGTCCATAAATGACATGTTAGATTTATTTGGAGTTAGGATTTGAAATATATGAATATTTTGAAAAGCATTTGGATCTGCCCAAAAAAGGCAAAAGAGAAATGTTAAATAGAGAGTAGTCGGGCCAAAATTATAACATTGTGCAGCCCATATTCTAACCGGCGCCTGGGCGAGAATTCAGAGAGAAAAGGGTGAAAAGGTGGAGAAGTTGGAATCGAACCCAGGTAGAGTGAGGCTCTAGCCAGTGGGGTGCCTGTGTGCTCATGATGCATGAGGGGATCGCTGGCTCGCTGTACATGAAGCAAAGGCCACTATCGATGCAGCGACTTATGTAGAAAGAAAGGAATTGTTTTTTGCACTTACCAGTGGCATTGGGGGTAATTTGTGGCAACTTTAAGGTCAATTACTTGATGGACGGGCAAAAATAACCCATCCTTTATTAGTAGGTATAGATACATAAATATATGTATGAGCATTTTTGTTATGCGGTGACCATTTTTTGATACATGTTGAAAGTTTTAAAATCTGTGATGAATATTTTATAAGTACATGATGAACATTTTCCAAATGTGTGCTGAAGTGTTTCACAAATATGTGGTAAATACTTTTCCGAATGCACGATGAGCATTTTTTAAATACACAACAAACATCTTTTTGTACGGACAAATCTGAATTTTTCCAAAGCTCCTCATAGTTTCTTGATTTTAAGCAATTTGAAGGTACTCTCCTTCTAGGCACAATTTGCCCTCGGGCGTCACAATAACGTTCTAGGTCTAGTATTTAGTCATTTCGAGTTATGCATCTCAGATGCTCCACTACCATACATTGCTATTTTATTCATTTTCCTTACTACTCCCTCCGCAAAGAAATATAAGAGTGTTTAGATCACTAAAGTACAAATGAAGTATATATTTTCTTTTAAAACCAATTTGCATTTTATTTTAAATATGCAAAATATAAAACCATATAAAATGAAAAAAGCTAACAGCTTAACATGGGCTTAGCCCAGGCGAGCCGGTGTGGGCGTTTCTCCGCCTATACCTCACATATAGGAGGGAATAAAGGGGTAGCGCTATGTCTCGCTTATAGCGAGACGTGGTGGTTTCTTTTTCACGCGCGCGTGCATCAAGGAGCCACGGCTTCCCTGAAGCGAGTCACCACTTGGGCCTGCCGATGTACGGATTCCGTGTGCTATCCTCCTTGGGTGCTGTTTCCTTCGCTGTTTTCTCTGCGTTTGTTTTTCTTTTTTTTTTCCTTCTATTCTTTTTCGCTTCCAGTTTTTCTCTCACTATTTTCTTCGGTTTTCATTTGTTCTGCTCTGGTTTTTTATTTTCCTTTCATTTTTTCTTCTTGTATGCCTATTATTCTTTCTGTTTCTGTTTCTTTTTCTGTTCTCTTCTCTTTATTGCGTATTATATAAAAAGTTCACCGTGTATTACAAAAATGTTCATCCTATATATTTGAAATATTTCACCTTGCATTATAAAAATGCATCATGTATTACAAAAATGTTTATCGTATATTATGAAATTGTTCAACATAATTTTTTTACTGAATGTTCAATGCGTATTTAAAAAATTGTTCAAGGCATATATTCATATTTTTCAAAAATGTTGATCATATACTTAAAAAGTTCATCATACAATACAAAAAATTTCATCATGTATTATTTAAAATGTTCAATGTTCAGTGTATATTTTTCAAAAAAAATCAAAAGAATGCGATACTTTAACTATCGCGCCTCTAATTTACTACTAGAATTTACCAGTTTGATCAGTTAGTAGCACTCATTCACGAGAGGAAGGTTGCAATTTCGAGCTCTTGCTTGCGCATGACTTTTTGGTTACCTTTTCACTTTTCTTGAGCTTATTTACCTCCTAATGAGCTGGCCTATTCGCTCTCGCGAGACCAAGCATGCTCTCGTGTCAGGTGCCTCCATAAATGGCCGGCCCAGGCGTGCGGGCAACGACGACCTTATTTTTTCATTTTATTTCTTATTTCTTCTTTCTTACTTTCATTTATACTTTTAAATATTTTAAATAAATATATTAAAAAATACTTTACATAAAACATTTAAAAAACGTTAACCAAGCATTCAAAAAGTGTTAATGTGTATAAAGCTAATGTTTCTAATTTATACAAAAAATGTATACAAAAAGCTTTAAAAAATGTATAATGTGTGTCAAAAACTTGATCATGTATTAAAAACTATAATAAAGCTTTGAAAAATGCTGAACAAGTTTGGAAAATGTTAATCAAGAATATGAAAATAATTAAAGGTGTATACAAAAAATGTTGAACTTGAAATTTAAAATTGTCAAACTTGTATTTAAAAAATGTTAATCAAGCATTTGAAAATGATCAAATATAGAAAAAAATGTTGACCATTTATTACAAAATGTTTATCATATATTTGAAAAATGTAAATCAAGCATTTGAAGAATGTTGAAACTTTGTATAAAAAAAATCTTGACTACATATTCAAAAATGTTAACCTACGATTTACAAAATGTTAAATATGTATGAAGAAAATGTTTCTCATGTATACAAAAAATGTACACAAAAATATACAATGTGTGTGGAAAAATTTGATCATGTATTTAGAAAAAATGTTAATTAAACATTTGGAAAAAATATAAAATAGTATTTGAAAAAAAATCAAGCATTTGAAAAATGTTAAACCTGTATAGAAGAAATGTTGAATATGTATTGAAAATGTCAATATTGTGTTTGAAAATTGTTAGTTAAGCATTTCAAATGTTGAAATGTGTATAAAAAAAGTTGACCACATATTCAAGACATGTTAATCTGGTATTTGAAAATGTTAATTAAGCATTTGATCCCCCCCCCCCCCCAAATACCTACATAAAAATGTTGACCAAGTATTAAAAATATATTAAAATTGTAATTGAAAATGTCAGTAGGTGTATTAAAAATTATCTTGACTTATCTGAAAAATGTAAAATGAAGACCAAAAGAAAAAAAAGTATAATGAAAAGCAAAAAATAAACGAAAGAAGCCAAAGAAAAAATAAAACAAAAAAGGAAACTGAAGAAACATGTGCAATAAGAATGAAAACGTTGAAAATGATAAAGAAACAACGAAAAAAAATTGAAACCCAAGAAAGGAAAAAAGAAGGAAATTTTTTAACGAAGAAAAAAGAAAAACCGAGGAAATCGGTGAAAAATCAAAAGGTACCGAGGAAAGAAACAAAGAAAAACAGTGAAAAACTAAAAAAAATGCCCAAGAAAAACAGAGGAAAAGGAAAAGGAAAACCAAAAGTGAAAATAAAAAGAAAAAATGCAGAAAAGCTATGAGTTACTCCGAGTAAACAAGCACACTCGAGCGAAACCCGAGCAAGTTGCCAGTGTTAAAAAAAGAAATAACCCGACCCAATACGGACGTGAGCAAGGGAATCTTCAGGCGAGGGGAGCAAGTATCTCGGTACAAGCGAGATATGCTCCCACAACAATATAGGGAATCCAAAGCTAGTTGATTCATTTGACATTGCGACAGGTTTGGCCCAGATTCTTTTTGGAATAGGCCTAGGTGGAGAATTTCCTAACTTTTGCTAGTAGCAAAGAATAGTACTCTTTCAGTCCTATAATATAAAATGTTATTAAAACCAATGTACTTATATATATTTTTTGTAACAACATTTTATATTATGAGACGAAGGGAGAAGCTAAAACTTACAATTGAGTGGTATGAACAACAGTTGGTCTAGTGGTTTTCTTTCAACCTTTTTATTTTATTTGTATTTTTTGTTGGTTTGGTTATTATTTTTGTATGTGGTTATCTTTATGTCTTTTCTGAATTTTTGTTTTCTTTTGTTTTCCTGTTTACATTTTAAACCATTTACCAATTTTTGAACATTCATAAACTATTTTCAAAATTTGCCTACTCTTTCACTCATAGCATGTAGCCTGCTAGTCGGGCTGACGGAGATGTGTGCGGGAGTTTTAGCGCCTCTAAGGTTGTGCTCAATGTGCCAAATGAGACCCTCAATGAGAACTATTTGGGGATGCCATCTGATGTTAGAAGCTCTAAAAATGGGGCCTTTAAATATTTCAAGGAATATCTATGCAGTAAGATCCAGGGTTGGATTGATGACACTATATCATTGGCAGGAAAGGAAGTGTTAGTCAAAGCGGTAGTTCACGCCGTCCCAGTATACTCCATGTCATGTTTCAAACTTTTTAGGGGCTATGTGAATACTGTAATATGTTGATTAGAAAATTTTAGTTGGGAAGCAGAGAGGGGAAGCACAAACGACATTGGGTTTCATGGAAAACAATGAATCAACCAAAGGGGGTGGGTGGCCTTGGCTTCAAAGATACTCTTCAACTTAGCCTTATTAGCTAAGAAATCATGGCACTTGCTACAGACTCCAGATTCTCTAAGTGCCCGCCTGCTAAAGAGTGTTTACTTTCCAGATACATCAATATTGCATGCCTCATTGGGATCACACGCAAGTCAAATATGGAGGTCCATAATTGAGGGGAGATACGTTCTAAAGCAAGGGTTTATTAAAAGAATTGGCAACGGTGCAACAACTAATATTTGGGAGGACAACTGGCTGCCAGGAGATGAAATGATGAAACCATACGGATGCCTCCTCGTGAACCCGCCATTGCTTGTCTCTGAACTTATAGATGCCACCTCCGCCACATGGAGTGTATAACTTTGCAACAATCCTTCTTGCCGATGGATATCCGAACGGTCATGGAAATTCCGCTGTGCACATGTAATGTATTCGACTTGGTCTTGGAATTTTGAAAAGCATGGAAATTTCACTATGAAATCTACCTACCGTGTGGACAACGATGGGAGGAGTGGCTTGATGGCCGGTCGGGCTCCTCCAGCTCTTCCCTCGGAGCACTCTTTACCAACAGAGGATATTCGAGCACATAGACATCTGGTAGATAACAGTTCATGTGGATTGTGTAGAGCTCCATACTCGTGGAGGCACTCTCTGATTAACTATACTATCGTGAGGTGGATTTCGGGCTCTGGTGGATGATGATTTGGCTCAACAACTAGTTGCTACGAGCGAGCCAAGTGCAAAGCAATGGCTATTCAGTCTTATGGATTCATTTCCTCATAATCTCTTCGTGCTCCTATCTGTCACGCAATGGGCCATATGGTCGGCAAGGCGCAAGGCAATCCATGAGGGAATTTTTCAAACACCACAAGCGACCCATGCTTTTATTAAGAGATTCATTGATGAGCTGGATATGATCAAACCTCAAAGAGTTTCAGTACAAAGGGTTCCTATGACGGGGCAAGCTGGGAGAGCTCCACGAGCACCACCCTTGGGGTTCACCAAGATCCATGTGGATGCTGATGTCCGCAATGGACGGGAGGATCAGCTGCCACAGTATGCCAAGACACAGAGGGAAATATTTGGGCAGCTGAGCTTTGGTCATCGCTGGAGTGGATGATCCAGCCACCCTAGAGGCTATCGCATGTCGAGAGTCTCTTGACCTAGCTGAGGATCTTCATCCACATAGCTTTGTGGTTGCTTCTGATTCTAAACAAGTCGTTACACATATCAACAAAGGCGGCCATGTTAGATATGGTTCTATCATTAGTGAGATTCTTCTTCAAGCAACTCAGTTCCAATGTAATTTTAATTTTGAGTGTTGTGCTGCTAATGCATAGTCACATAGTCTAGCCAAGTATTCTCTTTCGCTAGATCAGAGACGCCATGTCTAGCTTGGCCAACCCCATACTCTGAACTGTATCACACACAATGTGACTTTTGATGAATAAAATTGGGCTTTACAACTAAAAAAAGGCCGACCTAATCCACATGTAGATCTCCGACTGGGCCGACCCATGAAACTAGTGACCAACAACGAACGGGTACTGTCGCGCTCCAATAAAGGTCGCGCTCCGGAAGAATCGAACACAAGATCATTGGCTACAACCGACGTGCTACTAACAGTTGAGCTAGCAAGCGTTCTTGGTTACATAGCACCACAAACATAAGAACCAACCCCAACACATATCCAAATATTTCTGAATTTTCGAACGCAAAACATTTTTAAATAAAACAAACATGAATGTTCTACGAAACGTGAACACTTTTCAAATTTAGGAACAAAATGAAATAAAACTCAAACATTTTCATAAAACAAGAACATTTTTTGAAAATGATGAACATTTTTTAATATTCTGATTTCCTTTTGAAAATGCGATCATTTTTTTAAGTGGGAACAGTTGAAATTACAAACAAAAGTTGAAAAAATGAACAACTTTTGGAACACAAACATTTCTAGAAACTCCCAAACAAAATTTGAAAATACAAACATTTTTTAAAATTTGTGAATGATTTTTGAAAGAGGAATTTTTTTGGAACTCCAGATTTATTTTTGAAAACACAAACATTTTCCGAAAATTTGTGAATAAATTTTTTAACGGGATTTTTTAAACTCCCCCAAAAATTGAGAACACAAACATTTTTTGAAATTTGTGAACAATTTTTAAAATCGCGAACATTTTCTGAAAAGTTGGGATTTTTTTTAAAAATACGAACATTTCGTGAAATCCCTGAATATATTTTTTTAAAAAGGCTAAGATTATATGAATTTATGAATAAAATTTGAAAGAAAGTGTATTTTTGAAATTTTGAACATTTTTCTAAAGCACAACATTTGTTAAATTTCAAAAGATTTTTTGGAAACATGATGTTTTCTTAAAAAATAAACTTGAAAAATAAAAAGAAACGAAAATGGAAAACAAAAATGAAAAGAAATATAAAAAATATAAAAAAATTAAGAAGAAAAAGGAACATGGAAACAAAAATATGGAAAACCGATAAAAGAAACGAAAACCAGTTCAGGGAACCTTCTTGAAGGTTCTCAAAACTGGATGGTGTATTACCTATGCTATCTACACAAATGGATCGGCCCATCGCATTGCTCGGCCACTTGCCCTGTGCGAAGCACCTGGAGTTTGCCGCAATATGTGACAAATAGGGAATTCCCTTATCCAACCATATTATAGATAGTTAACATGGTTTGCTAAAAGAAAGATAGCTAACAGTGTAGTGCGGTCTAGTCCGATGTTCGAACAAGAACGAGAACTTCTCTCATTCGAAACAAAACAAGAACGAGACCTTTAGAAAACAAGAACGAGAAACTCTAACAACACAAAAAGAACGAGAACAAACTGCTCCCTGATGACTATGGTTATAACTGGAGGCTGGATGAAACCACGAAAAGATTATGTGTAGTTAAATGTGGATGTAGCTTTTGATACAGACTTGTTACAAGGGGCAATCGATGCAGTACCGGGGGATTCAAATGAAAAAAAATCATTGCGGTAACTAATGATACATCTGTTATGATGCTTTCACGACAGAGACCTTAGCAATTAGCACTGAGGTTTGGCATGAATTTGGTATGCAAAATTGATAGTAATAAAATTGAGATCAACTCGGATAATATTGATGTGGTTTCAATGATGCAAGAGAGGTACTCATCATCAACAGCTAGTGTTATTTTTTATGATTGTTAGGTTGCGTTCGGCCTAGAGGTATCCAATGCATAGGACTGAAAGCATGTGTAGGAATAGAAGATGACTACAACTACAAAACCGAGGAACAAGAAACCAGAGGAAAGCTTACAACGAGGCATTCGGATGAGCAGTCATGTGCCAGAGGAATCGTGGGCCCAATTCAGTAGAAAGCAGTGCTTTCTTCAAATTTTTTATCAGGATGTGCACTGTAGGGCAGTTTGGTTGGCTTCCTGGAAAGCATGCCTGGGAATTTTTGGTGCCTGGTTTGTGCCTGAGAATTTAGATTTCTTTGCCTGGACATGCGAGCATACGGAAGAAGTGTTTAATTTAAGGCATGGCCTGGTGGAGTCTAAGTTGTCGCTATTTTTTTTTCATCTGCCTCGTCTTTTGTAGCCTAATAATTAAGATATGTAATTATAGCCAGGCAGGTGCACCAGGCACACCCAGGCGTCAAAAATTGGTCGCCTGGATCAGACAAACCTTGTTGTCTCGTCCTTCAGCCAGGCTAACCGCTTTGTCTCATTCTTTTTTGTCCCATTCTCTCGTGGACATGCACCAAACTGGGGTCTAGTTCTTTTTGGCATTTCTCTCAGAATTGACCCCCTCCCCAGCTTCTCCCAGAATTGCCACTCCATTTCTTTTTTACAGTTTCTATCTAGTTAAGGTCTAATTAGCTAGGAATTGTAAAAAATGGAGTGACAATTCTAGGAGAAGCCGGGGAGGGGGTTAATTCTGGAAGAATTGCCTAAAAGAACTGGCCTCTAGGAAGCCTTCATGGAGGGTCTAGCCCAGGCATCACACGCTATAGAAGCAAACCAAACTGGCCGTGTGTCTCTCTCTCGGCCCATGGACATGTTCAAAAATTTTAATCCGCTGCATGCTCCCTTCCCATGCATCACCTCGGGTTTTAGTGAAAAAGTATGTTGTGAGTAGATGTTGCAAATCTTGTAAAATCTGTAGGAATGCAAGAACTTTCCTATGTTTTATTGTTCACTATTCCTTTACTCCAAACACATCTAAGGTAAAAAATCCTGTGAAACTATATCCTTCGAAGTTTCCTCTAATATTCCTGTGAACCGAACAGGCCCTTATTTTATGTCCCTAGAGTTTACTCATGTCATATATGAACACTGTCATGGGAAATGTAATAGTACTGTAGTGCATGAGTTAGCTACCTTGGCTAGGTTCTCTACTCCAAATACTTGGCTAGATTTGGCCCGATGACTATAATTCCTGTGTTCGTAAACGATGCAACCATTCTGATAAATGAATAAAGAAGGTTTGAAGTGTCAAAGCAAAAAAGAACAAGAACAGCCAAACATCTCAAATTTCGACAAGAACCGAAAAAAAAATCTTCAGTATGAAGACGCAATTTCCTACTAGTCCATAAAATAATAATACTTGGTCCAACTTCCATAAAAAAATAGATCATTTATTATGCCTAAGCCTTTTCTTTCTGAAAACATAATACAGACACAGACGCTCGTGCACGCTCACTCCTACCCTGGCTAAGCTGCAGCTGCACCATCTATTGAGATAAGTTGACTTAGCAAAGCCGTGCCCGTGCTCTCTTCTCTCATGGACAAAAATACATGACACTAACAAGACAATAAAAGGTGCCCATTCATCCTATGTGGGTATCAAAAAAGACGGGCCGACCAAGACAAATTAAAACAGAAAAGGATACCCCAACTTTGGTGGACGAAATTAGGTCCCCTTTTGGCATCAAGTTTAATCGGCAGCAGGGATCGATTGATCGGCGCTTAAACTAGGCGTACCCAATGAGTCAATGAGATGAGACATTCCAGGTAGCACAACGCTGCCTGCTTGCCTGCTTTCGCCTTGCTTCACCAAGGAAAAATATCCAGTGATACCAAGGACCAGTTTTTTTGGGTAATTTTCTCATAATTGACCCCCTTTTTAGCTTCTTTCAGAATTGTCACTCCATCATTTTTTACAATTCCTAGCTAATTAGACCTTAACTAACTAGGAATTGTAAAAAACGATGGAGTGACAATTCTGGAAGAAGCTGGGGAGGGGGTCAATTCTGAAAGAATTGCCAAAAAAAGCGGCCCCAAGCATCACATGATACCGTGATACCACATTTAAAATCTCAAAATTTGTGCTTCAAAAATTTCAAAAAAAATTATGAATATTCACAGGACATCTGTCTACCATCCCCCCCCCCCCCCCCCCCCCCCCAAAAAAAATCAAATTTGAAATATACATGAAGAAACAAAAAATACAAATGTACATGTGAATAGTGCCATATTTGCTTTTGTCTTTTGTGACACTATTCATGCAGAATTTGTTTTTTCTATTTCTCAATGCGTGTTTCGATTTTGGATCTGATTTTTTAAGGTTAGTAGACATATGTCTTGTGAACACTCATGATTTTTTTGTAAGTTTTTGAAGCACAAAAATCTGAGTTTTCAAAAATGATATTATGGTATCATGTGCTACTTGTATCACAGGATATTTTCTCACTCCACCAATTTGCTACGAGTTGTTAAATAAATTTGCTACGAGTTGTCTACACTCCACGCCACCAATTTTGGCCTGTTGTTTCCTGCCCTCCTCGACTGACGAACGATGCTGTGACCCTAGCGTCCTTTATTGTTAAATGAATGCTTGTATAGGAACTACTTCCTCTGTAAGGGTATCTTCAACGTCTACTCTTAAATCGTCCGCATACGATCAAGACCGTGCTGTTTGAACCGTGAAAGCCATCCAATGTGAGTCTGTATCAGTCCGCAGCACGGTCCAGACGTACTTTCTCCGGCGAACCGGAGACAAACATGGGACGCTTTGCGGGCGTCCGGACTGTAACCAAGCACGCTTTTGACCGCCTTGGCCCATCCACCCCCCCCCCTTCGTCCACGTGTGTTTTCGCCCAACCCAGTTGACGCTACTCATGCCGCTGTAGAGCGCGCCGCTGCACATTAAAGTCGGGCCAGAGCGGACACGACCTCTCACTCCCTCCGTCATTGAAGCGACATGCCGGCCGAGGACACCGTCCATGATGCGTCTCTGATGTCCGTGCATGTTCAATGCCAGATACACGTTACTGGACGGGACGGGTTAGATATCTACCACGCCCGTTCAATGCCCCGTTCGTTCGTATGCTGCCATTAAGCAGGCTTGCGGGCCAAGAAACCTACTCCGGCGCCGCGCATTGACGAACCCGGACGCCCTGCCTCACCGGAATCCGCTATTTAAAGGTGGCCACGCCCGGCTAACTCCACGCCACACCACAAGCTGATCCCCATCCTCCTTCCTTGCACTGCATCCGCCATGATTGCAGGCAGCAAAGCTATGTGGGAGAGCCTTTCCACGGAGATGAAGCATGCCGTGGCCGCCCTTGCCGTCGCCTGGCAGAGGCCGGCTTGCCGGCCAGCTCGGGTGAGGTCTCTGACGACGATGATGACCTCACGATGGAGATGGGCTCCGAAGACACCGCCCCGTCTCCCGCACCTGTGCACACCGGCTTAACCATGGAGCAGGCGCAGGCGCACTACAACACCGCCATGGCGGAGGTGCAGCCTGCGCCGATGCCTATGTCGGTGTTCCAGCAGGCGCAGGAGGAACGTCGGTACAACCTGGAGCAGCCCCGGCTGGAGGAGGGTTAGATCTACTGCGAGCAGGCGAGCGAGGTGGCCGTGGCGGCCATGGCCGCGGCGAACCCCAACTTCGCCGCGGAGTAGCGTGCCATTACGATGTCGTCCGCGCTCAAGCCGCCGTTCACCAGGAAGTGGCCGCCGCTGAGGCGCAGCTCGAGGCAATTGTGGAGGAGAACAACACCAGCTACGCCTCCTACGCGTCGCCGATGAACAATCTGACGGCTCGGTGGGACGACGGCAGCGCGGGCGGCACCATTTCCATCGTGGACTTCACGTCCACTGGCGACAGACAAGACGTGAACTCCTCCGAGGATGAGTAGGGCACGAGAGACGACATGGCCTTGTGTCCCATGTGGGCCAGTCCGTCTCTCATGTTCTACTCTTCATCGCTGAAGACCGCGGCTTCACTTGATCGGTCTTATCGTCGGTGGTCATGAAGACGGCGGATGGAGGACGGGAAGGGTTGGACGCCGGGCGCCGCCGCCGTAGGATAGGTTTAGGATCGGGTCGTTTATTTTTTGTTCTAAATGTTCGAAATCTAATGAAAACCCACCGTGTTTGTATGAAATCCGTCGGTGTTTGCATGAGTTTTATCTGGTTTATTGAAAAAGAGTGTGCGGCTACAATTGGATGGTGGCCTCATGCATCCATGTCCGTGGATTGGTCCCATCTCCGTGGGCGGATGCGGAAGAAAATTTGCAAGTCGGTGTTGGGATGTCCTAAATGATCTAAAAAGTCTTATTTGTTTTACAGAGGGATTATTGAATTGTGCACAAAGAAGCAGTAAACTTGTGACTCTAGCTAGCTCCACAGTGATGTATTATTGTACAGGGTCTCACTTCTGAAGGGCTCCTCCCCTGTGCAGAGCTATTCTTGTGCAGAGCTATTCTATCCACACATCTTTTAATTAGTGAAGACAAGAACTCTTCCAATTGAATCCGGTGGGGTGGCTTTGACATCACGATGCTCCAAAATTAACTGTTGTTTTCAGTCCTTAACCGCATGACACCATTGGTCGCAACGCAACTGCTTCCAACTTGAATAATCGCAAACCGAACAATCGCCTAGTCATCAGTAAATTTTATGTTGCACCGCGCATGCTTGCTTAGTCATCATAAACTTTTCATTTCTTTACATTCGTGCACGTCCCCATCTTGAGTTCAGATTGCATATCTATGTACTATAGCAATTGCGTGACAAGAACCTCTTTTGTCCAATGCAGTTTTGTATTGCGTGACAAGAACCCTTTTTGTCCAATGCAGTTTTGTGCTTTAATTTGGAGCTCTTGTTCTTTCGGTAAAAATAAACATTTCCCTCCAAAGATCAAGTAGGGTCGTCTGGCACCTGCATGAGTTAATCTGGCTCTTCTCTTTGAGGCTATGGGTTCCGACTCCTCGGGTGGTTTGGGTCATCCAGCACGATTTTGGGAAGAAATATTTTGAGAAAGAATCTGGATAGAAGTTTACCAGATTTTACAAGCTCGAGGAGCGCAAAACTCAGGTTTGACTTAACTTATGGTTTTGCATAGGCCTATTCCTCACGAGATTTGCACTGGGGATGCATGAGCTTCCCCTTCCGATTCACAAAAGCATACCTTTGGATCTCATCATCCTCAACTAACCCTTACCACAATCTTTGCGTCGCTTATGTTGATTTGACCGTCGCAGGTTATTTTAGATAGCTATCAAAACTCGTCAGTATCTGGTGTCGACTGTCGAGTGGTTACTTTGTTGGTGGCAATCGGCAAAAACTTGAACAAATTATGCTGCATATAGTTCTTTCAAGTTGCCGGTTTATGTTTGTTTCAGGAGGCAGTTAAGTGTTGCGGTCATCATGATCTAAAGGGACGTGTGCATGATTAATTAGGATCAGAGATGATGCCCAAATACCCCCGAATGACTTTGTGGCATCACGGCGAAGCCAAGGTCGATGAATCGAACATTAATGCTTGGCAAATTACTGGGCCGTGCAATATCAAATAATTGAGTATCCAAGCAATCATTATTTATACGTTGGTCAACAAATCTCTGGATGGGAGTCTCTTGTAGAGTAGAAGTTTCAAATAAAAAAATGTGGACCATAAAACAAGTAGCTAGCCGCTGCTAGGCTCCTTCTTTGCAGCAAAAGGGAGTCTTGACTCCACTCCACAATGCATCAATCCATGACTGAGAATACAAGAAAAGGTCGAATATGTAAACCTGAGACTTGTAGTCTATGGTGTATTATTGGAAGGCTCCTCTCGTCCTGACGTGTGGGAGGAAAAGGATATCTGGATGGTTTAAAGGGTCACATGCTTAACTATGCAAGTGTGTACCCGCCAAAAAAATGCAAGTGTGTCACGGCTCACGGGTCATAGTTCTTTTTGTTAGGACTGCGATAAGTGCCATACGTGTGCGCATTAGGGAGACTGCTCACACATTTTGTGTGGTGTATAAGAGGAACAGCCCACACGTAGATGTGTGGGCAAAACAAGTAATGCTCACACACCTCTTTTTTCCTTTCCGACCCCTCTCACGCGCGTGCGTGTGGACGAAGTAGATAACGCCCACATGCCCCATATGTCAGGCCTCATACCTCATGGTCCCGCACGCCACGCATGTCAGTCATTGCGCGCCCGCAGTTGCCATGGTCCAGACCCTCGTCCATGTTCGTTTAACTGCAGTTGCCATGTCGCTGAACTACGGTTGCCATATCGGACAACTGCAGTTATCATGGTTGCTCAACTGCAGTTGCCATGTATGGTCTGGTCTACTGTAGTTGTCATGATTTCAAAACTTTAGGAGTTGCCACATACTAACACTAGGCAGTTGAGAGAGTTGCCATGTGCTCACAAGCATGCTTGGGCAGTTGCCATGTAAAAAGGACGAGTTGTCATCTGCTTACGTGCACGTTAGGGCAGTTGACATGTACCATGCAAAAACACATGGCAACTCGGTAAAGAGAGAGTTGCCATATGCTTACGTGCACACTAGGCAGTTGCCGTGTACCCTGTAAAACACATGGCAACTCGGGTAAAAAGAGAGTTGCCACCTGCTTATAAAGCACACTAGTGCAGTTGCCATGTGCGCTGCAAAACATATGGCAACTAGCAGCTTGGGTGTGGGAGAGGAGACGGGCGTGTGGGCGAGATGGCAAATACCCACACACTAGCCCTTGTGCGTGCATGGAAAGTGGCGTGTGGGCGAACTGCTGAACGCTCACACACCAGCCCCTCCTTTTGGTGAAACGGCCGTGTGGGCGACCGGGTGAATGCCCACACACCAGGCCAGTCCTACGTGGCACTAGAAACATGCCAAGATTCGTGCGCTCGCGAACGGACGCGGATCCACGCGTGTGGGCGAGATGCAAACGCCCACACGTGTGGGCGTTAACATTTTCGTTTTTTTAACATAGTATAGACGCAAGCGCTCATATACACGTGCATATACTCATTCCTATGAACGCATACACCCTACCCCTATAAACACCTCCTAAAGACTGAGCCGGCATATAATCTTGAGATTTACGAAGTCACCCTAGGCACCTCGTCGTCGACAGGAACATTTCAAATACACTCATGGTCCGTATAGTTGCGACTGAAGCACGATATGGTCACTGAACTTAGGAATACGCTCGATACGGTCACTGAATACGATGTGACGTAAAAATACGGTCACTGTAGCACGTACACGGTGGTAGCCGGTGGGTTTGACCAACTGTTGACCGCCATGTAGTTCGTTTTGATTCGGCCAATATTGCATGGGTTTTTTTTTTGTAAAAGTGCAAAATTCCCCATCCTTAAATCCCTAACCCGTAACTCCTCCCCGTCAAATCCCTCCCGTCACTCTGCCCCGCCTCTCTCCCGTCGCTCTGCTCCACCTCACCTCGCCGCCGCCGTCGAGGAAGGCAGTTCCTTGCCCTCTGGTGATCATGTCTGCCGCTAGCTCCTCCTCCGCCGCTGTTCGCCGCCGTGCACTGGCGCTGCCGCTGGCCCGCTGCCCAACCTGCAAGGAGAAGGTTTGCATGTACATCTCCACAACAGGGAAGCACGACGGATGGGTCTTTTACAAGTGCCAGCAGCATGGGGTAAGTTATGCTGTTCGATTTACATTCTTGATGTGATTTGGTTTATGTTCTGGATCCAAAGATTGAAGATTTTTTCACCACTTTCATCTGTGGTTTGGATAGGTCACTTGTGATTTCTGGAGGTGGGAGTTGGAGTATGTTGAGCACCTAGTTGAGAAGCAGTATCTCACTGGCGATGCGGCAGTGGATGCTATTGGTGCGGCTGAGGAACGCAGGGAGGATCTTCTGAAAGCACAAGAACTGTTCTATATGAATGGATCTGTCAGCAACGTTAAGAAGGTTTTCAAGAAGAATGACAAGGCAGTAGATGGAACTGCCAATCTGATGACCATGCAACAAGCTGCTGCACTGATGATGCTTGGGAGAGAGCTGGTGATGGTCATGAAGATGCTGGTTGGTGTTGTGGTGGTGCTAGGTGTTGCAGCACTGGTGGTGATCATGCTGAAGAAGTGAAGAAGATGATGTTCTGGTATTGCTAGGTTCTGGTGTTGCTAGGTCTATGATGTTAGTTATTTTGTGAATGGTGGTGGTGAACCCTGGTGTTAGTGTATGTCCTGTCTTGTAATGGTTGTGCTGAATCCTGGTGAACCCTGATGCAATGTTTGTGCTTAAACTGTTTTGTTTCAGCATGATGCAATGGAAAGTTAAGTGGCAATGTCAATACTTTGTGCTGTTCTATGTATGATCAATGCATGATATTGTCAATTGATAAGTCTAGTTTCTTTCCCTTATGAACCACGATATTGTCAAATGTTCTGTGCTGGTGAACCCTTATCAAGTGGCAATGTTAAGTGGCAATGTTAAGTAGTTTCTTTGTACAATAAGCAGTTTCTTTGAATGTGAAGTGCCAGTCATCATATTGCTAATGATCATCAACAGTTTCTTTGTAAAATAATCAATACCAGCTTCGAATGTGAAGTGCCAATATGTGATCAGCATAATACAAGAGAAAATGGTCATCCACAGTAACTGCTCAATTGGACTAAATTTGGAATGAGAAGAAGACCAAAAATGATCATCCACCAAAAGAACTAAACATCATCTTTCATGCAGAGTAGTAAACATCATCATCCACCAAAATGAGTACACAAGTACCATACATGTTCATTTGAACAGCTCCTACATGATCATAAACAGCCATATCTTTGAAACTACCTAAAGACATCAAACATTGATGATTTTCCCGATTTTTTGGGATAATCAGCTTCATTGGCAAGCCAGCTTGGCTTTCTTTTTGTAGCAGGCCTCTTCTCCAACTGTTTCTTAGCAGCAGCAAGCTTCTTCTCCTCTTCTTTCTTAGTAGCTGCCAACTTCTTCTCTTCTTCTTTCCTAGCAGCAGCTTGTTTCTTCTCTTCTTCTTTTCTAGCAGCAGCATGTTTCTTCTCTTCTTCTCTCTATGCAGCAGCTTTTCTCTTCTCCTCTTCTTTCTTTGCAGCAGCTGCTTCCCTATATTGTTTCTTTTGTGCCTCCTTCTTCTCAGCAACAGCTCTTCTCTCAGCTTCTTGCTTTGCCTTTTTCTCTGCAGCTATAGTCCTCATTGTTTCTGCAATAATTTTTCTAGTCTCAGCTTGAGCTTTCTTGTTTATCTCTGCTTCTTCTTTTCTTTTGGCACTCCTCTCCAGTGCATCCAGTCTTCTTCTCTTAGCTAGTTCTGCTTTCTTCTGTGCTAGCTCATGTTTCTTTCTTGCTATGTCTTGAGCTTTTTTCAATTCTTCCTTCCTATAAGCAAGGATGGCTTGCTTCCTCTCCTCCAGCTCCCTGTCTTTCTGATTTTTCATTGCCTCCAGCTTATGTGCCAACTCACCTGGCCTAATGGTGCTTGACCTAGCTTGACTACCTTGACTTGCATTAGTCTGGTTGATCATCACTTGGGCAGCACCGAGAAACCCAGAATAAGGTAATGGCCTCTCTTCAACAACCCTTGGTGTTGGCATCTGCAGAATGTATGACAAGGTAATGGCCGCTCTCAAATATATGATACTAGAAAAACAGGAAATAAAAGCAACTGATTATGCAGTAATTTATACTTGGGAAATCATGTTTTCCACCATAAGATCTTCTAACACAACACTTGGCTCTTCTTGTCCCTGCAATTAGATAGAAACACCTTGTGTTAGTTGTATTGCAATCATGAAGATAATGGATTTGGTTTTGAGGAGCTGCAACTCTTTATTACCTGATTTAAGGCTGGATCATCTTGATGTGATGCATTTGGAGCTGTTGGTGGCACAGTGGGTGCACCATTGTCTTCATCTAGAGCTGTGGGTGGCACACCGGGTGCACCATTGCCTCTACTACTTGCACTTGGTGGTGGAATTCCAGCCTTCAAGTATTTGCATCCAGACTTGTTGTGATCTGGCTCACCACAATATGAACAATGCATGATTACACCATGCCTTGTGATTTTCCCCCTCCCTTTCTATGATCAACCTCTCTAGGTGCTTGTCTTCTTGCAGTGGATGGCCTTCCTACATGTTTCTGGTACAATGGCAATATTGGGGGCCCACACATGTCCTCCCACTCTCTCCTATCTTTGCAAGGGTAGATAATGCTTACATATGCCTTCTTGAACATTTGCTTGGAGTAGCAAGGGTCTACCAGTTCAAGAGGATCAATTCTTTCATGCCTACATCAGGCTACCACATGAGAACATGGCACCCCTGATTTCTGAATTCTTTTACAAGTGCATGTTCTTTTATGCAAGTCAACTATGTAATCTGTCCCTCTGTCACCTATCAGGAAAAGACCATCAACTGAGCAATCCGGATAGCATGTGTTTGCAAACTCACATGCTTTCTCAACTTGTTTCCTAATTTTAGGGCATATATTGCCTAGTCACTTGTGTGATTCAATCTGCTTGTTATAATGCCTGGTCATAAGCTGCCTATATATTATGTCAACCATGGTAAGTATTGGTAGCTCCCTAGCCTCCAAAATATACCTGCAAATGTCACTTGTGTTAGAACAACCTAAGTATGACCTAAGCATCAAAAAATAACCTAAGCATCAAAAAATGATCATGCTAACCTATTAAAAACTTCACACATGTTGTTCAGTAGTATATCACATTTTGGCAAATCACTCTGAAAGGCTTTCACCCAAGTGTTGGGTTCCTGCTCATGAAGCCACTTGTGAGCATCTGCATTAAGTAGCTTCATTTCCTCCATCCCCTTCTCATATAACTGAACAATGTTGCTCCTTACTATCTTCCGTAGTTGGTTCTTCAAAATATCCCCTTTGAAATGCTGCTGGAAGTTCTGCCACATGTGCCTTACACAAAATATGTGCTCCGACTGAGGGAATAGTTATTCAACTTCACTAATGAGACCCTGCACATTGCATGAATGAAAGGCTTTAACTATAAGGACAAATAGTAAAAAGTGCATGAAACAAGTACACGATGAAGATCAAGATTACCAAGTGTTACCTTTTGCTTGTCTGACATGATAGTCCAGGGTTCAGTGTTGATGATGCCAAGATCCCTTTTCAGTGTGTCAAGGAACCACACCCAGTTAGAGGTGTCCTCCACTTCAACAATAACAATTGCTATTGGAAAGATGCAATTCTTTGGATCTACACCAGCAACTGCAAGTAATTGACCTCGGTACCTTGTTTTGATGTGGCAACCATCAAGGAAGATCACTGGCCTACAACCCAAAAGGAATCCTCTCTTGCAAGCATCCAGACACATATATAATTTGTTGAACCTTGCATTCTCACCAAGTGAGACATAAAATGATGAGCCAGGGTTGCTTCTCCTGACTTCATTAGCATAATTCCACAGAAGCTTGTACTGTTCTTATTCATCACCATATACTATTTTCATTGCCATCCTTCTAGCTCTCTACAACTTCATCCTGCTTGGTGTCATATGCCATTCTTTCTGAACAAGCCTAGAAAAATTCATAAGGTTCATGTCTTGATCAGCCCTGAACATCTCTAGATACTTATGTGCTAGGAATTTAGCTGTGAAAGCCCTAATCTTCCACTTCTTGCTACATGTGTGCTCACTCACATATCTTTTCACCATGAAAGCCATAGTCATGTTATCATATGATGCCCACAAGTACCATGTGCAGTCTTCATCACACTTTGCTTTCAGTCTCTTCCTATCATTCACAGGCAACTTGATATCAACTATGTTCTGACATAAGTACTCTTTGATGGTAGTCCTTAACAGCTCTACACTCTCAAACACCTGCCCAACATGAAACTTTGGCTTATGAAGATCCTCTTCTCTGTAGGATTTGAACTTCAAATTGAGCTCTCCATCATCTGAATCAAGAGCCCACAAATCATCAGCCTCTGACATGTCTTCATCAGAGTGGTATGCTTGTTTCCCTTTTTGTTGATTGGTAGGCACTACTTTATCTTTCCCTTTTTGCTTTCTCATTTGATTTATTTTCATCTCTTTGCTCAGGTTCATCCTCATCTACATTATATGCATACAAATCATCATCACCATGTCCTATCTTATTGTCACTGTCCACAAGCATAGTAGGTTCATAATCTTCATCATCACTATCACTTGCTCCATCCTCTTTTTCCATTGCATAGTTCACCTGGTTTTGCCTGGCAATCCTCCTCATTCTCAGATTTCCACCTGCATCACCTTCTAGCTCTGCCTGTTCTTCATGTCTTTGACTACCATCCTCTGTCTCAACTGATGCCCTCTTAACAAACTCAAACTGGTTGACATCCTCCTCCTCATCACAATCAGGATACACAACTCGAATAGGAATTGGTGGCACATGTGTCTCTACTTCCTCTCCTTTTCCGGCCTCTGCTTCTAGTTGAACTTCTCCATGCTCTGCTTCTGCATTAGCTTCTCCACGCTCTGCTTCTGCCTCAGCATTCTCTGCATTCTCTGCATTGCTATGAACTCTTCTTGTTGGGATGAAAACTGGAGGCAGAGTAGCTCTTGGATGATTCACAACATCATCCTCACAAAGGTTTGCACAGAAGCTATCATCATGATCCAAAAAAAGACTAAAAAAGTGGTGACCAATATCAAGAAACATTAGCATTCTGGAAGCCTTTTCATCATCAGTAATTGCCCTGAGACCATTTTTGCCAAGTGTGAGGATGGGGACACAGTAGAAAACCTTAACCCTCCCTGCCATCTCATAACCTAGTTCTTCCACAAGATTTTCAATCATAATAGGAGACCAGGTGACCCTTTCAACTTGATCATACCAAATGGCACATCCATCTACATAAGAATGGTTACTGCCTTGGCCAACAAAAAATCCACCATGGTTGATCTGCACCAAAAAATTGCTGCTTCGACGACCTGACGGAACAACAACAACAGTATATGCATCACAATCGATGATATCTTCAATTTGGTAACCTCTCAAAAACCCTAAGCCCCAATTCCCTTAACCCCCAATTCCTGACTGAAAACCCTAGAACAATCGGTCCTACCTTGCAACTAAAACACATCTACGATGGAAATGCGGCCCTAAAAGGAGGTCTTTTGACGATCAAAATGCACAAAGAGGCTCGGGTTCCATGGGGGGCGGATACTTACTATACACAGGGGGTGGCGCCCCTTCTACGCGACAGACAGGGGCCATCCCCGATGCCTCCGACGAGAAGAACACGCGCAGCGGTGCCACCCATGCAACCGCTAACAAGCTCCACGCCTCAACTCGCCTGCACCGTCGATGATCGCCGGGGGCGGTGGCGGCGCCTATGCAGCAGCCGCTCCCCTGTTTCTAATCAAAGACGAAGAGGCGACGTGACTGGAGGAGGGGTGAGTGGGTGGATTCCATTGTGGCCAGGGGCTAAATGCAAAAGAGCGACAGCGATGCCTCCGCGGTTCGCCACCTGGCCTGGACGACTGGTCAACACATGGTCAACAACGTTGTACCCACCATGTACGTGCTACAGTGACTGTATTTTCACATCACATTGTATTCAATGGCCGTATCGAGCGTATTAAGTTCAGTGACCGTATCGTGCTTTAGTCGCAACTATAGTGACCATGAGTGTATTTATCTCATCCAGGAATAAATGCGAGCACCAGGACTTGAACCCTGGTGGCCAGAAGATACTACAGTCCCTCTAACCATCCAACCACAGGTTGGTTTGCCACGGGTCATAGTTCCTGTCATGTGGAGATAGAGGTTTGTTAATTGCACGAGATAGATCGAAGTTTGTGAATTGTGACGGATCATCACCAAGTGGCCACCCTGCCGTAGATACAACATACTTGGAACTGCTCCCCTTTTTCTCCCTAACATATATCATGTCACTTTAATGTTATTTTTAGAGAACAAATACATCGAGCGTCTTGCTTCTAACATAGACCAAGGTAGCACAACTTAAGTTCTTAGCACATCTTCAAGGTAGACCTGTAAACCTCCCGCAACCGACTGCACCATATTGTGAAGCTGTTATGACCGGCCTTCACTATAGCCGGAGGAGGCCCAATGGTGCGACCAGTTCGGGGCCTGGCCCAACCTATCATTATTTTTATTAGCACAATAGGAGGATTATATAAATACTTGTAAGGACTCGTTTTGGAATTAAGCAATAAGTCATAACTATTACCCGGCTCCCTTCGGGAGCCGGAACCCTAAACCCTAGCCACACCCATTCGCCCTTTCTCTCTCTTGTGTGCGACCACGGAGCCGATGCGCCGCCGCTCACGCCCATCACCTCGACAACCTCCCTTCCACCCCTACAACACTGAGGGCTAGACCTGGTAGGAACCAATCTCCTATCAATTTGGTATCAGCTGTCTCGGGATCGATCATGTCCGCTCCTCCGCCCACCGCCACCCTCCCGCTGCCGATCGCCACCTTGCTGCCGATGAGCACCGCGGCCAGTGCACCGACCCTGACCGGGCATGTCTCCTCCGCTGCCTGGACGCCACCTACGCCCCTTCCCGCCGTCCTCACCCTGGAGGAGATGTCGCCGGCGCTCAGGGACCTTACTTAGGCGGTCTAGCGCATCCGCACCTTCCTGGCGGGGCCGTATGGGCCGCAGCCGCCCGCCCCCTTCGCCACCATCATGAGGCCGCAACAGCTCCCGTGGCAGCCACTGCCCCCGGCGACCTCCGTCACCCTCACCATGCCGCTGCTGCAGCAGCAGCAGCAGCTACTGCCGCCGCCACCAGCAACCTCAGGGTCGGGTATCCCGACGATGGCGCCCGGGGTGCCCATTCACCAGGTCTGGTTCCCCCCCATCACCGTCCCCGCCATCGGCCTTGCTCGCCGGGTCCATCGAGCCAGTCTACACAACAACCTCAGGCCAGCCGCACGTGCTGCCACCGCCAATGCCGTCCCCGGCCATGCATTTTGGCGGGCCCTCGGGCTCCACCGCCCCCTACGATGGCGTCGACGGGCCCCTCTTACAGGGTGGCCCTCTGATGCCGACCTACTCGGCTCTCGTCCTCGCTGCTCCGCGCCGACGAGGCGTACCCCTCCGTCATCCACGGCCAGCAGCCGCCACACTTCTCCAAGCTCGAGTTCGCCACCTATGGCGGCACCGTGGACCCCCCAAATTGGCACAATCAGTACGACCAATTTTCGGGGGGCAGCGCACGCTCGCGTCTAACCGCACCTGGATCGCCCCGTATCACCTCCGGGGCGTAGCGCAGACGTGGTATTACGCCCTTGAACAGGACAAGGGCGACATGCCCCCATGGGAGCGCTTCCGCGAGCTATGCCTCTTGCGCTTCGGCCCACCGATATGCGGGAGCCGGCTGGCAGAGCTTGGGCGCCTGCCTTTCACCTCCATGGTGCAAGACTCCGTC
Organism: Triticum aestivum; assembly: GCF_018294505.1. Taxonomy (NCBI): domain Eukaryota; kingdom Viridiplantae; phylum Streptophyta; class Magnoliopsida; order Poales; family Poaceae; genus Triticum; species Triticum aestivum. Next base: position 434,294,796 of record NC_057801.1, read on the forward strand.
GACCGCTCCCAGGCCCTGGCTTGCCATGTGCCCGGCATCATGGCTCGCCAGTGGGCCGAGCTCTTCGTTGGTGGTCTGCCGAATCATATTCGCGTGGACATGGAGATGCGCGGGCCACAAGACCTCCAGACGGCCATGTACTATGCCCGCGCCTCCGAGCACCGCGCGGTGGCCACGTAGTAGGCACCACCACCTCGGGCCGCCCGACAACCCCCCGGGCCGCCCGACACCACCAGTGCCGGGGTGTCCTGCCCAGGTCCTCGCGGCGCCCAATGCCCCGGTTGCGACGCGCCCCTTTGTAACATCCCAATTTTCAATTTGGATGTTATACTTAGATCATTCATATACATTCATATTTTATTGCATTTTGTTGTTTAGTTGTGGTTGCATTTTGATCCAAGAGACCTTAAGCAACTCAAGGACCAATTTGAGAGAGTTGGAGGTTTCACAAAAATCCAGTTTTTATTTATCAAAATTTGGTAATTGGATTAAAATGTTTTTCAGAATTCTTTTTCCAAATATTTTAAAAATAATAATGAGAGAAGATAATATGACTTCTTCAATTCAGTAGAAAAATATTGGAAATTGAATTTTGAATTTTTGAGAGTTTATTCGATAGTTTGTTTATTTATTAGCTGAGTAATTAGAATTGTAAAGTTTATATTTTAGTTAGGCATATAAGTCCAGAAAAATGTTCATGAGTATATATGGCCATATAGCTACCTGAATTTTTCCAGAATTTTTAGGCTTATATTTATATTTTATTTGAGTGTTTTAGCCTCCAGGAAAAAATGTTTTTAAAAAAGGTTTAACTGGGCCGGCCCAGCCGAAGCCAGGCCAAGGCCCAACGCGCCACCGTCTCCATCATCCTGTGCCGCTGCCGGACTCCTCCCGGAGTCCGAGCTCGCCCTGCCGCCACGCGACCCCCTCCCCAAGTCGGGCCCCTCCCCGACTCCTTTATTTGAGTTTAGTTCAGATTAGTATTTGATCTTGTTTTGGTTGTATCTTGAGTTTCGTAGCTCCGTTTGACTGGATTCTTTTTGCAAATCATAGCTAATCACATATACCTACTGTTAAGATCCAATCCACATAAAAATAATGGTGTTAGAATTTGTTTTCTGTTTACTTTAGTTATTTGCTTATTTCGAGTTTTATTTGGATCTTTTATCGATTTCTCTTTGCATCGTTTGCTTGATTGCTTATGTATGCTATTGTTTGTCTATGCTAGATTTTTCGGAGCGAAAAGCTTGTTACTATGAATCTCTAGAGTTTTCCAATCGTCAACAAGGCAAGTTACACGTTGATCATACTCTTATATACCTAGTTTTTACTATGCATTAGTATTGCCCCTCAAATATTTGCATGAGTAGGATTGGAAACATGTGGTTTGGTTATAGTACTTGAGGTAGGAACCTATTACCTTTGATCACCCCGGGAATATATGTTATGCTCATTTATTGCTTAGCCATACTCGTAGACGGGGATTGGATCATGATGAACATGGAAGTTGTGAGAGATAATAATTTTGGATAACATTAAGGTGACAACTTTAATACACATCTAGGTGGATTGGTTGGTGCACCTGGAGAAACCAGTGCTTGCCCATTTGGGAAATCTCGGAGTACCTGTGTGATTTTTCCTTGGTTTGCCACCCAGGCTCAAAGGGATCATATGATATTTCATGCCGAGAAACTTCCGTGTGCAACCACAAGCCATTATGGGCTCTGGCATAGTTGAGTAAGTTGTGTGAGCTCTTGAAGAGGTGGACTAGCAGATGTAGGGGAAAGTAGGTGTACCGGTCTACCATAGTAGAGAGTTAATGCTTCAAAAAGACTATGTCTCGATCTTCCGATCATGGATGCGGTCGAGTCTTGTGGGGAAAAGTGTGCAAACCTCTATAGAGTGTATAACCTAATCATGATTAGTCGTGTCCCCGGTTATGGACATCTTGAGTATCTAGAGGTGGATATTATTGTTGATCTCATCACTCTTTAATTAATTGATTTGGGTTTAATGATGATACTTGATTAATGTTGGGATTTGAGTTGGAGGAACCTTCTCAAATATTGGTTTAACTTTGTAGTACATAAAATATATAACTTTATTGTAGGGAAAAATTAGCTTTATGCAAAACATTAAACTTAGAGCCTCCACCAGCCAAATATGCATGTAGATATAGTTTCTTGCATTCATTTGCTCTACAGTATAACTCTGCCAGCATATTCCATGTGCTGGCCTACACGGCTGCAACGTCTCATGTTGCAGACTTTACCGCGAAGAATAAGGTGCGATAGGTCATTGTCATGCACTCAGCTATGCCGTTGGAGTTGATGGACTCATTTATCTTTGAAGCTTCCGCAGTTATTTAGTTTAGATGGCCTTCAACCATTTTATTTGTGTAACCGATACTCTTTATGAGGACCTCGATGTAATAAGGGTGTGATTGGACTCTGTTATAATTCCTCAGTACTGTGTGTGTCAGTATTACCGATCCAGGGATGACACTTAAGCACAGAGACTTCGGTCCATTGGGATCATGGTCGCTACAAGATGGTATCAGAGCCCACGCGACCACTAGGAAAAGCCACAAGATACTCTTCTTTGCCCATTTCTAATTCTCCTCTATTTGTACTCTATAGATGGCGGACCCCAGGAACAAGTTCACTCAGCTGGATGACGACACCCCTTTCTAACGACACTTGAAGGAAGTCACAAAGTACCTGAACATTGGACTACTGAGCTTCACTGGAACCTTCACTGCAACATTACCGGAAGAGGAGCGCTGGAGGATCAAAGTTTGTGTACCCGGGAGGACGTTTGCGCCAACAACAGAGCCCATTGATTTTACCTTAGATGCACCAAGTTGGAACTTGGGAAAGAGCATGGCATCCCACATCACTTTTGGACGCATTTGTGAGGTGTACCACAAGGAGCTTGAAGACACCGTCTATCAGATATGTGGATGCCGAGTCGAGGAATGGGAGATGATTCATACCAGGAAGGATGGATCAATTGCAGCATACATTCAGGAGATGGACCAACATATTAGGCGATATGAGAACCAGATGTGCGCTATCATGAAGAAGACCAAGAAGCTGATGAAGAGAAATATCGAGCTAGAATAGGAACTCAAGTCAACACGCGATGGATATGAAGAAGAGATTGCTGTGCTACTGGAGAAGCATGAAGACCTGAAGAAGAAGCTAGGAATGCGCGTGGTGAACCAGAAGCAAGAGCCTGAAGTGGACATTCGTTCGGAGGACTACATCATCTTCGACGACACCGACACGGACAGTGATGCAAATGATGACAGTGATGACGACTACGTAGACGAAGCTGGAGCAGATATTATGGAGTCTTCCATCGATCAAAATTTGTAGACGACCACCATGTTGTTAATAGTATTCTTCCAAGTAGTTATCATCGATCGATTTTGTAAACGTAGTTTAGATTGTCTGTGTGAACCTTGTTTGATATTGAGTGAAGTGAATTCATTTTATTTGCCTCATATGCATATGGGTAGTGAAATCTCTCTTAGACCTTACTCTATTATGTTTTCTCACCCACTCTAACCCATCAGATGCCTCCGAGACGTGACACTGGATTTGTTTTCCCGCTGGAGCTCACCTAGTTGATCCAACAGCAGAATGCCTTGATGCAGATGTTAGTTCAGAACCAGAATCATAATCAAGGCAATAACAACAACAACAACAACAACAACAACCCACTGCCACCACCCCCTGTTGACAACCTAGCCCACTTTCTGAGGTTGAATCCGCCGGTGTTTTCTAGCAGCACCGAGCCGATTGTTGCAGATGATTGGCTCCGCAAGATTGGAAGAGAGCTGACCACTGCCAGATGCACAGATGCGGAGAGAGTGTGCTTTGCCGCACATCAGCTTGATGGACCCGCAACATCTTGGTGGGAGAACTTCACCACCACTTACCCCATTGCTACAGTTACATGGGATCAGTTTCAGCAGGCCTTCCGCACTGCACATGTTTCAGCAGGAGCCATGAGTTTGAAGAAGCGAGAGTTTCGCAACTTGCACCAAGGGAGTCATACAGTGGGACAATATGTGGATGAGTTCAGCAAGTTAGCACACTATGCCCTAGATGATGTGGCCACAGATGCCGCTAAGCAGGAGAAGTTTCTTGAGGGACTCAATGATGAGCTAAGCATGTAGTTGATGGTGGCAACTTTCAACAACTACCAAGAGTTGGTAGACAGGACCCTCATGATAGAAAACAAGCAGCAACAGATTGACAATCGCAAGAGTAAGTACAGACATGGGAGGTACAATTCTGGAGCTTAGCAGAAGCTTCACTATTCCCCGTACTCGAGAAGACATACTCATAACCATGGAGGACATTCGCACAATGGAGTAAGTTCACACAACCACAGTGTCCCTAATAATGGTAATGGGAATGGAAGAAGCAACTGTCAGAACCGTTCCAACCCCGCGACGCCCGCCAAGAAGGATCTGAGTCACATTACTTGTTTCAAGTGCGGGAAGACCAGACACTACGCTGCTGAATGTTCTGAAGCAAAGAATGGGAATGGCAACGGAAGTTCTAGAAATAAGCCCAACCCCTTCACCAGAGGTCAGGTGAACCACGTTAGTGTGGAGGAGATTGAGGAGCAGCCCGACGCAGTTGTCGGTAAGTTTTTGATTAATGCATTTACAACATTTGTTCTTTTCGATACTATTGCTCTCATTCATTCATATCAAGGGGATTTGTGGACAAGTTTAAGTTGCCAACCATAGCCCTTAAGTCACCTATGTTAGTAAGTTCCCCAGGAGTGGGTGGCTAGTAGGGGATGCTATCAGTTGCCAATAACCATAGGTAGACATGTTTTCCCCACCAACCTTATTGTCCTGGATAGGGCAGGACCAAAAGCTCGTAGCTCCCGAGCTTAATGAGCGCTCGACAGTTCGGCTCGTTAAGCTCGGAGCTCGCTTCTTAATGAACAAAGCCAATCATTGATTTCAGCTTGTTAAGCTTAACGAGCTTAACAAACGAGCTCACGAGTTTCATGAGTAGCTCGTTAAGCTCATTAGTAACAACATAACACATATTTTCATCTTACAAGACAAACTTTTTGTACCACCTCAACCCATCAATTCAATCTAATCGACATATGAGGCAACAAACTAGTGCATTTTTTGTAGTCACCATATTTCATCTTGAAAACCACACCTACACATTCATCATGTATATCATAACATGTTATAATCTATTAACGAGCACTCACGAGCTTAAGGAGCTTCAAACGAGCCGAGACAAGCAGGGTTTTCTGCTCGTTAATCTTAACGAGCTTAATGAGCCGAGCCTTAACGAGCACGAGCTTAATGAGTATGAGCTTAACGAGCCGAGCTGCTCGTTAGTCCACCCCTAGTCCTGGAGTCACAAGGATTGGACGTGATCCTAGGCATGGATTGTCTATCCAAGTTTGAGGGAAACATCGATTGCGCCAGTAAATCAATTCTTCTCACCCCCCAGAAGGAAAGAGGATCAAGTATGTGTCTAGGCATGCGCCGAGGAGGACACAGGTGAATTCCCTATCGGGAGTTGTTCAAGAGGAAGTACCAGTGGCGAAGGATTTTCTCGATGTATTTCCGGAGGAGTTACCAGGCATGCCACCAGATCGTGATATTGAGTTTTTGATTGAGTTATTGCCAGGCACCAGACCAATATCCAAGAGATCGTATCGGATGCCGGCAAATGATCTGGAGGAAATTAAGAAGCAGATTAAGGAGTTACTGGAGAAAGGTTATATTCAACCAAGCTCATCGCCTTGGGGAGCCCCAATGCTTCTAGTTAAGAAGAAGGATGGATCTTTGAGGATGGTTGTTGATTATCGTGCGCTGAATGAGGTGACGATCAAGAACAAATACCCTCTGCCGATGATCAATGATTTGTTTAACCAGCTTCAAGGAGCTAAGGTTTTCTCCAAGATTGATCTTCGGCCAGGTTATCACCAGCTGAAGATCCGAGAACAGGATATACCAAAGACAGCTTTTACCACGAGTTATGGGCTATATGAGTACTCAGTTATGTCATTTGGTTTGACTAATGCCCCTGCCTATTTCATGAGTATGATGAACAAGGTGTTCAAGGAGTTTTTGGACAAGTTCGTTGTGGTGTTCATTGATGATATATTAGTCTACTCAAAGAATGAAGAGGAGCATAAGGAACATTTGCGCTTGGTTCTTGAGAAGCTCAGGGAACATCAATTGTATGCCAAATTTAGCAAATGTGAGTTTTGGTTGAAGGAAGTTGGATTTCTCGGACATGTTATATCAGGAGAAGGAATAGCAGTAGACCCTACCAGGGTTGCATCGGTCACTAAGTGGTTGGCACCCACCTTAGTTGGAGAGCGCGGAAGTTTTCTTGGACTCACAGGTTATTATCGGAGATTTATCGAGAATTTTTCCAAGATAGAAAAGCCCATGACAGAGTTATTGAAGAAGGACACCAAGTTTAAATGGACTGAGGATTGTGAGGCCAGTTTTCAGGAGTTGAAGAAATGTTTGGTTATAGCTCCAGTGCTGATTCTCCCAGACATACGGAAGGATTTCCAAGTATATTGCGACACTTCACGTCGAGGACTTGGAGGTGTGCTTATGCAGGATGGAAGAGTTGTTTCATATCCTCACGACAGCTTCGACCTCATGAATTGAATTATGCTACGCATGATTTGGAGTTAGCAGCCGTGGTGCACACACTCAAGACATGGAGACACTTTCTCATTAGAAACCGTTGTGATGTTTACACGGATCATAAGAGTTTGAAGTACATCTTCATGCAAAAGAAGTTGAACCTCAGGCAAAGGAGATGGTTAGTGCTCATAAAGGATTATGATATGAGATTGCATTATCATCTAGGACAGGCCAATGTCGTACTAGATGCGTTGAGCCGCAAGAGTTATGTTAACACGCTCATAACCGGAGGATTACCTCAGGAGTTAGCCGATGATCTCAGAGAACTTCACTTGGAGATAGTTATGAGAGGTTATGTTGTAGCACTGGAAATTTAGTCCACTTTGTTGGGAAAGATCAGAGAAGCCCAGAAGATGGACAAGGAGATTGCAGAGATAAAGGAAAGAATGAGTAAAGGAAAAGCTAAAGGTTTTCATGAGTATGAGCACGACACTTTACGGTTTGAGGATCATATCTATGTGCCTAATGACCCGGAGATCAGGAAGTTGATTCTTCAGGAGGCTCATGATTCGCCTTATTTGATTCACCCAGGCAACACCAAGATGTATCTGGATTTGAAAGAAAGTTTCTGGTGGACAGGAATGAAGAAGGATATTGCAGAATATGTAGCAGTATGTGATGTATGTCAGAGAGTTAAGGCAGAGCATCAGAAACCAGTAGGGTTAATTCAGCCTTTGCCGATACCCGAATGGAAGTGGGATAAACTTGGCATGGATTTGATCACTAGATTAGCCAGGACCCGTTCAGGCTATGACTCTATCTGGGTTGTAGTTGATCGCTTGACTAAGGTAGCTCATTTCATCCCTGTGAAGACAACTTATACCAGTGCTAAGTTGGCAAAGATATACATGACTAGGATCATATGTCTGCATGGAGTTCCAAGGACCATCATATCAGATAGAGGAACATAGTTTACTTCAAAGGTTTGGAATCAGTTGCACGAAGCTTTGGGTACTAGGCTAGAGTTCAGTACAGCCTTTCATCCACAGACAGATGGACAGACCGAGAGAGACAATCAGATTCTGGAGGACATGTTGAGAGCTTGTGCGCTAGATTATGGATCTAGTTGGGATGATAATTTTCCCTATGCAGAGTTCTCCTATAACAACTGTTATCAAGCTAGTTTGAAGATGGCCCCTTTCGAAGCTTTATACGGAAGGAGGTGCAAGACACCACTATCGTGGGATGAAGTTGTAGATCAATAGTTGTTCGGACCAGACTTAATCAGAGATTCTGAGGAGAAGGTTCAGTTGATTCGAGACAGGCTCAAGATAGCCCAGTCCAGGCAGAAGATTTATGTAGATACCAAATGCAAGGAGGTAGCCTACGAAGTTGGAGACAGAGCATATCTTTGTGTGTCCCCACTTCGAGAAGTTAAATATTTTGGAGTCAAAGGAAAGCTAGCACCCTGATTTGTGGGACCATACCGAGTTTTAGAACGCATGGGAGAAGTTGCCTATAAGTAGGAATTACCCGAAGGATTGTCAGGAGTTCACGATGTGTTTCACGTTTCCCAGTTGAAGAAGTGCCACACAGAGATGGCTGACATCCCTCTAAGAGATACAGTGCCACTGGAAGCGATTCAGTTGGATAGTAATCTGACCTATGAAGAGAAGCCAGTTAAGATTCTCGAGTATTCCCGCCAAGTTACTCACAGCAAAGTCATCAAGTTTTGGAAAGTTCAGTGGAGCCACCATATCGAGGAAGAAGCTACCTGGGAGCACGAAGAATACCTCCGCAAGGACCACCCACACCTTTTTGCTGACCAACCTGAATCTTGAGGGCGAGATTCATGTTAAGGGGGGTAGGTTTGTAACATCCCAATTTTCAATTTGGGTGTTATACTTAGATCATTCATATGCATTCATATTTTATTGCATTTTGTTGTTTAGTTGTGGTTGCATTTTGATCCAAGAGGCCTTAAGCAACTCAAGGACCAATTTGAGAGAGTTGGAGGTTTCACAAAAATCCAGTTTTGATTTATCAAAATTTGGTAATTGGATTAAAATGTTTTTCAAAATTATTTTTCCAAATATTTAAAAAAATAATGAGAGAAGATAATATGACTTCTTCAATTCAGTAGAAAAATATTGGAGACTGAATTTTGAATTTTTGAGAGTTTATTCGATTTTATTCGCTAGTTTATTTATTTATTAGCTGAGTAATTAGAATTGTAATGTTTATATTTTAGTTAGGCATATAAGTCCCAAAATATGTTCACGAGGTCATATATATGGCCATATAGCTACTTGAATTTTTCTAGAATTTTTAGGCTTATATTTATATTTTATTTGAGTGTTTTAGCCTCCAGGAAAAATTGTTTTATAAAAAAGTTCAACTGGGCCGGCCCAGCGCGCCACCACCTCCGCTGTCCCGTGCCGCCGCCGGACTCCTCCCGGAGTCCGAGCTCGCCCCGCCGCCGCGCGGCCCCCTCCCCAAGTCGGGCCCCTCCCTGACCCCTTTATATACTCCCGCCCTGCCGCCTCTCTTCCCCACCTCAGCCGCTGCCGCCCGCCTTTGCAGCAGCCGCCACCGAGCCCGCGCCGCATCGCCGCCGTCCCGCCGCCGCTGCCAAACCCCGCTGCCTCTCCGGAGACGTCGCCCCACCTCGCCAAACCGCCGTCGTCTTCGAATTCCTGGCCACCAGCCGAACCCGCGAGAACAGGTATAAAACCGTCCCGACCGACCGGTCTTTTAGGTTTCTTTTCGGTTTTAGATTATATCTGTTTTTTAGTTTAGTTTGTTAATTAGTGAACGTTCACCCGTTTAGATTTGTTAACGAACGAATTCATTCATTAGTCCCTGTTAGCGGACGTTCATCTGATAGATTTTTCTTTTTCTGTTTATTTTCGGCCAGGGACTGATGACCCACAAGTATAGGGGATCACAACAGTTTCCGAGGACAAGTAATTAACCCAAATTTATAGATTCGACACAAGGGGAGCCAAATTATATTTGAAGGTATTAGCAGCTGAGTTGTCAATTCAACCACACCTGGAGATTAATTATTTGCAGCAAAGTGATCAGTAGCAAAGTAGTTTGATAGTTTTGATAGTATTGACAGCAGCAATGGTAACAGTGACAGTGATTGCAGTAATTTGTAGCAGTAACAATAGCAGTAGCAAAAGTAGTAACTTAGTAAGAACAATATATGATAAATCCGTAGGCATTGGATCGGTGACTTGTTGGATGATATTCATCATGTGAAAGTTATAACCTAGGGCGATACGACACTAGCTCCAGTTCATCGATATAATGTAGCATGTATTCTGTAAATAGTCATACATGCTTTATTAAAAGAACTTGCATGTCATCTTTTGTCCTATGTTCCTATGGCAACAGGGTCCATATTGGAAACTAAGGAATATTAAGGCCTCCTTTTAATAGAGAACTGGAAAAAAGCATTAACACATAGTGAATACATGAACTCCTCAAACTACGGTCATCACCGAGAGTGGGCCCGGTTGTTGTCACTGCGGGTTGTCGGATCATAATCGTAGTAGGTGACTATAACTTGCAAGATCGGATCTAAAACATGAATATAATGATGAATTCATAAATGGTTCAGATCTGAGTTCATGGCACCCGAGCCCAAAGTGACAAGCATTAAGCATAACAAAGTCATAACAACATCAATCGAAGAACATAGTGGATGTAGGGGAACGTAGCAGAAATTCAAAAATTTCCTATGAGTCATCAAGATCTATCTATGGAGAGACTAGCAACAAGGGGAAGGAGAGTGCATCTACATACCCTTGTAGATCGCTAAGCGGAAGCGTTCAAGAGAACGGAGTTGAGGGAGTCGTACTTGTCGTGATCCAAATCATCGGACATCCTAGTGCCGAACAGACGGCACCTCCGCGTTCAACACACGTGCATCCCGGTGACGTCTCCCATGCCTTAACCCAGCAAGGAGAGAGGGAGAGGTTGGGGAAGACTCCATCCAGTAGCAGCACCACGGCATGGTGGTGAAGGAGGAGCGTGGCAATCCTGCAGGGCTTCGCCAAGCACCGCGGGAGAGGAGAAGGACTTGGGAGAGGGGAAGGGCTGCGCCAGAACTTGGGTGCGGCTGCCCTCCCACCCCCCACATATATATAGGGGCAAGGGAGAGGGGGCCCGGCCCCCTCAGATCCAATCTGAGGAGGGGCCGGCGGCCAGGGGGGTTGCCTTGCCCCCCAAGGCAAGGGGGCGCCCCCCCCCTTTAGGGTCTCCCCAAACCCTAGGCGCATGGGCCCTAAGGGGGGAGGCGCCCAGCCCACTATGGGGCTGGTACCTCTCCACAAACAACCGATAGGGCCCTCCGGGGCAGGTGGACCCTCCCGATGGACCCCCGAAACCCCTTCGGTGGTCCCGGTACAATACCGGTAACCCCCCGAACCATTCCGGTGACCGTATGATGACTTCCCATATATAAATCTTTACCTCCGGACCATTCCGGAACTCCTCATGACGTCCGGGATCTCATCCGGGACTCCGAACAACATTTGATAACCACGTATATCTATTCCCTATAACCCTATCGTCATCGAACCTTAAGTGTGTAGACCCTACGAGTTCGGGACCCATGCAGACATGACCGAGACGTTCTCCGGTCAATAACCAACAGCAGGATCTGGATACCCATGTTGGCTCCCACATGTTCCACGATGATCTCATCGGATGAACCACGATGTCGAGGAATCAATCAATCCCGTATACAATTCCCTTTGTCTAGCGGTATTGTACTTGCCCGAGATTCGATTGTCGCTATGCCGATACCTTGTGCAATCTCGTTACCGGCAAGTCTCTTTACTCGTTCGATAACACATCATCCCGTGATCAACCCCTTGGTCACATTGTGCACATTATGATGATGTCCTACCGAGTGGGCCCAAAGATACCTCTCCGTCACGTGGAGTGACAAATCCTAGTCTCGATTCGTGCCAACCCAACAGACACTTTTGGAGATACCCGTAGTGCACCTTTATAGTCACCTAGTTACGTTGTGACGTTTGGTACACCCAAAGCATTCCTACGGTATCCGGGAGTTGCACAATCTCATGGTCTAAGGAAATGATACTTGACATTAGAAAAGCTTTAGCGTATGAACTACACGATCTTTGTGCTAGGCTTAGGATTGGGTCTTGTCCATCACATCATTCTCCTAATGATGTGATCCCGTTATCAACGACATCCAATGTCCATGGTCAGGAAACTGTAACCATCTATTGATCAATGAGCTAGTCAACTAGAGGCTTAATAGGGACATGGTGTTGTCTATGTACCCTCATATGTATCTGAGTTTCCTATCAATACAATTATAGCATGGATAATAAACGATTATCATGAACAAGGAAATATAATAATAATAACTAATTTATTATTGCCTCTAGGGCATATTTCCAACAGTCTCCCACTTGCACTAGAGTCAATAATCTAGTTCACATCGCCATGTGATTAACATTGACAGGTCACATCGCCATGTGACCAACATCCAAAGAGTTTACTAGTGTCACTAAACTAGTTCACATCATCATGTGATTAAGACTCAATGTGTTCTGGGGTTTGATCATGTTTGCTTGTGAGAGAGGTTTTAGTCAATGGGTCTGCAACATTCAGATCCATATGTACTTCGCAAATCTCTAGGTCATATTGTAAATGCTGCTTCCACGCTCCACTTGGAGCTATTCCAAATGGTTGCTCCACTATACATATCTGGTTTGCTACTCAGAGTCATTCGGATAGGTGTTAAAGCTTGCATCGACGTAACCCTTTACGTCAGACTCTTTATCACCTCCATAATCGAGAAACATGTCCTTATTTACTCCAAGGACAATTTTGACCGCTGTCCAATGATCCATTCCTGGATCATTCTTGTACCCCTTGACTGACTCATGGCAAGGCACACTTCCAGTGTGGTACACAACATAGCATATTATAGAGCCTATGTGTGAAGCATAGGGGACGACCTTCGTCCTCTCTCTCTTCTGCTGTGGTCGAGCTTTAAGTCTTAACTTCATACCTTACAACTCAGGCAAGAACTCCTTCTTTGTCTGATCCATCTTGAACACCTTCAAGATCATGTCAAGGTATGTGCTCATTTGAAAGTACCATTTAGCGGTTTTTGATCTATCCTCATAGATCTTGATGCTCAATGTTCAAGCAGCCTAATCTAGGTTTTCTATTGAAAAACACCTTTCAAACAACCCTATATGCTTTCCAGAAATTCTACATCATTTCCGATCAACAATATGTCAACAACATATACTCATCAGAAATGCTATAGTGCTCCCACTCACTTCTTTCGAAATACAAGTTTCTCATAAACTTTGTATAAACCCAAAATATTTGATCATCTCATCAAAGCATACATTCCAACTCCGAGATGCTTACTCCAGTCCTTAGAAGGATTGCTGGAGCTTTGCATACTTGTTAGCATCTTTCAGGATTGACAAAAACCTTCTGGTTGTATCACATACAACCTTTCCTCAAGAATAACGTCGAGGAAACAATGTTTTTTTTGACATCTATCATGCAGTAATTGCTAATATAATTCCAACAGACTCTTAGCATCGCTACGAATGAGAAAGTCTCATCGCAGTCAACTCCTTGAACTTGTCAGAAAACATCTTAACAACAAGTCGAGCTTTCTTAATGGTGACACTTACCATCAATGTCTGTCTTCCTTTTAAAATCCATCTGTACCCAATGGCCTTACGACCATCAAGAAGTTCTGCCAAAGTCTACACTTTGTTTTCATACATGGATCCTCTCTCGGATTTTATGGCCTCGAGCCATTTGTCAGAATCCGGGCCCACCATCGCTTCTCCATAGCTCGTAGGTTCATTGTTGTCCAGCAACATGACCTCTAAGACAGGATCGCCGTACCACTCTGAAGCAGTACGCGTCCTTGTCATCCTACGAGGTTCGGTAGTGACTTGATCCGAAGTTTCATGATCACTATCATAAGCTTCTACTTTAATTGGTGTATGTGCCACAGGAACAACTTCCTGTGCCCTGCTACACACTAGTTGAAGTGATGGTTCAACAACCTCATCAAGTCTCCACCATCCTCCCACTCAATTCTTTTGAGAGAAACTTTTTCTCAAGAAAGGACCCGTTTCTAGAAACAATCATTTGCTTCCGGGTCTGAATTAGGAGGTATACCCAACTGTTTGGGTGTCCTATGAAGATGTATTTATCCGCTTTGGGTTCGAGCTTATCAGGACGAAACTTTTTCACATAAGCGTCGCAGCCCCAAACTTTCAAGTAACGACAGCTTAGGTTTCTCTAAACCATAGTTCACACGGTGTCATCTCAACGGAATTACGTGGTGCCCTATTTAAAGTGAATGCGGTTGTCTCTAATGCCTAACCCATGAATGATAGTGGTAATTCGATAAGAGACATCATGGTACGCACCATATCCAATAGGGTGCAACTATGATGTTCGAACACACCATCACAGTATGGTGTTCCAGGCGGTATTAATTGTGAAACAATTTCCACAATGTCTTAATTACGTGCCAAAGCTCGTAACTCAGATACTCATCTCTATGATCATATCATAGACATTTTATCCTCTTGTCACGATGATCTTCAACCTCACTCTGAAATTACTTGAACCATTCAATAATTCAGACTTGTGTTTCATCAAGTAAATATACTCAACATCTACTCAAATCATCTGTGAAGTAAGAACATAACGATATTCACTGCATGCCTCAGCACTCATTGGACTGCACACATCAAAATGTATTACTTCCAACAAGTTGCTTTCTTGTTCCATTTTACTGAAAATGAGGCTTTCAGTCATCTTGCCCATGTGGTATGATTTGCATGTCTCAAGTGATTCAAAATCAAGTGAGTCCAAACGGTCCAGTTGCATGGAGTTTCTTCATGCATATACACTAATAGACACGGTTCTCATGTCTCAAACTTTTCAAAAATGAGTGAGTCCAAAGATCCATCAACATGGAGCTTCTTCATGCGTTTTATACCAATATGACTTACATGGTAGTGCCACAAGTAGGTGGTACTATCATTACTATCTTATATCTTTTGGCATGAACATGTGTATCACTACGATCGAGATTCAATAAACCATTCATCTTAGGTGCAAGACCATTGAAGGTATTATTCAAATAAATAGAGTAACCATTATTCGCCTTAAATGAATAACCGTATTGCGATAGACATAATCCAATCATGTCTATGCTCAACGCAAACACCAAATAATAATTATTTAGGTTTAACACCAATATCGATGGTAGAGGGAGCGTGCGATGCTTGATCACATCAACCTTGGAAACCCTTCCAACACATATCGTCAGCTCACCTTTAGCTAGTCTCCGTTTATTCCGTAGCTTTTATTTCGAGTTACTAACACTTAGTAACCGAACCGGTATTTTGTACCCTGGTGCTACTAGGAGTACTAGTGAAGTACACATTAACATAATGTATATCCAATATACTTCCGTCGACCTTGCCTGCCTTCTTATCTACCAAGTATCTAGGGTGGTTCTGCTTTAGTGTCCGTTCCTCTCATTATAGAAGAACTTAGTCTCGGGTTTGGGTTCAACCTTGGGTTTTCACTAGAGCAGCAACTGTTTTGCCATTTCATGAAGTATCCCTTCTTGCCCTTGCCCTTCTTGAAACTAGTGGTTTTACTAACCATCAACAATTGATGCTCCTACTTGACTTCTACTCTCGCGGTGTCAATCATCGCGAATACTTCAAGGATCATCGTATCTATCCCTGACATTTTATAGTTCATCACGAAGCTCTAGTAACTTGGTGGCAATGACTTTGGAGAAACATCACTATCTCATCTGGAAGATTAACCCCCACTCGATTCAAGTGATTGTTGTACCCAGACAATCTGAGTACAAGCTCAACGATTGAGCTTTTCTCCCTTAGTTTGTAGGCTAGGAAGCTCGTCGGAGGTCTTATACCTCTGACATGGGCACGAGCCTGAAATCCCAATTTCATCCCTCGAAACATCTCATATGTTCCGTGACGTTTCAAAATCGTCTTTGGTGCCTCAACTCTAAACCGTTTAACTGAACTATCACGTAGTTATCAAAACGTGTATGTCAAATGTTCGCAACATCCACAGACAACGTTCGAGGTTCAGCACACCGAGCGGTGCATTAAGAACATAAGCCTTCTACGAAGCAACGAGGACAATCCTCAGTTTACGGACCCAGTCCGCATAATTGCTACTATCAACTTTCAACTAAATTTTCTCTAGGAACATATCTAAAACAGTAGAACTAAAGCGTGAGCTATGTCATAATTTGCAAAAACCTTTTGACTATGTTCAGGATAATTAAGTTCATCTTATGAACTCCCACTTAGATAGACATCCCTCTAGTTATCTAAGTGATTACACGATCCGAGTCAACTAGGCCGTGTCCGATCATCACGTGAGACGGACTAGTCATCATCAGTGAACATCTCATGTTGATCGCATCCACTATATGACTCATGTTCGACCTTTCGGTCTCTTGTGTTCTGAGGCCATGTCTGTACATGCTAGGCTCGTCAAGTCAACCTAAGTGTTTCACGTGTGTAAATCTAGCTTACACCCGTTGTATGTGAACGTTAGAATCTATCGCACCCGATCATCACGTGGTGCTTCGAAACAATGAACTTTCGCAATGGTGCACAGTTAGGGGGAACACTTTCTTGAAATTTTAATGAAGGATCATCTTATTTACTACCGTCGTTCTAAGCAAATAAGATGCATAAACATGATAAACATCACATGCAATCAAATAGTGACATGATATTGTTGGGGAACGAAGCAGAAATTCAAAATTTTCCTACGTGTCACCAAGATCTATCTATGGAGAAACCAGCAATGAGGGGAAGGAGAGTGCATCTACATACCCTTGTAGATCGCTAAGCGGAAGCGTTCAAGAGAACGGGGTTGAAGGAGTCGTACTCGTCGTGATCCAAATCACCGGAGATCCTAGTGCCGAACGGACGGCACCTCCGCGTTCAACACACGTACATCTCGGTGACGTCTCCCATGCCTTGATCCAGCAAGGAGAGAGGGAGAGGTTGAGGAAGACTCCATTCAGCAGCAGCACAACGACGTGGTGGTGATGGAGGAGTGTGGCAATCCTGCAGGGCTTCGCCAAGCACCGCGGGAGAGGAGAAGGGAGAGAGGTAGGGCTGCGCCAGGGAGAGGTCAAACTCATCTATTGGCAGCCCCAAAACCCTCAAGTATATATAGGGGGAGAGGGAGGGCTGCGCCCCATCCTAGGGTTCCACCCCTAGGGGCGGCGGCCAACCCAAACCCATCTAGGGTGCGGCCAAGGGGGGGGAGAGGGGAAACTTGCCCCCCAAGTTAGGTAGGTGCGCCCCTCCCCCAAACCCTAGGCGCCTTGGGCCCTTGTGGGGGGGCGCACCAGCCCACCTAGTGCTGGTCCCCTCCCACACTTGGCCCATGCAGCCCTCCGGGGATGGTGCCCCCACTTGGTGGACCCCCGGGACCCTCCCGGTGGTCCCGGTACGTTACCGATAAAACCCAAAACTTTTCCGGTGACCAAAACAGGACTTCCCATATATAAATCTTTACCTCCGGACCATTCTGGAACTCCTCGTGACGTCCGGGATCTCATCCGAGACTCCGAACAACATTCAGTAACCAAATACAAACTTCCTTTATAACCCTAGCGTCATCAAACCTTAAGTGTGTAGACCCTACAGGTTCGGGAACCATGCAGACATGACCGAGACGTTCTCCGGTCAATAATTAACAGCGGGGTCTGGATACCCATGTTGGCTCCCACATGTTCCACGATGATCTCATTGGATGAACCACGATGTCGAGGAATCAATCAATCCCGTATACAATTCCCTTTTTCTAGCGGTATTGTACTTGCCCGAGACTCGATCATCGGTATGCTGGTACCTTGTTCAATCTCGTTACCGGCAAGTCTCTTTACTCGTTCCGTAACACATCATCCCGTGATCAACCCCTTGGTCACATTGTGCACATTATGATGATGTCCTACCGAGTGGGCCCAGAGATACCTCTCCGTCACGCGGTGTGACAAATCCCAGTCTCAATTCGTGCCAACCCAACAGACACTTTCGGAGATACCCATAGTGCAACTTTATAGCCACCTAGTTATGTTGTGACGTTTGGTACACCCAAAGCATTCCTACGGTATCCAGGAGTTGCACAATCTCATGGTCTAAGGAAATGATACTTGACATTAGAAAAGCTTTAGCATACGAACTACACGATCTTTGTGCTAGGCTTAGGATTGGGTCTTGTCCATCACATCATTCTCCTAATGATGTGATCCCGTTATCAACGACATCCAATGTCCATGGTCGGGAAACTGTAACCATCTATTGATCAACGAGCTACTCAACTAGAGGCTTACTAGGGACATGGTGTTGTCTATGTACCCACACATGTATCTGAGTTTCCTATCAATACAATTATAGCATGGATAATAAATGATTATCATGAACAAGGAAATATAATAATAATAACTAATTTATTATTGCCTCTAGGGCATATTTCCAACAGTGGATACTAGGGATCAGGCCCTAACAAAACTAATTCGACTACTTGATGAATCTCATCCAACTCCTCACCGACCAGCAAGCCTACGAAGGAATTACTCACTCCCGGTGGGGAGCATCATGGAATTGGCGATGGAGATGGGTTGCTGATGACGACCCCCCTCTCCGGAGCCCCAAACGGACTCCAGATCTGCCCTCCTGAGGAAGAACAGGGCTTGGCGGCGGCTCCATCTCGTGGATCGCTATAATTCCTTCTCCCTGATTTTTTTCTGGAAATATGTGATTTTATAGTATCAGGGGGGTCGTCTGTGGGGCCACCAGGTGGGTACAACCCACCTGGGCGCGCCAGGAGAGGGGGGCGTGCCCTGGTGGGTTGTGCCCACCCAGGTGCCCCTCTCCTGCAGGTCTTGGCTCCAGAAATTCTTATTATTGATATAAAAAATCCTCTCAAAGTTTTGTTCCATTCTGAGAACTTTTATTTCTGCACAAAAACAATAACATGGTAGTTTTGCTGAAAACAGCGTCAGACCGGGGTTAGTTTCATTCAAATCATGCAAATTAGATTCCAAAACAAGAGGAAAAGCGTGAGAAAAAGTCGATATGTTGGAGACGTATCAACTCCCCCAAGCTTAAACCTTGGCTTGTCCTCAAGCAATTCAGTTGATAAACTGAAAGTGAGAAAGGAAAACAGCAACAATGTTATAATCAGCTAGTGAGCAATAATAAAATATCTCAAACAACAACATGTTGTCAAAACGACCATGATCTAATATGACAATAGTGGTATCTCGCTAGCCCTTTCTGAGACCGCAAAACATAAATGTAGAGCACCTCCAAAGTTCAAGCAGCGACTAAACATTGCAATTCATTGTAGAAAAGATCAAGTCATGATGCACCCAACATTAGCTACACATAATGCATAAAGCATGACAACTGTGCTCTACTCAGTTTCTGGCGCTTGTTTTAGAAGGTGGTGACACAACATAAAAAGTAAATAGATAGTCCCTTCACAGAGGGAAGTAGTGATTTGCAGAGGTGCTAGAGCTCATTTTTTAAAACAGAGATAAATGATATTTTGAGACATGCACCCTTCTTATTCACTTCACGACCACCAGTTATCAATATCTTTCATGCTAAGCACGCTAGTGGTGGTTCCCAAGCGGAAACGTAAAGGTTTTGACTCCATTGGGAGTTTTTGTTTGATTATTTCAGAGATGAACTCTTTTTCATGTTTGCAGTTTGGGACTGGGCATCCCTATTACCGCCCATTTTCGTGTGATGGCGAGTGAATAAACACTCGACCTGAGAATAACCCACTTAGCATGGAAGATACCGTGCACCTCCCGTCGTTCCATGAACGATCCAGGCACACAAAAAGGATAATTTTTAGAAGGTTTTAGAGGTGGCACATGCAAATTTACTTAGGACGACAAGGTAATACCGCATATAGGTAGGTATGGTGGACTCATCTGGAATAACTTTGGGTTCAAGGTTTTTGATGTACAAGCAGAGTTCCCACTTAGTACAGGCGAAGGCTAGCAATTAAGATTGAGAAGCGGCCAGCTAGAGAGCAACAACGATCATAACCATGCATTATGCATAAGTAACATTGGATACTAGCATGAGTAGGATATGAACACCATGAACATAAATATCATAGAGGCTATGTTGGTTTTGATTCAACTACATGCATGAACATGTGCCAAGTCAAGCCACTCGAACATTCAGAGGAGGATACCATATCATCATACTACATCACAATCATTTTAATGCTATGTTGATGTCCAAGATAAATCATTATTAACTCCCAGCTACTTATGCATGGCATGAGAAACTATAATCTCTAATTGTTATTGCAAACATGCTTAATCATAATGGGCTGAATCATGGATACTAGGTTAAACATATTTACAAAAATAGAACAAGTCGAGTTCATACCAGTTTCTCCCTGCCACGGCCAGTTCATCGGATGTCGTCATTATTGCCTTTCACTTGCACGACCGAACGATATGAAAATAATAATAGTGCAAGCATGCCATGGAATAAGATGGAATCTTCAAGACATTTTATTCAACAAGAGAAGACAAGGTAAAATGTTCTCTTATTAGTTCAAGAATTATTCATATGAGAGCCACTCAACATTTTCATCGTGGTCTTCTCCTTGGTAAGACTTGAATAAAAAGAAAAGAAGCTCAGAGAAACACACTAAAATATTTTTGGAGTTTTTGATTTTCTAGAATGGGCAAATAAAAGGGAAAATCAAAAACGAGAAAAACCATTTACACGAGAAAGCTCCCAACAAGTAAAAGAAGAACAAGGAAATCTTTTTGGATTTTCTTTTTAATACTACTACTAAGCATGCATAGAAAGTAAACTACTACAACTAATTTTTTTTGGTTTTTCTAAAGTTTTTCAAACACACAAGAAGAAAGCAATAAAATAAATCTAAGCATGGATGATACAATGAAAAAGTGTGGACACCGACAAATGAAGTATGTGGACAAGAATGTAAGGTCGGTGGAAACACGTACTCCCCCAAGCTTAGGATTTTGGCCTAACTTGGTAGTCGATCAGTAGCCTGGAGGATACAAGTCTGCGTGGAAGCTCACAGAGGCTCTCGGTGCAGATGCCTCGGCATGATGTGCTACCACCACTGCTGCATTATGAACTCGGGCCTCGCTCTCAAGAACAAAATATCTCCCCTTGCTATGATAATCAAAAAGAGCAGGCACAGGCAAATGTGTGTCCACAACAGAGATTTGTTCAAACAACAAATTATAAGTGAAGTCATGAATTCTTCCTTTGAGGATCTTATGGCTTTTTAAAGCCGCAAAATCTAAATACTACGTGGGTAGGATAGTGTCAAAGGGCAGAGGTGAAACACGCATCTCTCGTGCCAAACGTGTGGCATAAATTCCCCCATAGAACCAGCCACTGTTAGAATTATTTTGAAGTCTACGTGCAACAATCGCTCCAAGGTTATAATTCCGTTCGCTAGTGAGAGCGGTGTGAATGACGCTCAAGTCTAGCGCACAAAGTATGCTACAGTCTTGCTTTCCTACTATGCATTTCCCGTTAAATAATGCAAAATACTGAATTGCGGGAAAGTGGATGCTCTTTATTCTGCCTTGTGTCACTCCCCTATTTTCACCGTAACAAAGGCTAGTCAAGAAAGACTCGTACTCAGCCCTCGGTGGTTCATCAAGCGAACCCCAATATGGCAGCTTGCAATGGTAAGCAAAATTCTCCAGTGAGATGGTAAATGGATTATCATAAGCTTAAAAGACACCCTAGACTCATGAGGGAAAAATGTAAATCCTTTGACAAATGACTCAGTGGGAAGTTGACGTTGTTCACACTTATCTGGAAGGTAGGGACCAAGGCCAGCATTGTGAACATATTGCTCAAATTCCTCCTTAATGCCCACACGCATCATGTATTCATCGCAAGGCCATAAGCATGTTTTGGTGGCGGCATCACGCGTGGAACTTTCACTTGGTTCAACATAAGACCTACGAGCAGAACTGCTACTAGAAGATGCCCCCGAGGATCGTCTCCTCGAAGAGCTCCTTCCAAATAGGTTCATCATGTCCGCGCACAATTTTCTGAAAATAGTAAATTTTGAGGTGACAAAAATTTGTCAACAAAACTTCACAAAATTGATAGCAACTACTCCTAGAGATACATAGAGGCCATAGCAAGCATTCAAACCACTTAGAACACTAAGAATTCAACATGCAAGCTCATATACAGCAGCACCAAGAGTAACTAATTATTCAAAGTATAAACCACTAAAACAAAAACTAATTGGACAAATGGTGGAGTCACATACCAAGCAACAATCCCCCAAAACAGTTTCAGAAACAGAGCTTCGAGCAAAGAGATCGAAATTCGCGGGTTTGAGCTCAAGAACACGGGAGAGAGAGCAGTGGGGATTTTTTCTGGAGGTAAGTGATGATGTGGGCTAAAGAGATAAGTGAGGGGGCCCACATGGGGACCACAACCCATCAGAGCGCGCATGGGGGTCCTGGCGCACCCAGGTGGTTGTGCCCACCTGGTGCACCTCCCTCTGGTATTATTTGCACCAAAAATTCATAAGTATTCAGGAAAAAATTGTATCAGGTTTTCAGAGCATTCTGAGAACTTTTATTTTTGGGTAATTTTTTATTGCACGGGAAGTTCAGAAAACAGACAAAACATGGCATTTTATTTTATTGAACTAATAAAAATAGGAAACAAAAAGTAGGGACAAAAGGTAGTGCTTACTAAATTCATCAACTTCATACCTCTTAAAATGATTCATTAATAAGGTTGATCAGGTCTTAGTAATAACCACTTTCGATTAGCATGAAACCGAAGAACTTTCGTAAATCACTAGGTTACCTCAATGGGGATATGCATTTCCCCAAAAATAAGCATTTCATATTTCTTTTTGACAGTAGGTAGAGGTATTTGAAAACTTCCAATAGTGATTGTCAGAGATTTTTCAATAACATTAAT
This sequence comes from Triticum aestivum, assembly GCF_018294505.1. Taxonomy (NCBI): domain Eukaryota; kingdom Viridiplantae; phylum Streptophyta; class Magnoliopsida; order Poales; family Poaceae; genus Triticum; species Triticum aestivum. The sequence goes on from NC_057801.1 coordinate 434,317,548, forward strand.
ACCTTTCACTTGGAATTGTTTATTTGGAAAGTGCACCATATGCTCATTACCATTAATATGAATAGTGACCTTGCTTTTATTGCAATCAATAACAGCCCCTGCAATATTCAAGAAGGTTCTACCAAGGATAATCAACATGTTGTCGTCCTCGGCCATCTCAAGTATAACAAAGTCAATCAAAATAGTAACATTAGCAACAACAACGGGCACATCCTCACAGACACCGATAGGTATGGCAGTTGATTTGTCAGCCATTTGCAAAGATATTTCAGTAGGTGTGAGTTTATTCAAGTCAAGTCTTTTATATAAAGTGAAAGGCATAACAATAATACCAGCTCCTAAATCACACAAAGCAGTTTTCACATAATTCTTTTTGATAGAGCAAGGTATAGTTGGTATACCCATATCTCCTAGTTTTTTAGGTACTCCATCTTTAAAAGTATAATTAGCAAACATAGTGGAGATTTCAGCTTTCAGTATTTTTCTCTTATTTGTGATGATATCTTTCATATACTTTGCATAAGGAGGCATTTTTAAGATGCCAGTCAAGCGAGTACACAAAAAGACTGGCCTCAGCATTTCAGCAAAGCGTTCAAATTCTTCATCATCTTTCTTTTTAGTTGACTTAGGTGGAAAAGGCATAGGTTTTTTAACCCATGGTTCTCTTTCTTTATCGTGTTTTCTAGCAATGAAGTCTCCTTTGTCATATCTTTTATTCTTAGGTTGTGGGTTATCAAGATCAACAGGTGGTTCTATCTGAACATCATTATCTGGTTCCTTATCATTATTTGTTTGAGTGTCTTCATGAACCTCATCATTGTATTTTTCATTATATTACCAAATTGAGTTTCAGCATCAAAGATAGAAGTTTCATTTTCATTATCAGGAGGTTTGTCTATTTCAGGTTCACTAGAAGCATGCAAAGTCCTATCATTTTTCTTTTTCTTTTTCTTTTTAGAAGGACTAGGTGTAGTGGTGTTGTTCCTTTGAGAATCTTGTTCAATTCTTTTCGGGTGACCCTCGGGATAAAGTGGTTCCTGTGTCATTTTAGCTCCTCTAGTTGCAACTCTAACAACAAAGTCATGTATGTTATGATTCATCTCATCAAGTAATTCTCTTTGTGATTTAGCAACTTGTTATAACTGGGTTTGAACCATAGAAGCATGTTTTCCAACACCTCTAATATCATTTGAGATTATAAATAACAAGTCACTCAAGCGAGCAATCATATCAGAATTATATTTCAATTGTTTCATAACATTTGCATTGAAGTGGTCTTGTTTTCTAATGTAATTATCAAACTCATAAAGGCATTGACTAGGATGTTCATTATGAGGATCATCACTATCATTGAATTTCATTAAGGATTTTACCTCTACCACCTTGGGTGATGGTGGTGCTTCAAGCCCATGTATTTCTTCGATAGGTGGTAAAATTTTAACATCCTCAGCCTTAATACCTTTTTCCTTCATAGATTTTTTTGCCTCTTGCATATCTTCAGGACTGAGATATAAGATACCCCTCTTCTTCGGAGTGGGTTTAGGTGGTGGTTCAGGAATAGTCCAATCATCATAATTTTTCAATATGTTATTCAATAATTCTTCAGCTTGAGCAATAGTTCATTCCCTGAAAACACAACCAGCACAACTATCTAGGAAGTCTCTAGAAGCATCGGTTACTCCATTATTGAAGATATCAAGTACTTTATTTTTCTTAAGAGGATGATCAGGTAAAGAATTAAGCAATTGGAAAAGCCTCCCCCAAGCTTGTGGGAGACTCTCTTCTTTAGTTTGAACAAAGTTAAATATTTCCTGTAAGGCAGCTTGTTTCTTATGAGCAGGAAAATATTTTTCAGAGAAGTAGTAAATCATATCCTGGGGACTACGCACACAACCAGGAGCAAGAGTATTGTACCAAGCTTTAGCATCACCCTTTAATGAGAACGGAAATAATTTGAGAATAAAGTAGTATCGTGTTTTCTCATCATGAGTAAAAAGGGTGGCTATATCATTCAACTTAGTAAGATGTGCCACAACAGTTTCAGTTTCATAACAATGGAAATGATTAGATTCAACCAAAGTAATTAACTCTAGGTCGACAGAGAATTCATAATCCTCATCAGCAATAACAATAGGTGAAGTAGCAAACTTAGGGTAACATTTGATTCTAGCATTCAGAGATTTTTCTTTATACTTGTGTAATAATTTCTCTAGATCATATCTATCCTTACAAGCAAGAATATCTCTAGTTGCCTCTTCACTCATAACATAGCCTTCCGGTACCTTAGGAAATTCATATTTAGGAGGGCTAGCTCTATCAAGTGTTTCAGGAGTTCCAGTTTCAAGCTTATCATCAGATTCAACAACATCATATTGTATTACTCTAGCAATTTGTTCATCAAGAAATTCACCAAGTGGCACATCATCATTATCAAGCATGGTACTAGCATCATCATAAGCATCATTCATAGTAGAAGTAGCATCATCAATAACTTGCGACATATCAGAATTAACAACATGTGGTGGTGTTGCAAGTTTACCCATAATAGAAGGTGAATCTAAAGCAGAACTGGATGGCAGTTCCTTACCTCCCCTCATATTTGAGGGAAATATCTTAGTCTTAGCATCCTTCAGATTCTTCATAGTGATAATATGATAATAATCCCAAGTGACTCAACAAATATAGCTATGCTCTCCGGCAATGGCGCCAGAAAAAGGTCTTGATAACCCACAAGTATAGGGGATTGCAACAATTTTCGTGGGTAAGTATTTAACCCAAATTTATAGATTCGGCACAAGGGGAGCCAAAGAATATTAGCAGCTGAATTGTCAATTCAACCACACCTGGAGATTAATTATCTGCAACAAAGTGATCAGTAGCGAACTAGTTTGATAGTTTTGATAGTAGTGACAGCAACAATGGTAACGGTGACAGTGATAGCAGTAATTTGTAGTAGTAACGATAGAAGTAGCAACAATAGTAACTTAGCAAGAACAATATATGATAAATTCGTAGGCATTGGATTGGTTACTTGTTGGATGATATTTATCATGTGACAGTTATAACCTAGGGCGATACAGCACTAGCTCCAGTTCATCGATATAATGTAGGCATGTATTCCGTAAATATTCATACATGCTTTATTAAAAGAACTTGCATGGCATCTTTTGTCCTACACTTCCGTGGCAGTGGGGACCATATTGGAAACTAAGGGATATTAAGGCCTCCTTTTAATAGAGAAATGGAACAAAGCATTAACACATAGTGAATACATGAACTCCTCAAACTACGGTCATCACCGAGAGTGGGCCCGGTTGTTGTCACTCTGGTGTTGTCGGATCATAACCGTAGTAGGCAACTATAACTTGCAAGATCGGATCTAAAACATGGATATAATGATGAATTCATAAACGGTTCGGATCTGAGTTCATGGCACCCGGGCCCAAAGTGACAAGCATTAAACATAGCAAAGTCATAGCAACATCAATCTAAGAACATAATGGATACTAGGGATCAAGCCCTAACAAAACTAACTTGATTACATGATGAATCTCATCCAACTCCTCACCGACCAGCAAGCCTACGAAGGAATTACTCACTCCCGGTGGGGAGCATCATGGAATTGGCGATGGAGATGGGTTGGTGATGACGACCCCCCTCTTCGGAGCCCCAAACGGACTCCAGATCTGCCCTCCCGAGGAAGAACAGGGCTTGGCAGTGGCTCCATCTCGTGAATCGCGATAATTCTTTCTCCCTGATTTTTTTCTGGAAATATGTGATTTTATAGTATCAGGGGGTCGTCTGCGGGGCCACCAGGTGGGTACAACCCACCTGGGCGCGCTAGGAGAGGGGGCGCACCTTAGTGGGTTGTGCCCACCCAGGTGCCCCACTCCTGCAGGTCTTGGCTCCAGAAATTCTTATTATTGATATAAAAAATCCTCGCAAAGTTTCATTCCATTCCGAGAACTTTTATTTCTGCACAAAAACAACACCATGGTAGTTCTGCTGAAAACAGCGTCAGTCCGGGGTTAGTTTCACTCAAATCATGCAAATTAGAGTCCAAAATAAGAGGAAAAATGTGAGAAAAATTCGATGCGTTGGAGACGTATCAGGGACCTATCCGCGAATAGTTTTGTCGCAGTTTAGCCCCTGATCTTCAAACTAGCGTAACTTTTAGCTTGTTTGTCCAAATTAGATGAAACCAACGCCTAAATCTTCATAATGATCCCCTCTATGTAGTAAACCAACTTGAACATGGTTTTGAAAATTTAAAATTTTAATTTAGTTCAGATTAGTATTTGATCTATTTTTGTTTGTATCTTGAGTTTCGTAGCTCCGTTTGAGTGGATTCTTTTTGCAAATCGTAGCTAATCACAAATACCTAATGTGAAGATCTAATCCACATAAAAATAATGGTGTTTGAATTTGTTTTCTGTTTAGCTTAGTTATTTGCTTGTTTCGAGTTTTATTTGGATCTTTTCTTGATTTCTCTCTGCATCATTTGCTTGATTGCTTATGTATGCTATTGTTTGTCTATGCTAGATTTTCGGAGTGCGAAGCTTGTTTCTACGAATCTCTAGAGTTTTCCGATCGTCAGCAAGGCAAGTTACACTTTGATCATACTCTTCTATACCCAGTTTTTACTATGCATTAGTATGGCCCCTCAAATATTTGCATGAGTAGGATTGGGAACATGTGGTTTGGTTGTAGTACTTGAGGTAGGAACCTATTACCTTTGATGACCCCAGGAATATATGTTATGCTCATTTATTGCTTAGCCATGCTCGTGGATGTGGATTGGATCATGAAGAACATGTAAGTTGTGAGAGATAATAATTTTAGATAACATTAAGGTGGCAACTTTAATACACATCTGGGTGGATTGGTTGGGGCACCTGGAGAAACCAGTGCTTGCCCATTTAGGAAATCCCGGAGTACCCGTGATTTTTCCTCGGTTCACCACCCAGGCTCAAAGGGATCATATGATATTTCATGCATAGAAACTTCCGTGTGCAAGCACAAGCCATTATGGGCTCTGGCATAGTTGAGTAAGTTGTGTGAGCTCTTTAAGAGGTGGACTAGCAGATGTAGGGGAAAGTAGGTGTACCGGTCTACCCAGAGTAGAGAGTTAATGCTTCAAAAAGACTATGTCTCGATCTTCCGATCATGGATGCGGTCGAGTCTTGTGGGGAAAAGTGTGCAAACCTCTATAGAGTGTATAACCTAATCATGATTAGTCGTATCCCCGGTTATGGACATATTGAGTATCTAGAGGTGGATATTATTGTTGATCTCATCACTCTTTAATTAATTGATTTGGGTTTAATGATGATACTTGATTAATGTTGGGATTTGAGTTGGAGGAACCTTTTCAAATATTTGTTTAACTTTGTAGTAAATAAAATGTATTCCTTTGTTGTAGGGAAAAATTAGCTTTATGCAAAACATTTAACTTAGAGCCTCCACCAGCCAAATATGCATGTAGATATAGTTTCTTGCATTCATTTGCTCTAGAGTGTAACTCTGCCAGCATATTCCATGTGCTGACCTACACGGCTGCAACGTCTCATGTTGCAGACTTAATCGAGGAAGAATAAGGTGCGATAGGTCATTGTCATGCACTCAGCTATGTCGTTGGAGTTGATGGACTCATTTACATTCGAAGCTTCTGCAGTTATTTAGTTTAGATGGCCTTCGGCCATTTTATTTGTGTAACTGATACTCTTTATGAGGACCTCGATGTAATAAGTGTGTGATTGAACTCTTTTATAATTCCTCGAGTACTGTCTGTCTCAGCATTACCGATCCAGGGATGACACTTAAGCACAGGGACTTCGGTCCATTGGGATCATGGTCGCTACACCCTTCCGTCGGCTGACCCCCGCTGAGCAGCTCGAGCAACGTCGTCAGGGCTATGCTACAACTGTGACGAGCTCTGTATCCCGGGCCACGTTTTCCCACACCTCTTTTACTTGGAGGCCGCGGACTACATCGAGGTGGACACCGCCGTCGCTAGGCTCGGCGACCCGGCCACCCCATTGTCCGACAAGGTTCCCCTGGGGCCCACCCAAGTGAACGCCCTCGTGGTTTCCCTCCATGAACTTGCGAGCATCCAAATGGAGAAGACTATGCTGCTGCCAGTGACGATCAACGGAGAGTGGTTCCTTGCACTGCTGGATAGGGCTCCACCCACAATTTACTACCCAGGGCCACCATGCGCCGCGTGGCGCTACAACCGACTGGCGGGGAGCAGCTACGAGTTATCATGGTCAACGGTGTCCGTCTACACTGCCAGGGTATTGCTCGACATGTCCCCATCATCATCGGCGATGAGCACTTCATCGTCACCTACGTCGGCATTGACTTGGATTGCTTCAACTTCATCCTCGACGTCAACTTTTTACGGACCCTGGGTCCCATCCTATGGGACTTCGACGCCATGATGATGATTTTTTGGCACCTGGGTCGCCGCATCCGGTGGGAAGGCATGGGTGGCGCCTCCCCGGTGGTGCCCCAGCCCCAGCTGACGACGGCCGCCGTCAACCGAGCATCCCCTATTGGCTAACCTGTTGTAGCAGCACAGTGAACTCTTCCATGAGCCACGTGGCCTCCCGCCAGTCCGGTCCTACGACCACCACATCCACCTCTTGCCGGACACAGCTCCCATCACCGTGCGATCGTACTGCTACCCCCAACCGCAGAAGGATGAGCTGGAGCGGTAGTGTGCGATCATCCTCTCCTAGGGCATCATCCGGATCTCACATCACTGTTCTTCGCATCGGTGCTCCTCATGCACAAGGCCGATGGTTCGTGGCGTTTCTGCATCGACTACTGTGCTCTTAACGCCAAGACGTCCAAGGAAAAATTTCATATCCCCATCGTGGATGACCTCCTAGACGAGCTACATGGGGCACGCTTCTTCACCAAGCTCGACCTCTGTTCGGGATATCACCAGGTGCGGATGCACCCGAACGATGTCGTGAAGACGGCCTTTCGCACTCATCACAACCACTTTGTGTTCTTGGTGATGCCCTTTGGCCTCTCCAATGCCCCGACGACATTTCAGGCCTTGATGAATGATGTTCTCCGCCCCTACTTGCGCTGGTTTGTACTATTTTTCTTTGATGAAATTCTTATCTACAACTCATCGTTGGCGGAGCACCTACAACACGTGTCCATTGTCTTCAACGAGCTTCGAGCGCACCATCTGCACCTCAAGCGCTTGAAGTGCTCATTTGGCACGACAGCCGTCGCCTATCTCTGCCATGTCATCTCGGCGGAGGGTGTCGCTATGGATGCCGACAAGGTCACAGCTGTTGCGGCTTGGCCAATGCCACACTCGCCGCGGGCCCTCTGCGGCTACCTGGGCCTCGCGGGCTACTACCAAAGTTCATGCGAGAGTTCGGCCTCATTGCGGCTCTGCTCACATACCTACTGCGCCACAACGCTTTCTCCAGGGATAATGAGGCGACCGAGGCATTCCAGACCCTCAAGCAGGCTCTCACTACGGGGTCGGTCCTCCAGATGCCTGACTTTCACAAGCTGTTCATGGTGGACTGCGACGCCTCGGGCGTGGGGTTTGGTGCCGTCCTTCATCAGGGTGACGGGACGCTCGCATTCTTCAGTAGGCCTTTCGCCGCGCACCATCACAAAGCTCGCAGCCTACGAGAGGGAGCTCATCGGCTTGGTGCAGGTTGTGCGCCACTGGCGGCCGTATCTATGGGGGCGGCCGTTCCATATTCGCACGGATCATTATAGCCTCAAGTTTTTGTTGGACCAGCGCCTCTCCATCGTGCCGAAGCATCAGTGGATCAGCAAGCTCTCCGGATTCGACTTCACCGTCGAGTACCACCTGGGTTGCCTCAACACCCTGGCGGACGTGTTGTCCCGCCACAATGCCGACCACGACAAGGACGCCGTCAACACTGTGGGGGAAGTCCTCTGCACTTGCTCAGGGCCCTGCTTCGCCTTCATCGACGACATCCGCCGAGCCACCGCGAGATGGACGCGCAACACCTCTATCAACGCCTCCAGGAAAGTGACCTAGAGGAGCCATGGCACCTGGACGATGGCCTGCTCCTGCATGGGCGGCGGCTTTTCGTGCCGAATCATGGCAACCTCCGCCACCAGGCCCTGCTGCTGGCCCACACGACCGGCCATGATGGTGTGCAGAAGACCTTGCACCATCTCCAAGCAGATTTCTACATCCCCGGTGACCGTGCACTGGTACGGGACTGGATGCGGTCTTGCGTGACGTGCCAGCACAACAAGACGGAGACACTGCAGCTGGCGGGACTGCTACAGCTCATTGAGGTGCCCTCTCAGGTCTAGGCCGACATCTCCATGGACTTCATCGAGGGCCTTCCTAAGGTGGGCGGCAAGTCTGTCATCCTTATGGTGGTCGACCGCTTCTCCAACTATGCACACTTCATCGCGCTCGGCCATCCCTACACCGCCACCTCCGTTGTGCGGGCCTTCTTCAACGACATCGTCCTTCTCCACTGGTTTCCCTTCCTGATCGTCAGCGACCGCGACTCGGTGTTCACTGGCCATGTCTGGCGCGATCTTTTTCGGATGGCGGGCGTGAAACTTCGCCTAAGTGCAGCATTCCACCCCCAGACGGACAACCAATCCGAGGTGGTCAACAAGGTGATTGCTATGTACTTACTTTGTGTTACAGGTGATCGTCCACGTGCTCGGGTGGACTGGCTCGCTTGGGCGGAGTACTGCTACAACACCTCATATCACTCTGCCCGACGTGACACGCCTTTCGAGGTGGTCTACGGTTGTCCTCCACCACCCACCCCGCCATTTCAACCCGGGACGGCCCGGACGGAGGCGGCAGGCGACCTTCTCCACGGCACGGATGAGATCCTTGCCGAGGTGCGCTAGTGTCTTCTCTAGGCCCAGCAACTGTCCAAGAAATATTACGCCACCCACCATCGTGAGGCGGAGTTTGCGGTGGGTGACTGGGTGTGGCTATGGCTCCTTCACCGCACCATGCAGTGACTGGACCTGCGCACCAAGCGCAAGCTAGGCCCTTGCTACGCAGGACCATTTCCAGTGTTGGAGCGCATCGACAACGTTGCCTACCGCCTTCAGCTTCCGCCTGGCACCCGCATCCACGACGTCTTCCATGCGGGCTTGTTGAAGCCATTCCACGGCGATCCGCCGGCGGCCGCGCCGGCTCTTCCTTCAATCTCCGATGGATGTCTGCTTCCGGGTCCAGAGAAGGTGTTGAAGGCCTAGCAGAGGCGAGGTGCTTGGCGTTTTTGATCCAGTGGCAAGGCCTTCCGGAGGCGGACGCCACTTGGGAACAGCTCAAGGAGTTCCGCTAGCACTTCCCCGACTTCTAGCTCGAGGACGAGCTATTTGCGCAGGCGTGGAGAGATGTTATGACCGACATTCACTATAGCCGGAGGAGGCTCAATGGCGCAGCCAGTTAGGGGCCTGGCCCAACTTATTTTTTTTTTATTAGCACAGTAGGAGGATGACACGTCTCCAACGTATTTATAATTTATGAAGTATTCATGCCATCTGTATAATATTTTTACATGATTTTGGTATGGTTTGATTAGAACTAACCGAGGCTGACGTTGTATTCAGCAGAACTACTGTGGTGTTGTTTTTGTGCAGATATAAAAGTTCTCGGAATGCGCTGAAAACCAAAGGAGAATATTTTTGGAAAATATAAAAAATACTGGAATGAAAAACTACCGGAGAGGAGTCCCGAGGACACCACGAGGGTGGAGGGCGCCCCCACCCCCCCACCCCCCGGGCGAGCCCCCTGCCTCATGGACTCCCCGTGGGCCCCCTTGACGTGAAACCAATGCCAACCCCTCCTATAAATCATGAAAACCCCAGAATAGAAGAGAGATTGGAAGTTCCACCACCGCAAGCCTCTGTAGCCACGAGAAATCAATCTAGGCCCTCTCTGGAACCCTGCCGGAGGGGGCCATCATCACCGGATGCCATGGAGGAGGATCTCAGAGGGGACATCATCGCCATGAAGGCCAAGGACCAGAGGGAGAACCTCTCCCCATCCAGGGGGGAGGCCATGGAGGAGGAAGCACAAGGGGGAGAACCTCTCCTCCTCTCTCTCGGTGGCGCCGGAGTGCCATCGGGAGGGGACTCATCACCGCGGTGATTGTCTTCATCAACATCACCATCATCATCACCATCCTCATCTCTTTTATGCAGTCCACTCTCCCTCACCCCGCTGTAATCCCTACTTGAAGATGGTGCTTTACACCACATATTATGATCCAATGATGTGTTACCATCCTATGATGTTTTGAGTAGATATCCTATGTCTTTGGGTCAACTGATGATCTGGATTGGTATGAGTTGTATGTTTCATTTTGGTGCTGTCCTATGGTGCCCTCCGTGTCACGCAAGCGTGAGGGATTCCCGCTGTAGGGTGTTGCAATACGTTCATGATTTGCTTATAGTGGGTTGCTTGAGTAACAGAAGCATAAACCCGAGTAAGGGGGTTGTTGCGTATGGGATAAAGGGGACTTGATATGTTAATGCTATGTTGGGTTTTACCTTAATGATCTTTAGTTGTTGCGGATGCTTGCTAGAGTTCCAATCATAAGTGCATATGATCCAAGAAGAGAAAGTATGTTAGCTTATGCCTCTCCCTCATATGAAATTGCAATAGTGATTACCGGACTTGTTAACAATTGCCTAGGACAATTCCGCACACCAACCATCATTATTCCACACTTGCTATTTATAATATTAAATTTAGTAATATATTTTAACTTTATGATAACAACACCTACTTTTATATTTTATCTCTCTGATACCATGCAAAGTTATCCTCTTCATACCCACACCATAGTTTTATTTCTCGTTTCTAGTTGGAAGCAAACGTTCGGTGTACGTAGAGTCATATCAGTGGTCCATAGGACTTGAGAGAATATTGATCTTAACTTAAGCTCCTTGTGGGTTCGACACTCCATGCTTATCACTTCCACTTTTGGAAATTGCTACGATGATTCCCTGCACTTGGGGATTATCAATCTCTTTTCTGGCGCCGTTGCCGGGGAGCAATAGCGTGGGGTTGATATTCTCGTTTGTGCTTGTTTGCTTTCTTCACTAAGTAGATTTTGTTTTCCCTTTTGTTTCTATTTAGTTGTGGGTGAAACATACAAAAAAATTAAAAGAATGAAAATACACAAAGATTCACTTGCCTCATATGCCTAAAAAGGTTTTCAAAAAGAGAAGTGATTGGAACGTTATGCATTGGGGAAGTGAGGGTCGACGTTGAACACTTGTGTTCATGCTTAAGGAAACAATGTAGAATTTTTCATGGAAGTTTCTCTAAAAATAATTATCCCCTTGTATATATCCATTGTACTATAAAAAATGTGCCAAGCTTTGGTTTTAGGATGATTAGAGTGCTTGTTTACTATGTGCAGTGTAAAAACAGAAACTTTGGCTGTAGCGCATGAATTTAATTTTTTACTGGAAAGTCAGACGGGTCTGAAACTTATTGCACAATACTTCTATACAATTTATTTCAATTGTCATATTTTATTTAGAATTTTTGGAGTTACAGAAGTATACAAAATTCCCAGATTACTACAGACTGTCCTGTTTTTGACAGATTCTGTTTTCTATGTGTTGTTCGCTTATTTGGATGAATCTATGGGTAGTATCGGGGGTATGAACCATGGTGAAGTTGGAATACAGTAGATATAGTTCTAATATGAAATTGGAATGAGTTTACAACAGTACCTAAAGGTAGTGATTTGCTTTATTATACTAACGGATTTCACAAACCTTTTGTTAAGTTTTGTGTGGATGAAGTGTTCGAAGAACGAGGAGTTACCGATGTGAGAAAAATAAAGAGAGGCAAGAGTTCAAGCTTGTGGATTCCCAAGGCACCCCAAGTAAATATTTCAAGGATACTCAACCATCTAAGGTGGGGATGCCCCGGTTGGCATACCTCGGTTTTTGTTTTGTTCACATTATTTGTGTTCTTTGTGTTTTTCTTTTTTCTTTAAGAACCATGCTACTATGAGATAGCCCTTCATTGATTTATAGAATGCTCTTTGTGCTTCACCTAAATCTTTTGTGTATGGTTTTATAGAATGCTTCGTGTGCTTCACTTATATATTTTGAGCTTGGATATTGGTTAGTCTATATTAATTGTAGAATGCTCCATGAACTTCACTTATATCTTTTGGAGTATGAATAATACTATCATCGAAAGTGGATTTGGAAGAGTGTCAACTTTAGGAAGTAATGATCCCACTATTTTGGAGGGTGTTGAATCTTAGTATGATATTTATGAAAGTGGAGTTGGAAAGGTCTTGACTTTAGTTAGTAACGATTCCACTATTTCGGAAGGGGTTCCAATTAATTATGAGAACAAAGCTGCTATCTATTGTGATGACATGTATAAAGAATAATGTTAACCCTGAAACTTGTCATCATGATTTTAATTTTCAATGGGATTATGCCTCACATGATATTTATTTTGTTCAGTTTGCTCCCGCAATTCCGAATGAGAAGAATTTTGCTCATGTGGAGAGTAGTAAAATTTCTATGCTTGTAGATCATGAAAAGAATGCTTGATGTGGTGGTTATGTTGTTGAATTAATTCATGATGTTACTGAAAATTATTATGAGGGAGGAATATATGCTTGTAGGAGTTGCAATAATACAAAGTTTCCTCTCTATGCGCTTAAAGTTTTGAAGTTATACTTGTTTTGCCTTCCGATGCTAGTTGATTCTTGTTCCCATAAGTTGTGTGATCAAAAAATCGCTAGGAATAGGAAGTGGGTTAGACTTAAATGTGCTAGTAATATTCTTCATGATGCTGTCTTTATGTTTCAATTCTCATCTTTTATGTGAGCATCATGGAAATCATCATGCCTAGCTAAAAGACATTAAAGAAAAGCGCTTGTTGGGAGACAACCCAATATTTACCCTTACTGTTTTTGTGTGTTCACATGATTAATATACTGTAGTAATCATGTTTTATAGCTTTTGTTTCAATAAAGTGCCAAGTAAGACCTTTGGGATAGCTTACGGTGATAGTTGTGTTGATCCTGCTGAAAAACATAAACTTTTTCGCCTAGTAAATTAGTTTTCATAATTCACAGAAACGTTCTGTTGATCTTATTATTTTTGCAATGGATTGCTACACAAATGTTTCAGGCTTTCCTATTTTGTATGGATTTTTGGAGTAGCAGAAGTATGGTTACTGTTCAGATCATTACAGACTGTTCTGTTTCTGGCAGATTCTGTTTTCAATGCATAGTTTGCTTGTTTTCTAGTTTCTATGGCTTATATTGCTCAACATAAATTGTAGAAATGATATGGGATAGTAGGAACTGTGTGAGAACAATTATGAATCTTGTCTTTGACAGTACCAAAGTGAATTATTTACTCTTTATCATACTAACCTATCTCACGAAGTTCCGTTAAGTTTTGTGTGATTAAAGTTTTCATCTTTTGGGTGAGATATCGATATGAGGAGAATAAGGAGTGGAAAGACCCTAAAATTGGGGATAACCAAGGCACCCCAAGGTAATATTCAAGGAAGACTCAAGCGCCTAAGCTTGGGGATGCCCCGGAAGGCATCCTCTCTTTCGTCTTCAAAACTATCGGTATACCTTACTCGGAGCTATATTTTTATTTGTCACATGATATGTATTTGGTTGGAGCGTATTTTAATTTTACTTGCTGTTTGAATAAACCTTTGGATATGAAATATTTAATAATAAATCATTGGATCTGAAATCTTGTATGAGAGAGAGTCCTCCCATGGCTAGTTAATTATTTGACTACTCAGTGTTCTTCACTAATATCTTTTTGGAGTACTTTGTCATTTACTCACGTGCTTCATGTATATCCTATGAGTAGATGGTTGATTGAATTGAATATCATAAATCTGAATTTATATATGTTTCATATGCTTATACCATGGGGAGTAATGACTTCACACATAATAAGTATAGGTGGTAAATTGATTGAAAGTTAGCAAACGCAGAATCGGTCAATTGAACAATTCATGAAAGAATATTGAAGGAAGAGAGATTTCACATATAAATATACTATCTTGTACATCTTTTGTAATTTTGAGCACTCATTAAAATATGACATGCTAAAAAGTTGATGTTGGACAAGGAAGACAACTTAATGGGTTATGTTTTCCTATATCCGAATAGACATTATATTGTCTTGTATCATCCAACATGTTGAGCTTGCCTTTACCTCTCATGCTAGCCAAATTCTTTGCACCAAGTAGAGATACTACTTGTGCTTCCAAACACCCCTTAAACCCAGTTTTGCCATGAGAGCACCATACCTACCTATGGATTGAGTAAGATCCTTCAAGTAAGTTGTCATTGGTGCGAGCAATAAAAAATTCTCCTTAAATATGTATGATATATTAGTGCGAAGAAAATAAGCTTTATACGAACTTGCAATATGGAAGAAATAAAAGCGAGAGACTGCATAATAAAGGTCCTTATCACAAGCGACAATATAAAGTGATGTTCTTTTGCATTAAGATTTTGTGCATCCAACCATAAAAGCGCATGACAACCTCTGCTTCGCTCTGCAAAGGGCCTATCTTTTACTTTTATCTTCTACCCTTATACAAGAGTCTTGGTGATCATCATCTTTCCTTTTTACACTTTTTCCTTTGGTAAGCACTATGTGCTGGAGAGATCCGAATATATATATCCACCCGGATGTAGGTTTTCATAAAGTATTATTGTTGATATTCCCCTTGAGGTAAAAGGTTGGGAGGCGACACTATAAGCCCCTATCTTTCTCTGTGCCCGATTAAAACTTTGAACCCATAAATATCACATGAGTGTTAGCAATTGTGAAAGATTAAACGATAGTTGAGTATGTGGAGTTTGCTGAATCAAAACTCTTACATAAGACCCTTCTTGAAAATAAGATGAGTTTCAATTGTTTGATGATAGAGTACATAGTTTGTTAGTTTTCAAGAAAGTTTATGATCTATACTTTAACATGTGAATAGTTTCTTACTTGATCATGAGAAGTTTTATGAGTTGAGCTACTGTTATGATACATATTGATGCTAGAAAAAGTGATTGAAACTATCATTGATCAAACTTGTGCACTTGCTAGAATTGACACTTCATAAATTATTTCTTTTATCATTTACCTACTCGGGGACAAGCAGGAATTAAGTTTGGGGATGCTGATACGTCTCCAATGTATCTATAATTTATGAAGTATTCATGCCATGTTTATAACAATTTTACATGATTTGGTATCATTTGATTAGAACTAACCCGGACTGACGTTGTTTTCAGCAGAACTACCGTGTTGTTGTTTTTGTGCAGAAATAAAAGTTCTCGAAATGCCCTGAAAATCAACAGAGAATATTTTTGGAAAATATAAAACATACTGGAACGAAAAACTACTGGAGGGGAGTCCCGAGGTGTCGGTGTACTAGAGTAGGGGTACCCTAGTATCCCGAACTTGTGCACGGGCAGTTGCAGCGCCCCGCGGCAAGGCTTGCCGGGTGACCGCCAAGGTCCTCCGTGGTTCCTTTGGAGCCATTCAAGAACAAAGTATTTAAGCCAAGGAGACAATGCCCCGGCAAGAGGAGCTTGCCATGAAGGCCAACCAAGGCATTTCAAGGAACTTGCCGTGACGCGGAGCGACAAGCTTCCGGACGCGACAAGACAACGACCGCGGCAAGGCGCTTTCCGCAGCAAGCTACCATTCTGTACCCGCACTCCAGCACATCCATCAACGTGTCGCTCTGGGGCCTTTCCAGACGCGCGTGGCGAGAGGCTGTGCAGCCAGCGGTGCGAGGTGGCGAGCGACGCTGACAAGATCGCCATCGTGGCAAGCGGTGGCGTCCCTGACGGTCCTTTTTGCACTATTTGGGCGACGCAGACGGGCATTCAATGCTTTTGTCCCCTGCCGTCAGGGTTAGGTAGGATACACTGTTCAGGTAGATGTACCAACCGCAATTCCCTTTTCCATTTTTACCCTTGTCTGCGTTGCCACCTGTCGGTGACCCCTTGAGCATATAAAAGGAGGCCCATGCGCAACGTAGAAGGGGGTTGGTTCGGTTCGAAGCCAGAAAACACTCACGCTCAGTCTCGTTAGCAGCTGGTGTGTACTGTAACACTCAGCGCTCCCGAGCAAGAACTCAATACAATCAGACAAGCAGTAGTAGGAGTATTATCTCCCCGGAGAGCTCCGAAGCTGGGTAAACTGCTCGTGTGCTTCGCCTCGATCCGCTCTTCGTGCGATCTCCGCCCCCTGCCGAACCGAAAGGGGCTCGGTCCGCCGGTCCCCATAGGTGTTCATGGATCAGCTTCCCCGACATCTTTGGCGCGCCAGGTAGGGGGGCGTCGAGGTTGTGTGAACCTGATCCAGCGTGCACACGAGCTAGATCTTCATCTTCTTCATCGACATGCCACCGAAGAAGAAGACTTCGGCGGCAGCTGTTCCGTCCACGTCGATCCCACCACCGGAGCAAACGAGTGGTGGGGCAGACGCCGACGGGAGAACAGACATCGACGAGGGAGCTCACGGCGCTACCAGGTCCAAGGACAAGGCTGCGCAGACCTCGACGTCCGTACATGTTCGGCGCCCATCTCAGGAGGCGCAGGACCGACAGCGTCATGGTACTCGCAGTACCATACGTTTGTTGGGCCAAGATCGAGCTGGTGGATCTCAGGGTGCTCAAGACCAGCATGCACGCCAACATGCTGGCACGAGCGAGGCACGGTCGCCTGGACGGGATACTGCTCCTTCTAACATAGTTAGAAGTCCGAGCATATCCCGCTCCTCGCACCGTTCGCCACTGCCACCCACCACTCCAGCAGAAGCTTTGGCGCGAGCTCAACTGCTCCTGGATTACCCTCCAACGGAAGACAAAATCGACGGATGGAGGGCCACCATTCAGAGTCTCATCAGCTTCGCCAATGGCGACACTCCGCGGCAGCCGAGTACATCGCTGCCGCGGCAGGACCGCCAGGCACGAGCCGACGGCGACAAAACCTGTGGGGGCGCAACCACCATGCGCTCTCCACCTTGAAGGCCAAGATCGCCGACTCACCGGATCCACCTCGACAGCGACTCCACTGCGTCATCGGATCCACGAGCTCGTCGCGATCAGCGCCAAGTTCTTCACGAACGACAACAAGAAGACGCTCGTACTCGCATTGAGTGCCGAAGAGAAGCGCGATGTCAATCAGACCAGCGCGCTGGGCCCTCTGTCGACATGCATGCGCCACGGGAACCAGGCGACTTGCCGTACGCGGTAGGTTGCCCTGCGTTCACTCGTGAGCTGCGGCAAGTCCAGTGGCCCAGCACGAAGAATTTCAAGCCAGACGTGCCAGAGAAGTACGACGGCAAGTCGCATCCGTCGGAGTTCCTCAGCATCTACACCATCACGGTGCAAGCTGCCGGAGGAAGGGACGACAAGATCCTTGCCAACTACTTCCCGCTGGTGCTCAAGCCCAATGTCAGATCCTGGCTCATGCACTTGCCGGACAACTCCATATCCTCCTGGGCAGACCTATGCCATCAGTTTGTCGGCGCCTTTATAGGCGGCCACAAGCCTCATGGCCAAGAGAGCGACCTTCATCTGCTCGCCCAGAAGGAAGGAGAACCCCTGCGCAAGTACATTCAGAGATTCAGCCGTGTACAGCACAACATCCCAGATGTCCACCCTGCCGCGGTAATCAGTGCGTTCCACCAGAACGTGTGAAACCGTAGGATGCAGGAGGAGATGGCGATGTGCAAGATCAGAGACGTCAGCGAGCTATATGCCCTGGCCGACAAGTGTGCACGTGCTGAGGAAGGGAGGAAACTCCCCGGGGAGAATACAGGAGCAGGAGGATCTGATAGTGAAGATACTGCCCCGGCAAAGAGAAACCGGCGGCGGAACAACAGGAAGAAGAAAGGCAAAGAGGTGCTAGTCGTTGAGCAGTCCGGCAAGAAAGCCAAAGCTGGTAGCTTCGGCAAGGAGATTGTCGCAGGCACCAACCACCAGGCTGTGGCGGTCGCCGACAAGCAGGACGGCACCAACAAGCAGTACTGCAAGATCCACCGCACCAAGGGCCATGACCTCCAGAGCTGCAAGAAGGTCGAGCAGCTTGTCGAGCAGCAAAAGGCTGAATACGAGCGACGCGACAAGGAGAAAGCCCAGGAAGGTGCTGGAGGAGCCAGCAAGAAACGTCCTGGCCGAGGAGGACGCCGCGGCAAGGCCAAGCAGCGGCAAGGAGACAGACCTCCCCACGGCCGCGACAAGGATGAAGATGATGATGACGATGAAGATATGGATGATGACGAGACCGATGAGCCGGAGTTCCAGAAAGCTACAGAGGTCCTGTGCGTTGACGGCGGAGCTTCTCTGCATACTTCACATCGCCAGCTCAAATAGTGGGTGCGGGAAGTCAATGCAGCAGAACCACCCATCGAGTCACGCAAGCCTCTGAAATGGTCCAGCACGCCTATCATCTTTGATATTGAGGACCACCTTGATCACATAACTGCGGTCGGGTGCTTGCCGATGTTGGTTTCACCAACTATCCGCAACCTCAGGGTCACTAAGATGCTAGTTGACGGCGGGGCCGGCTTGAACCTGATCTCCTATGTGGTACTCCAGAAACTCCAGATCCCTGATAGTGAGCTCGAAGAGACCGGCACATTCCAAGGTATCAATCCGGGAAGGAGCAAGCCGAAGGGAAAGATCACATTGCCGGTAACATTTGGCAGCAAGTTGAACTTCAGGACTGAGAGGGTCACTTTTGACGTTGCTGACTTTCCATTGCTTACAATGGGATACTTGGCCATCCAGCACTCGCCAAGTTCATGGCAGCCTCTCACTATGCATACAACATGCTGAAAATGCCAGGCCCAATAAGTGTCATCTCTGTCCCTGGCGACAAGAAGGATGCTCTTATCTGCGCCGACAAGATCTACCGGGAAGCAGCAGCTGCAACAGATCGCAAGTCACTTGCCGTTGAAGCTCCCGGGGCAAAGAAGAAGACCAAGTCCGGCAAGAGTTCTGATGCCCACTCCGGCAAGCGCACCTCTTCGGAGTGCTGCGCTACCATCGAGGACGCACCATCGAGCTCCACCGGCAAGTGTAAGAAGACAATGGTAGCTCCACCAGAGACCAAGAAGGTGTCCGCCAAGGAGGATGGCACTGGTGGTACCTTCACCATCAGTGCCACTCTCGACCCTAAATAGGAAAGCGCGCTCGTTGCTTTCCTGCGGGCGAACGTCGACGTGTTTGCGTGGCAACCGTCTGACATCCCCGGTGTTCCCAGGAAAATAATCGAGCACCATCTTGCCATCTGTCCTCATGCGCGGCCCGTCAAGCAGAAAGTCAGGAAACAGGCAGTGGAGCGCCAAGAATTCATTGCAGAAGAAATCAAGAAATTGGAAGCAGCATGCCTTGTCAGAGGAGTGCTCCATCCTACGTGGTTGGCCAATCCTGTAGTCGTGCGCAAGGCAAACGGGAAATGGAGGCTTTGTATCGATTTTACCGATGGTAATAAAGCTTGCCCCAAAGACCCATTTCCCTTGCCGCGCATCGACCAGATTGTTGTCTCCACGGCCGGATGTGACTTGCTTTCATTTCTTGATGCATACTCAGGATACCATCAGATCTTCATGGCAGAAGAGGATGAGGAGAAGACCGCATTCATCACCCCATGTGGCACATACTGTTTCGTACGGATGCCTTTCGGTTTAAAGAATGCTGGTTCAACATTTGCAAGGGTAGTCCATGACGCTTTTGAGCCACAAATACACAGAAATGTGGAAGCCTACATGGATGATATAGTGGTCAAGAGCAAGGACAAGGCAACTCTGATTCAAGATTTAGATGAAACCTTTGCAAATCTGTGCAAGATCAACCTCAAGCTTAACCCCAAGAAATGTGTGTTTGGAGTCCCCTCCGGCAAGCTTCTCGAGTTCTTCGTGTCTCAGCGGGGAATTGAAGCCAATCCCGACAAGATCAAGGCCATTGAGCAGATTGAAGCACCAAAGCGCGTCAAGGATGTACGAAGACTTGTCGGTTGCGTGGCTGCTCTCAGCAGGTTTATCTCTAGGTCCGCTGAGCACGCCCTGCCGTTTTTCAAAATATTGAAAAAGGCAGGTCTAATGAAATGGACTCCGAAAGCGGGGGCTGCGCTGCAGGACTTGAAGAGATACTTGTCCTCCACTCCAACACTTGTCGCACCTAAACCACGAGAGAAGTTGCTGCTATATATGGCGGCAACCAATCAAGTGGTTAGTGCTGCGTTAGTAGCGGAGAGGGAGGCGGATGATGAGCCAACAACCACGGCAGATGCATCCAGCGACAAGCAGGGGACTTCACCGACAAGCTCTGGTCCCGACAAAGATGAATCTGCACAGGAGCGTGACAAGATGCAGAAAAGAATGGTGCAGCACCCAGTTTACTTTGTCAGTTCCCTTCTGCAGGGGGCTAGATCAAGGTACTCTAGTGTGCAGAAATTGCTTTTCGGCCTTCTCATGGCCTCGAGAAAGCTGCGCCATTACTTCCAATCACGTGAGATCACAGTCGTCACTCGTTTTCCGCTGAAGAGGATACTGCAAAATCCAGAAGCAACAGGCAGGATTGTCGAGTGGGCACTGGAACTGTCGAGCTTTGGCCTCAAGTTTGAGAGCACTTCAACTATCCAAAGCAGAGCATTGGCAGAGTTCATAGCAGAGTGGACGCCGACGCAAGATGAAGAAGTTCCAGAAATGAGCATCCCCGTCAAGGAAGCAAGCAAAGAGTGGCTGATGTACTTTGATGGGGCCTTCTCGCTGCAAGGCGCTGGTGCGGGCGTGCTACTTGTTGCACCCACCGGAGAGCACCTCAAGTACGTAGTCCAGATGCACTTTCCCAAGGAGCAAGCAACGAACAATACTGCAGAGTATGAAGGACTGCTTGCCGGTCTCAGGATCGCAGCAGACCTTGGGATCAAGAAGCTCATTGTCAGGGGTGACTCACAGCTTGTCGTCCGCCAAGTGAACAAGAATTATCAGAGTCCGTTGATGCAAGCCTACATTGATGAAGTGAGAAAGCTAGAAGAGCACTTTGACGGCCTACAGATGGAACATGTTCCAAGAGCTCAAAACGACATTGCCGATGGCCTGTCAAAGTGCGCCGCGCTTAGGTTACCTGTGGAACCAGGGATCTTTGTGCTCAAGCTGACTCAACCATCTGTAACGCCATCAACTGGATAGAACAAGAAGAGGAAGCTGATTTCTGGTGACTATTTTCCGGCAGAGCTCCCCGAAGCCGCCGCCAAGAAGGTCACCAAGATCAACACCAAAGGTGCTGAGGGGCAGTCTGCTCCAGCAAGCCTTAGGGTTTATTCCGTTGAAGCAGACGCTCCTGACAAGTTTTGCTCCGGCAAGCTTGCCGGGGAACGTCAATCTCCGGCTGAGCCGCAGGTTCTCGCCGTAGAAGCGGATGTTCCCGCAGCAGCAGATGTGCCTTTAGTCTTTGTTGTCGAGCCGCAAGCTCCAGCATGGGCGCAGCAGATTGTCCGTTTCCTTCAGAGAGGAGAACTTCCCGAAGAGCAAGAAGAAGCGGAAAGAATAGCCCGGCAGTCGAGTATGTACCAGTTTGTCGATGACACACTGTACAGAAGAAGACTCAACAGCGTGAAATTGAAGTGTATTCCCCGGGAGGACGGACAAAAGCTGTTGGCGGAGATACATGGAGGCATATGTGGTCACCACATTGGCGCAAGAGCACTTGCCGGCAAAGCGTTCTGGCAAGGTTTCTTTTGGCCGACAGCCCTCCAGGATGCAACTGCACAAGTAACCAAGTGTGAAGCATGCCAGTTCCATTTCAAGCAGATACACCAGCCAACTCAAGCTCTCCAGACGATCCCTTTATACTGGTCATTTTCGGTCTGGGGGCTCGATATCCTCGGCCCTTTTCCCCGAGCTGTCGGGGGCTTTGAGTACTTGTCATTGCAATCGACAAGTTCACAAAGTGGCCGGAAGTGGAACCAGTGAGGAAGGTGATAGCACAGTCAGCAGTCAAGTTCTTCAGGTCGATTGTTTGCCGTTTCGGGATCCCTAACAGGATCATCACCGAAAACGGCACACAATTCACGAGCCGCACCTTCATGCAGTACGTCCAAGATCTTGGCGCCAAGGTCTGCTTCGCTTCTGTTGCTCGTCCGAGAAGCAACGGTCAAGCGGAGAGGGCAAATGCTGAAGTGCTGCGCGGGCTCAAGACCAGGACTTTCGACAGGCTGCACAGGTGCGGAAAGAACTGGATTGAGGAGCTGCCGGTGGTTCTTTGGTCGATCAGGACGACACCAAATCGAGCCACTGGCCAGACACCTTTCGCTCTAGTCTATGGAGCAGAGGCAGTTCTCCCCACGGAACTCGTATACGGGTCACCTCGAGTGCTCGCTTATGATGAGCTCGAGCAAGAGCAGTTGCGGCAAGATGACGCGCTGCTCCTTGAGGAAGACCGTCTTCAGGCTGCTGTACGAGATGCTCGATACCAGCAAGCTTTGCGCCGCTACCATAGTCGCAAAGTTAATGCCAGAAGTCTCGAGGAAGGCGACCTTGTTCTTCGGCGCGTTCAGTCCGCCAAGAATTCCAACAAGTTGACGCCGAAGTGGGAAGGCCCTTATCGGGTGAAACGAGTCACTAGGCCTGGCGTTGTCCGCCTTGAGACCGAAGATGGCATTCTGGTGAGCAACTCCTGGAACATTGAGCATCTTCGTAAGTTTTACCCGTAGGGCGCGGTTGCCGGAACCTGTTCCGGCAACCACCTTTTGTACAAGTCTTGCCGATGTGGCATGTAAACCTTTGTACAAAGCCGGGCGCAGAACCCGTGCATAAGTAAAGCTCATGTGCTCCGCGCATCTTGTCAATTTCATGCTTTCTACTTTCTTTGCATGCGTTATTTGACACTTTGTGCAGCACCTACCCCCGGTAAGAAATAACGAGCCGTGAGGCTCCATATCTTTATTTTCTCTTCTATCTTTTTCTCAAAAAGGAAAGGAAGGTTCCCTCGCGCACAAGTTTGCCGGGGGGAAAGGAGAAGATAATGGTGTGGACCAGGCATCGTTCAAGCAAGTTTCGCCTTACCGGGAAGCAAACGACAGAAAAGCTAAGTTGCTAAAGCGCTTAAGCAATCAGTTTTAAATTTTTTAAAGTTATCTTCCTCGAACGACCGTGCTTTGTATGGAAAACCTGTGCGCGGAGGAACCAACTCGTAGCTAGTTGCGCCCTTACTTTGTTTCGAGTCCGCTCAACAACTTAAGTGAGCTGCGACTAGTTGCGACAAGGTTTCTTGTCGGTAGCGGCACCGCCAGCAGGCTGCTGATGTCCCGCACTCAGCGCTCGCGGCCCAGGTGCCTGCGCCGACAAGTTCCCTAAAAGCGTAAGGCAAAAACATACAAAGGAAGGAATCAAGTAAAGGAAATAACATAGCAATCTCTACCCAGAACAGAGTTATATTACAAGATAGCTTGTCGCAGCTCTAACAGAGTGTTCGTATAACATGACCAGCAGCGACAAGAAAAAGAGAGAACGAGCGGCCTAGTCTACGCGATCGCCCTCAACCCTCTTGATCCCGCTCACCTTGTCCACAATGGGTGCGACAAGGGCCTTAAGCGCTTCCAGATCAACATCCGGCGGCAAGGACTTGAGGACGTTGGTGAGGTTGAGGCCTGGGTTGCGGAAGGCCACCTTCACCAGCACCTTCTGAAGAGCTCCTGCACAGATTTTGTGCGACTCGTCGGCCAGCTGCTATGGGATCTTCTCCCGGAGTCGCTGGAGGGCCGTCGCCGCGCCTTTGAAGAACAAGCTGAGCTTGGCGCTGGGTTGGAGGTGCTCATCGAAGGAGTACCCGAGATCCTCCATCCCCAACTGCGCCAGCTCCCTGTCGATGGCTGCGGCAACATTCACCAGACCCTTTGTCCAGTGCTCCACCGTCTCCCTAAAAGTATTCTGGGCGGCAGCAGCACTCGCCAGCAGCGCCTCGTCGGTCTTGATCTTCTCCTTCAAGGCCACCTCCTGCTCCCTCGCGCCGTCCTTCAAGGTGGCCAACTTCAGCTCAAGATCTGCGTTGGAGTCCTTGACGGCGCTAAGCTCTTTGCTCCTCTCGGCGAGAAGACCATGCAGCTCGCCATGAGCAGCGGCGTCCTTCTCGCGCTCACGCTTGAGCGCGGCAAGCTCCTCGCCGCTCGCCTTGAGATCGGCCTCCAGCTGCGCCATCCTCGTCTCCAGCTCCTTCTTGGCGGCCTCGGCAGCTGCGATAGCATCCTTTGCTTCCTTGAGAGCCCCGCCAATTGCTTGCTCCCGCGCGGCAAGCTCCTCCTCGTGGCTGTCAAGGTTGACCTTGCGCTGCGCCAACTCTCCTTCCTGCGCAAATAGATTTTCGGCGACAAGCCGCTGTTGCTCTTCAACTTCAGCCTTCGTGAGGAGGAAAGCTTTCCGCTCCTCGGCGACTTGCTCCCGCTCCTCTGCCAGGGATCGGAGAGTTTCTTGCCTGAGACCCCGGAGCTCCTCAGCGCGCTTCTCAGTGTCCACTCCCGCCCTCGCGACAAGCGCTTCTCGGGATTCCAGCTTGGCTTGTCGGGCGTGGTAGAGCGACAACAGCTTCCGCAGCAGCCGCTCCTCCTCAGGCTCGTCGCTGCTGCTGCTTGGTGCGTCGACCAGCGTCAGCCCAGCGGAGGCGAGCACTTCTCCATCCAAAATCTCTCCTTCGACCGGCGCCCTGGAGCCTGACGCCCAGGGGAGCTTGATGAAGATACCGTCGCCGGCCTTCAAATAGGCGCCAGGCTGGGGCTCCTCGGAGCCTGGCGCTGCAGCAGCGGTGGAGGGATCGGCGGTCGGCGCAGCGCCTGGCGCTCCTGCAGCCTCGGGGCCGTCAGTGCGATCGCCGGATCCCTCGCCAGCTTCTGCGGCGGCAGCTTTGGCGGCCTCTTCGCCGGCAGGATCATCAGCGTCGGCTTCTCCTTCGGTGGCGATGGCGTCGTCGATATTGTTGCGCGTGTCCTCCTCGCCGACAACCTCGGTCTCCATCGGCTCCGTGGCAGATGGATCTGACGACCGGAAAAGGGGGAAAAGTCAAGCAAATATCCAAAAGGAAAATCAGAAGAAGAAGAACCCAAGGGAAGTTTTCAAGCAAAAGGGTTACCTGTGCTAGGATCTGCAGTCGTGGTCTCAACCACCAGAGGATCACTGGTACTGCCCCTTGCCGGAGAATTCTCCCTTGCCGGAGAACACTCCCTTGCCGGGGAAGCCTCCCTTGGCGGTGTAGTCGAAGCAGATGGCATTTCGGGAGCGGCCTCCGGGCACTCCTGGTGAGGCTGCTCTGCTCCTGCACAAACCAACAGTAAAATATCAGCAAAGAAAGATCACCCATGCGTGCCTGACAGCAGGAAGTAAACCATATACTTACGCTGGGGGATGCGCTGGGGGCTGCTTTGGGGAGTAGTTGCCGGGTCCGGCAAGGTGGTCTCGGGCACGCCCTCTGCTGTCGCGGTGGGTTCGTCCTCGATGACAATCACCGGGACCTTGGCTCTCTTCGCCGCTCTCTAGGCCAGAGTCCTGAAAAGGAATGAGTTCGGAGTAAAGCAAATCAGATACAAGACAAAACAGTAAGAATTGAAGAACTACAAGAACAACAAAGAATCTTACTCTTCTTCTTCCTCGTCGGAGCTGAGCGCGGAGAGATCGAAGTCCGGCTCGCCTCCGGTGTGACGAGGCGGAGGAGTAGATTCCCTTGTCCGCTTCGCGGGAGCAGTAGCGGTGGACCGGGAAGACCCTGCTCCAGTTGCCGCAGCGGTGTAAGGCGCTCCCGCGGCAACGGTGCTTGCCACGGTAGAGCGTGTCACGCGGCTCGGCGGCTGTTGACTCGTCTCCCGCCCCGCTACGTCCGCGGCCTTGCGGAGACGCCTTCTTGGCGGGGCTGGGGGCTCCGCCTGCGGCAAGCTGTCTGAAGGTTCGGGCCCGACAAGCCCTCCCTCGCCGGACTCGCTCGACTCACCTTCGGGCCCGACAAGCTCTTCCTCGCTGGCAAACTCCTCGCGCTCGGCAAGGCTTGCCGCCTCTGCTGCCTCTGCCTCCTCCACAGTGAATCCAAACTCACCCGCGGCAGCGGCCGCCGCCGCCTCTTCCAGCCTAGTGGCGATGCGCTGCATCTCCGCGTCGGTGGTGTCGCGAGTGAGGCTCTTCTGCTCGTCGGAGCGGACCGGCACTTCAACCAAGCCGTCAAAGAACTCCTGCATGACGGCGTCTGCCGGCTCTTGCCAAGTTGGGACAATTCCCTGCGAGTCGCACAGCGGCATCATTGCACGGATGCGGTCGAGCGAGGAGTTGTTGCACAACGGAACGACACCCCTCGGCAACATGAATGGATGTTGAGGATCGCGCTTGAACAGTTCCAGGAGCATCGCGTCCAGCTCCAGAACAGTGAAGTTGAAGTTGAGGCCCGGGCGCAGCCTCATGATATCCGCCGAGTTCTGGAACTCCCAGGCGGGTCTCCTCCTCTCCTGCAAGGGGGCGATGCGGCGGCAAAGGAAATCTGCGCGAACGGCGCCTATGGTGAGCCTGGCAAGCCTGAGGCGAAGGATCCAGGTGACAGCAATCTTCAGCCTATCGTCTTCCGGGGCCACGTTGCTCCAATCGTTGCCGCGCGCTATTGGGGCTTGTCGCAGGGCGGTAAATGGCTGCGGGTTCTCCTCGACAATCCAGCACCACTCTGCTCTCCATTCCTCCCACTTGCTGCGGAGCTCTCCCTCCAGATAAGCTTCCTTCTTGCCGACTCTCGAGATCCAGGCGATTCCGCCAGATAAAGGCTCTCCTCTCTCGACTCGGGGCATAAAGAAGTGGCGAAAAAGAGCTACGTTTGGATGGACTCCGACAAAGTTTTCGCAGAGATGTGCGAAAACTGCCATGGTCAGAACGGCGTTGGGGTGAAGTCAAGGAGGCGGAACCCATAGGTGTTCATGATGTCACTGAAAAATTCAGAGAAGGGCGGGCAGAGCCCGCAGTAGAAGAACAGTGCAAAGAAGGGGTACCCGTTCGGAGCCAGTTCCGAAGCGGCAGCCGGGAGTACCTTCGTGCGCGGATGCACTCGCGTCTCCGTCGACCAGAAGAGGTAGTAGTACTCCCTCAGCTCCTTTGCGACAAGCTGAGGGGGGAAGATGGCCCGCTCCTTTCGCAGCGCCGTGAGCCGCTGCGCCTCGACCGATTTCACGCCCTTCCCCTTGTCGGCTTTCGGAGCCATGGAGGAGGCGGTGGGGGAGATCGACGGCGTTGGTGGTGCTGGTGGCAATGGGGGGCGGAGCGCTGCTCTCTTTCAGCTTCCGGAAGAAGGGGGGAGCGGCGGAGATTTGTGAAATTGGAGTAACAACCGACGAGATGGGCGAACTTACCCTATTTCCCCTGCTAATAAAGAGGGAGGGGGCGGACGTTTCGTCCTTCCGAATAAAGAAACCACCCACGATCTCTCCCACGACGCCGCATTCGACGCGTGCCGTTGGGGGAGGGCGTGGTGGATACGGAGTAAGATACGGTGTAACCCAGGCCGCGCGTGCCCGTGCCCTGTTTTGGGCCTGGCCCACCAACGCTCGGCACCGTGTGTGGCCCAGGCCCGGGGGCTCCTGTCGGTGTACTAGAGTAGGGGTACCCTAGTATCCCGAACTTGTGCACGGGCAGTTGCAGCGCCCTGCGGCAAGGCTTGCCGGGTGACCGCCAAGGTCCTCCGTGGTTCCTTTGGAGCCATTCAAGAACAAAGTATTTAAGCCAAGGAGACAAGGCCCCGGCAAGAGGAGCTTGCCGGGAAGGCCAACCAAGGCATTTCAAGGAACTTGCCGCGACGCGGAGCGACAAGCTTCCAGACGCGACAAGACAACAACCGCGGCAAGGCGCTTGCCGCGGCAAGCTACCATTCTGTACCCGCGCTCCAGCACATCCATCAACTTGTCGCCCTCGGGCCTTTCCAGACGCGCGTGGCGAGAGGCTGTGCAGCCAGCGGTGCGAGGTGGCGAGCGACGCTGACAAGATCGCCATCGTGGCAAGCGGTGGCGTCCCTGACGGTCCTTTTTGCACTATTTGGGCGACGCAGACGGGCATTCAATGCCTTTGTCCCCTGCCGTCAGGGTTAGGTAGGATACATTGTTCAGGTAGCTGTACCAACCGCAATTCCCTTTTCCATTTTTACCCTTGTCTGCATTGCCACCTGTCGGTGACCCCTTGAGCATATAAAAGGAGGCCCATGCGCAACGTAGAAGGGGGTTGGTTCGGTTCGAAGCCAGAAAACACTCACGCTCGGTCTCGTTAGCAGCTGGTGTGTACTGTAACACTCAGCGCTCCTGAGCAAGAACTCAATACAATCAGACAAGCAGTAGTAGGAGTGTTATCTCCCCGGAGAGCTCCGAAGCTGGGTAAACTGCTCGTGTGCTTCGCCTCGATCCGCTCTTCGTGCGATCTCCGCCCCCCGCAGAACCGAAAGGGGCTCGGTCCGCCGGTCCCCATAGGTGTTCATGGATCAGCTTCCCCGACACGAGGGCACCACGAGTGTGGAGGGCACGCCCCCTGCCTCGTGGACTCCCCGTGGGCCCCATTGACGTGAAACTAACGCCAACCCCTCCTATAATTCGGAAAACCCCAGAACAGAAGAGAGATTGGAAGTTCCACCACCGCAAGCCTCTGTAGCCACAAGAAATCAATCTAGGCCCTCTCTGGCACCCTGCCGGAGGGGGCCATCATCACCGGAGGCCATCGAGGAGGATCTCGGAGGGGCCATCATCACCATGAAGGCCAAGGATCAGAGGGTGAACATCTCCCCATCTAGGGGGAGGCCATGGAGGAGGAAGCACAAGGGGGAGAACCTCTCCTCCTCTCTCTTGGTGGCGCCGGAGTGCCATCGGGAGGGGAATCATCGCTGCGGTGATCGTCTTCATCAACATCACCATCATCATCACCATCCTCATCTATTTTACGCGGTCCACTCTCCCGCACCCCGCTGTAATCCCTACTTGAACATGGTGCTTTATGCCACATATTATGATCCAATGTTGTGTTACCATCCTATGATGTTTTGAGTAGATATCCTTTGTGTTTGGGTTGATTGATGATCTAGATTGGTATGAGTTGTATGTTTTATTTTGGTGTTGTCCTATGGTGCACTACGTGTCGCGCAAGCATGAGGGATTCCCGTTATAGGGTGTTGCAATATGTTCATAATTCACTTATAGTGGGTCACTTGATTGACAGAAGCATAAACCCGAGTAAGGGGGTTCTTGCGTATGGGATAAAGGGGACTTGATATGTTAATGCTATGGTTGGGTTTTACCTTAATGATCTTTAGTAGTTCCGGAAGCTTGCTAGATTTCCAATCATGAAAGGATCAAGAAGAGGTGTCTAGAGGGGGTGAATGGAACCTTAACACACAAAGTTGGCAGTTTTTAAGTTTTTGAAGTTTAGGTGGAGTTTAAGCACAAGTTTAACCATTCACAATACGTATCAAGCAAGCATGCAAAGAGTATATGGGCAGCGGAAAGTAAAGCATGCAACTTGCAAGAAAGTAAAGGGATGGGATTGGGGTGTGCAAACGCAATTGGAGACACGGATGTTTTTGGCATGGTTCTGATAGGTGGTGCTATCGTACATCCACATTGATGGAGACTTCAACCCACGAAGGGTAACGGATGCGCGAGTCCACGGAGGGCTCCACCCACGAAGGGTCCACGAAGAAGCAACCTTGTCTATCCCACCGTGGCCATCACCCACGAAGGACTTGCCTCACTAGGGTAGATCTTCACAAAGTAGGCGATCTCCTTGCCCTTACAAACTCCTTGGTTCAACTCCACAATCTTGTCGGAGGCTCCCAAGTGACACCTAACCAATCTAGGAGACACCACTGTCCAAAAGGTAATAGATGGTGTGTTGATGATGAACTCCTTTCTCTTGTGCTTCAAATGATAGTCTCCCCAACACTCAACTCACTCTCATAGGATTGGATTTGGTAGAAAGATGATTTGAGTGGAAAGCAACTTGGGGAAGGCTAGAGATCAAGATTCATATGGTTGGATTGGAATATCTTGGCCTCAACACATGAGTAGGTGGTTCTCTCTCAGAAAATGAATGTTGGAAGTGTGGGCACTTCTGATGGCTTTCTCACGAACGAGGAGAGGGTGGAGGGGTATATATAGCCTCCACACAAAATCTAACCGTTACACACAATGTACCAAACTCGGTGGGACCAAATCACAAAACTCGGTCGGATCGATCCAGTACATAATGTGACCGTTAGGAAATTTCGGTTGGACCGATATGATCAACTCGGTGGGACCGATGTGCAAGGGTTAGGGTAAAATCTCATCTCGGTTTGACCGATTGCACAACTCGATGGGACCAATTTGGTAATAAGCGAAACAGAGAGTAGGTCAGGCAAACTCGGTTTGACCGATTACATCTTCTCGGTGGGACCGAAAATATTGCAATAGACAACAGAGAGTTTGCAAGCCCATCTCGGTGAGACCGAGATCACATCGTTGTGACCGAATTGATTAGGGTTTCTGGCAGTGGCTATGACAATTGAACTTGGTGGCGCTGGATGGATCAAATCGGTGGGCCGAGTTTGACTTTTTGGTTCAGGATATATGTGAATATGAGAAAGTGGTTGAGGGCTTTGGAGCATATCACTAAGGACTTTGAGCAAGCAAGCCATTAAGCAACACCTCATCCCCTTTTAATAGTATTGGCTTTCCTATAGACTCAATGTGATCTTGGATCACTGAAATAGAAAATATAGAGTCCTGAGCTTTGAGCTTGAGCCAATCCTTTGTCTTCAGCATCTTGAAGGGGTTCCACATCTTCTTGTCCATGCCACTCCACTGGTGGACTTATCTGAAATGCACTAGATGAAAGTATTAGTCCAACAAGAGATATGTTGACATTAATTACCAAAATCACCCAGGGAGCACTTGTGCTTTCAATCTCCCCCTTTTTGGTAATTGATGACAACATACATCAAAGCTTTAGATAGAGATATAGAGAAAGGCAAGTAAAGCTTTGGAAAGACATGTAACATGCATAGGCTCCCCCTACATGTATGCAATCATGTAAATATGGAACATAAGATCATGTGAGTGCATAATCATGATAGAGCAAGCAATGAGTTACATGTATCTTGGCTATATGCATCAGAGCAAATGGTGTGAACATGGGAAATGTACCTTTATGCTCATGAGTCCTTCTTGCAAACAATATGTACATCAGCAAGAGATCCTCATGTACATGAATGTGATGCATATACTTACCTTATGGTCTGGAGCTAGCTTTGGAAGAGATGAACCTGAGTAAACAAGGTTAAACAACATAGAAACATCTACCAAACAGAGCAAGAGCAGTAAACCACAAGAGTACCAAGATTTGGGATGACATGTATAGAGTGAGTACTAGGTACTCTATTTGAGTGTAGACATGTACCTAAGGGTAAAGATATGCAATGAATTCTAGGATTTCCTTCCCTTAGATGTCTTGCTCTCCCTGAATCTTATATGGGATGTTGGGAGAAGATAGGGAATAGAAAATCAGAGCAAAGCAAACACACAAACAAACAATATAAACAACATGAACATGTCTTTCTCCTCTTAAGACATGTAACTCCTCTCCTCTTTGAATACCAAGCAACTGGGGTCTCTCTTTTGAAAGGAATGTCTCTCTCCCCCTGTTGCTCTCTCCCCCTGTTGGAGTGATTAAGCTTTGATGTGAACTCTCTCTCCCCCTTTGACATCAATTTTCAAGAAGGATTCTTCTGGACGGTGATGCAATGCAAATAAGTTTGATCCTTGAGTCACAGAGCAAAGCAGCACATAGAATATGATGCTGGTAGAGGATAAGAATCATCGAGTGGAGCTGGAACAAAATGTGCAGAATGCAAGTGATAGAGTGATTTGTCAGCATTGAAATCGGCTACACCGAGTTGATTCCTTCGGTGGCATCGAAAAGTTTCGGTTTGACCGAAAGAGGCAAATCGGTGTGTCCGAGTTCATCACAGAGAAAAATCACTAGTCACCTCAGCTCACTAAGAGAATAAGATCTCACAAAGATTTTCAAGGAATTAACTGAAGGATTTGGAATGAATTAAATGCAGGGAAATGCAGAACAAAAATAAAAGAGAAGAAATCTAGATGAAGGTTTTCTTTTGAAAGGGGAACAAATATGTATGAGACAAAATGCAAGAACAAGGAGAAATACTAGAGAACTACATCTAGAATTGGTCGGCGACAAGGTCACCTATGTTAGAGTATATTGACTTAGGAGTCAAGTGAAGACACTTGATCGTAGGTCATACTCATCGTTTAAGCTAAAAAATGGGTTGCCATTTTTCGTTTAAGCATCTTGATGTTTTCACATCTTGTTGAGATGCTTTGACCCATGTCTTGGGTTAAAGATTCTCTAAGATGGAATAACATACCTTGGGTGGTGGTGTTGATCTTGATCATGTAGTTGAACTTGTGTGGGATGCTCAATGTTGATGTAGTTCATTTGAAGCACCACTTGTAATTGGAGTTCATCTACCTACATGGATTAGATTTGCAAGGAAGAGCACTTGTGTATCCAAAATGAAAATCATGAAATTTTACTTAGGAATTTGTCAAAGGATATGTTTGAAGGGTTTCGTGCTTCCTTGTCTTTTTCAACCACCGTAAAGTAGAGACTTGGTGATGTAGAGATTGCTCAAGATATGAGTGAGTTGCAATCTCATAGATTTAGATCCATACAAGTACCTACATGGGTTAAATAACATGCAAGGGTGCAAATGTATCCAAGATATATGATTATCATCATAAGAGAAATATCAAGGATTAGTCATAGGCTCATGCCTTGCATGTATCCAAATAGAGTTCCTATTCCAAGTTTGAAGCATCAATGATGTTCAATTCACCTCTCAACCTGCAAAACACTTTCTCATCAAGTGGTTTAGTGAATATATCCGCCAATTGCTTGTCGGTGCGAACATGCTTAAGGTTAATATCACCCTTAGCAACATGATCTCGAATGAAATGATGACGAACTTCAATGTGCTTAGTTTGAGAGTGTTGCACGGGATTGTGAGCAATCTTAATAGCACTTTCGTTGTCACAAAGCAAAGGAACATGTTTCACATATATCCCATAATCTTTAAGAGTTTGGGTCATCCAAAGTAATTGAGCACACCATGAACCGGAGGCAATATATTCCGCTTCGGCGGTGGATAAGGATACCAAGTTTTGTTTCTTGGAGGACCAAGACACAAGAGATCTACCAAGAAATTGACAAGTACCCGAAGTGGACTTTCTATCAACCTTGTCACCGGCATAGTCCGAGTCGGAGTAGCCAACAAGATTAAAAGAGGCCCTCTTTGGATACCAAATGCCAAAGTTTGGTGTATGTATTAAGTATCTCACTATCCTTTTCACGGCCTTAAGATGACATTCTTTAGGGGCCGCTTGATATCGTGCACACATGCACACACTTAGCATAATATCGGGACGAGAGGCACATAGATATAATAATGAACCAATCATAGAGCGGTAAACCTTTTGATCAACGGGTTCACCATCTTTCGTCAAGTCAAGATGTCCACTAGTAGGCATGGGTGTACTCATACCTTTGCATTCTTGCATATTGAACTTCTTGAACAAGTCCTTGGTGTACTTCGTTTGAGAGACAAAGGTACCTTCCTTAGTTTGCTTGATTTGCAAACCAAGAAAGAACTTGAGTTCACTCATCATAGACATCTCAAACTTCTCCGACATAAGCTTCCCAAACTTCTCACTAAAATGAGGGTTAGTAGATCCAAATATAATATCATCAACATAGATTTGGCACACAAATAATTCTCCATTAACCCTTTTAGTGAAAAGAGTAGAATCAATTTTTCCAATCTCAAAGCCTTTTTCAATAAGGAACTTGGTCAAGCATTTATACCATGCTCTAGGAGCTTGTTTAAGACCATAAAGAGCTTTGTGAAGTTTGTAAACATGATTGGGTTTCTTAGGATTAACAAAGCCGGGAGGTTGTTTAACATAAACTTCCTCCTCAATTTCACCATTTAGAAAAGCACTTTTAATGTCCATTTGGTATAAAGTGATATCATGGTGATTAGCATAGGCAAGTAAGATGCGAATGGACTCAAGTCTAGCAACGGGGGCATATGTCTCACCATAGTCCATACCTTCGACTTGAGTGTAGCCTTGGGCGACGAGACGTGCTTTGTTGCGAACTACTTGTCCATCTTCATCTTGCTTGTTGCGAAACACCCATTTGGTACCGATGATGTTATGGTTGTTGTCGGGCTTCTCGACCAATGTCCACACTTGGTTTCTCTCAAAGTTGTGTAGTTCTTCATGCATGGCGTTTATCCAATCCGGATCTTCCAATGCTTCTTCAACCTTCATGGGTTCAATGCTAGAGATGAATGAATAATGTTCACAAAAGTTAGCCAAACGAGATTTAGTGCGAGTGATTCTCCCGGTTTGGATATCATTGTAGATTTGCTCGACGGGATGGTCTCTAGCAACTCTTGCTCGAACTCGTGAGAGCTTTTGCTTTGATCGGGTGGAACATCTTCTTCATCATCTCGTTCTTCTTCTTGGCCTTCATCATTGTTGACGTTGTCGTTCTCTCGTCGTGGTGGAGAAGGAGGTTGATGAGGTTGATATTGGTGTACTTCCTCGTTTTCTTCATCTTGGTGTGTCCCACTTGTGGATGCTTCCATGTCAACTCTTGGTTCACCTTGTCGTGAGGTAGAAGCTTCCACTTGGACGGACGAGGTACTCTCCTTCACCTCCGTTGGACGAACCTTGCCAATAGACAAGTCTTGGATTGCTTCTGAAGGATCTTTATCTCCTACATCAATTGGCAATTGCTCTACTTGCGAGCCGTTAGATTCATCAAACTTCACATCTACCGTCTCTTCAACCTTTCGGGTGAAATTGTTGTAGACACGGTAAGTGTGAGAGTTTGAGCCGTAACCAAGTAGGAAACCTCATGAGATTTAGGAGCAAATTTAGAACGACGATGCTTATCAAGAATGTAGCACTTTGAGCCGAATACTCGAAAGTATCCAACTTGGGGTTTGTTACCGGTGAGGAGCTCGTATGCCGTCTTGCCAAGTAGCTTGTGAAGATACAAGCGATTTGTCGCATGACAAGCTGTCTCAACCGCTTCCGCCCAAAAGTGTTTTGGCGTCTTGTACTCATCAAGCATCGTTCTTGCCATTTCGATGAGCGTCCGGTTCTTCCTCTCAACAATTCCATTTTTTTGAGGTGTGTGCGTAGCTGAGAACTCATGTGAAATCCCTTCTTCGTCAAGAAAGGTGTCCACATTGGCGTTCTTGAACTCCGTTCCATTGTCGGTACGAACCTTCTTGATCTTCACTTCAAATTGATTTTGTGCCTTCCTAGCGAAGTTTTTTAAGATCTTTTGGACCTGTGATTTATCATCGAGAAAGAACACCCACGTAAATCTTGAAAAATCATCAACTATAACTAGACCAAATGAGTTTCCACCAAGACTTTTGTAAGCATTGGGACCGAAAAGATCCATGTGAAGTAGCTCGAGCGGTCTCCTTGTGGTCATGATGTTCTTCACGGGGTGGCTTCCTCCAACCTGT
This sequence comes from Triticum aestivum, assembly GCF_018294505.1. Lineage (NCBI taxonomy): Eukaryota > Viridiplantae > Streptophyta > Magnoliopsida > Poales > Poaceae > Triticum > Triticum aestivum. The sequence continues at coordinate 434,353,183 of NC_057801.1, forward strand.
TTTCCTTCTTGGAAAGCACTGCAAAGTCTATCCTTATCAAATATGACATCTTTAACACCAAGGATATGATCTCCTTTAATAAGCTTGTCAAGGTTTCGCATGCCCACATGACCTAACCGCCTATGCCACAACCAGCCTTTAGAAGATTTAGCAATTAAGCAAGTTCTAGGTTGAGCCTTTTTACTGAAATCAACAATGTATAGATCACCTTTACGTATACCGGTAAATACCATTTTATGATTATCTCTATGAAACACTTGGCAATCTACTTTGGTAAATAGGACATTGAAACCAAAGTCAGCTAGTCTAGAAACAGAAAGTAGATTACAGCCAAGAGATTCAACGAGCATGACATTTTGTATGGAGCTATCATGTGAGATGGCCCCCTTACGGAGGCCAACCACCTTACCCTTTGATTTATCACCAAAAGTGACATACTTTCGAGGGCCGTCGTTTTCAGCAAGCTCAGGAAACATATCTTTATCTCCAGTCATGTGATCGGTACATCCACTATCAAGGACCCATTCCTTTCCTCCTGCCATGTATCCCCGAAGATTTGCCATAAGACCAAAGTGTCTCATTGCATCATCAAGATCATAGTCACTATCATCATCCTCATCATAGTATCCATGTTCGACATCGTCATGTGGTGGATCAATTCCTAGAGAGGGTGATTCATTAGATACATGATTTTGACAATGATCATCTTTATGAATTCTAATAGCTTCAGAAATAATATTGCTAATAATTCCAACATCTCCTTTGGCAGGCATAAGATTTGTAAGCTCAAATAGACAATCACCAAACTTAGGATCATTGGAATTCATCTTACTCAAGGCAATAGACTTATGAAGAATCTCATCTAGATTTTGCAAGGGATAGTTTGGGAATCTTTCCTCGAGAAATCTCCATATGGTGTAGGCACAATTAATAGGCAAGCAACCAATCAAGTTTCTAGGCAAACCTCTAGTGATAAGATTAACAGTTCTAAGATTGTGAATCATGTCAATGGACTCATCAAGAGTAGGATGCATAGGATCAACATGAGGTGCACAAGGGCTAGTAATGTACTTGTTCAAATGATATTCATTGAAGATCGCATCTCATTTTTCCACTCATGAAAGTACTCTCCATTAAGGATAGGCACTCTATGTCTAAGACTCCCCAAAGTAGACTCATCCATCTTCCTCCAATGGTGTTTAAACCAAAGCAAGGAGACCAAAGCTCTGATACCAATTGAAAGGATCGAGAAGAGGTGTCTAGAGGGGGGTGAATAGACCCTTAACACACAAAGTTGGCAGTTTTTAAGTTTTTCAAGTTTAGGTGGAGTTTAAGCACAAGTTTAACCATTCACAATACATATCAAGCAAGCATGCAAAGAGTATATGGGCAGCGGAAAGTAAAGCATGCAACTTGCAAGAAAGTAAAGGGATGGGATTGGAGTGTGCAAACGCAATTGGAGACACGGATGTTTTTGGCGTGGTTCCGATAGGTGGTGCTATCGTACATCCACGTTGATGGAGACTTCAACCCACGAAGGGTAACGGTTGCGCGAGTCCACGGAGGGCTCCACCCACGAAGGGTCCACGAAGAAGCAACCTTGTCTATCCCACCATGGCCATCGCCCACGAAGGACTTGCCTCACTAGGGTAGATCTTCACGAAGTAGGCGATCTCCTTGCCCTTACAAACTCCTTGGTTCAACTCCACAATCTTGTCGGAGGCTCCCAAGTGACACCTAACCAATCTAGGAGACACCACTCTCCAAAAGGTAATAGATGGTGTGTTAGTGATGAACTCCTTGCTCTTGTGCTTCAAATGATAGTCTCCCCAACACTCAACTCACTCTCATAGGATTGGATTTGGTAGAAAGATGATTTGAGTGGAAAGCAACTTGGGGAAGGCTAGAGATCAAGATTCATATGGTTGGATTGGAATATCTTGGCCTCAACACATGAGTAGGTGGTTCTCTCTCAGAAAATGAATGCTGGAAGTGTAGGCACGTTCTGATGGCTTTCTCACGAATGAGGAGAGGGTGGAGGGGTATATATAGCCTCCACACAAGATCTAACCATTACACACAATGTACCAAACTCGGTGGGACCGAATCAGAAAACTCGGTCGGACCGATCCAGTACATAATGTGACCGTTAGGCAATTTTGGTGGGACCGATATGATCAACTCGGTGGGACCGATGCGCAAGGGTTAGGGTAAAACCTCATCTCAGTTTGACCGATTACACAACTCGGTGGGACCAATTTGGTAATAAGCGAAACAGAGAGTTGGTTAGGCAAACTCGGTGTGACCGATTACATCTTCTCGGTGGGACCGAAAATATTGCAATAGACAACAGAGAGTTCGCAAGCCCATCTCGGTGAGACTCCCATCGGTGTGACCGAATTGATTAGGGTTTCTGGCAGTGGCTATGTCAACTGAACTCAGTGGCGCCGGATGGATCAAATCGATGGGGCCAAGCTTGACTTTTTGGTTTGGGACATATGTGGATATGAGAAAGTGGCTGAGGGCTTTGGAGCATATCACTATGCACTTTGAGCAAGCAAGCCATTAAGCAACACCTCATCCCCTTTTAATAGTATTGACTTTCCTATAGACTCAATGTGATCTTGGATCACTGAAACAGAAAATGTAGAGTCCTGAGCTTTGATCTTGAGCCAATCCTTTGTCTTTAGCATCTTGAAGGGGTTCCACATCTTCTTGTCCATTCCACTCCACTGTTGGACTTATCTGAAATGCACTAGATAAAAGTATTAGTCCAACAAGAGATATGTTGACATTAATTACCAAAATCACCCAGGGAGCACTTGTGCTTTCAAATCATAAGTGCATATGATACAAGAAGAGAAAGTATGTTAGCTTATGCCTCTCCCTCATATGAAATTGCAATAGTGATTACCGGTCTTGTTAACAACTGCCTAGGACAATTCCGCACGCCAACCCATCATTATTCCACACTCGCTATTTATAATATTTAGTAATATATTCTAACTTTATGATAACAAGCCCTACTTTTATATTTTAGCTCTCTGATACCATGCAAAGTTGTCCTCTTCATACCCACAACATAGTTTTATTTCTTGTTTCTAGTTAGAAGCAAACGTTTGGTGTACGTAGAGTCGTATTAGTGGCAGATAGGACTTGAGAGAATATTGATCTTACCTTTAGCTCCTTGTGGGCTCGACACTCCATGCTTATCACTTCCACCTTTGGAAATTGCTACGATGATTCCCTGCACTTGGGGATTATCAGAGGATTATATAAACACTTGTAAGGACTCGTTTTGGAATTAAGCAATAAGTCATAACTATTGTCCGGCTCCCTTCAGGAGCCGGAACCCTAAACCCTAGTCGAACCCCTGCGCCCTCTCTCTCTCTCGGTCTCTCTCTCTCTCTCTCTCTCTCTCTCTCTCTCTCTCTCTCTCTCTGTCTCTGTCTCTGTCTCTCTCTCTCTCTCTCTCTCTCTCTCTCTCTAGTGACCACGGTGCCGAGGCGCTGCCGCTTGTGCCCATCACCTCGACAGCCTCCCTTCCACCCCTAAAACACTGAGGGATAGACCTGGTAGGAACCAGCTCCTATCAGAAGCCATCCAATGCTGACCTGTATCAATCCGCATAGTGGTCCAGACGCCATATCTCCTGCAAACCGGAGACAAAAGTGGGGAAGATTTGTGGGAGTCCGGATCGCTTACAAGCCCTCTTCTGACTGTCCTGGCCCATAAAAAACCCTTCCCCTCATGTGCGCGCCCGCCCGGCGCCAGCTGCCCGCAATCATGTTGTTATAGATCATGCGACTTCACATTGGAGACGGGTCAGGGCGGACGTGACCTCTCACTACCTCCTCCATTGAAGTGGCGCGCCGGCCGAGAGCGCCGCCCGCTGCACGTCCGGATGAACACGCCTCCTCATACACCACATTAACCCCACGTGGAAGCTGAGAAATCTACTCCGGACACACATCCATTTAGGAGAGGACCGACATTAAAGGCCACGCCGGCCTAGCTCCTGCCGTCCGCCCTCTATTTAAACGATGGCAGGCTCTGGGCAAGAATCACACCCCTCCATCGCTCCACCCATCTCCTACTTCACCATTTTGATGGCATCCAATGGGCAGGAAGAGGAGTTATCGGGCATAAAAGCCGACATGGTGGCCCGCCAAGCCCGGCGGATATGAGCGAGGCAGCTCGCTGCTCCACCTCCCTCCGCTAGGCAGCCGGAGCAAATTGCCACCCAATTTTGGTGCGTGGTTCAGGAACTAGCCGCTTGAAGCCAGCTCGCGGAGGAGTGGTGAGTTGCTCCAGGCCGGCATGGAAGGGAGCACGGCGGCACGGGCATGGACGATGTTGCGTCATACTGCCCCTCCAATGCCTACGACCGCGCCATCCATAGTCAATGCGCGTGTAGCTGCACCATGCAGACGGAGAAAGAAGGAAAGTGCGCGGAGGAGATCGACGAGTTGGTGGCCAACGCATCCGCGTCCATGTCCGCTAGCAACTTCGAGGGAAAGTAGAACACGGGAGGCTGTTGCCACTTGGGTCCCAGGAAGTCCACCGCCGGTGCGAAAGTGCAACTAATCCCCGGGTGGTTTTGGTAATTCATAACAGCATATAGCTCATTGAGCTAATATCCATTGAAGTTTAATATTTCAGAAAGTTCAATGAATGACATGTCATGGACTAGAGATGTGGACCCCTCAAAATGTTAAGGACACATTTTTGCAAAAGCTCAAGACTCTTCATTTATATTTTAGTGATCCAAGATCACATTGAGTCCACAGGAAAGCCAATACTATTAAAAGGGGATGAGGTGTTGCTTAATGATCTACTTGCTCAAAATGCTTAGTGATATTGCTCCAAAGCCCTCAACCACTTATAATTTCCAAATATGTCCAAAACTCAAAGTCAAACTTGGCCCCACCGAAACATTCTGTCTGGCGCCACCGAATTCATTTGACATAGCCACTGCCATAAACCCTAACACCTCGGTCACACCGATATGGATCTTGGTCTCACCGTGATGGCCTTGCAAACTCTTTGTTGCCTGTTGCAATTATTTCGGTCTCACCGAAATGTGCAATCGGTCCCACCGACTTTACTTGACATTCTCTCTGTTGCCTTATTGCTTCACTTTGGTCTAATCAAGTTAATGCAATCGGCGCCACCATTGATGTTTTCCCTAAGCCCTAGCACATCGGTCCCACCAAGTTGTTTAGTCGGTCCCACCGAGATTCCTAATGTTCACATTTTGAATTAAATCGGTATCACCGAGTTCTTCTATTCGGTCTCACCGAGTTGGGTCAAATGTGTGTAATGGTTGGATTTTGTGTGGAGGATATATGTACCCCTCCACCCCCTCTCCATGTGAGAGAGAGCCATCAGAATGTGCCTACACTTCTAGCCTACATTTTCTGAGAGAGAACCACCTACTCATGTGTTGAGATCAAGATATTCCATTCCAACCACAAGAATCTTGATTTCTAGCCTTCTCCTAGCTGTTTTCCACTCAAATCATATTTCCACCATATCCAAATCTGTGAGAGAGAGTCGAGTTTTTGGGAGACCATCATTTGAAGCACAAGAGCAAGGAGTTCATCATCAACACACCATTTATTACTTTTTGGAGAGTGGTGTCTCCTAGATTGGTTAGGTGTCGCTTGGGAGCCTCCGACAAGATTGTGGAGTTGAACCAAGAAGTTTGTAAGGGCAAGGAGATCACCTACTTTGTGAAGATCTACCCTAGTGAGGCAAGTACTTTGGGGGCGATGGCCATGGTGGGAGGGACAAGGTTGCTTCTTCGTGGACCCTTCGTGGCTGGAGCCCTCCGTGGACTCGTGCAACCGTTACCCTTCGTGGGTTGAAGTCTCCATCAACGTGGACGTACGATAGCACCACCTATCAGAACCACGCCAAAAATCTCCATGTCATCATTGCATTTGCACTCTCCAAACCCTTTCCCTTTACCTTCATATGCAATGTTTTAATTTTCGTTGCTGCAATCTTAGAATTGCATGTGTAGGTTGATTGCTTGAATTGTGCTAAGTTGCTAAAATCTCCCCACAACTAAAATTGGCAAAAGGTTAGATTTTTATTTGGTCAAGTAGCCTAATCACCCTCCCTCTAGACCTACTTTTGATCCTACAAGCGGTATCAGAGCTTTGGTCTACATTTGCTTTGATTTCCAAAGATTTGGTGATTACAGCCTTGGTTTCACAACCTAGGAGAGTATGGCATCTAGCAAGGGAAATTATCACCATAGAGGTCCTTACTTTGACGGTACTAATTTTGCTAGTTGGAAGCATAAGATGAAAAAGCATATTCTTGGTCATAACCCCACCATTTGGGCTATTGTGCACATTGGTTCGCAAGGTGATTTCTTTGAGGATGGAAAAGAACAGATCGAGAAATGTCCATGGAATAAATAAAGATGTTGCAATACAATGCTCAAGGTTGCGATATTCTCTTCAACGGATTGTGCCCCAAAGAATTCAACAAAATCAGCCATCTTGAGAATGCAAAGGAAATTTGGGATACTTTGGGGTATATGCATAAAGGTATCGATTCCGTCATGGAATCCAAATTGGATGTGCTTCAAAGTCAACTTAACAAGTTCAAGATGAAGGATGGTGAAGGAGTCGCTGAGATGTACTCTAGGATTTCTCTCATCACAAATGAGATTGCCGGCTTAGGACGCGAAGAGATGACCGACAAATTCATCATCAAGAAGATCCTAAGAGCCTTGGATGGAAAATATAATACCGTGTGCACCTTGATCCAAATGATGCGCAATTACAAAGATCTCAAGCCCACATAAGTAATTGGTAGAATTGTTGCTCATGGGATATCACTCAAGGATAAGGAAGAGCTCCACAACAAGTCAAGTGGTGCTTACAAAGCTTCAAGTGATGCTCCTACAACATCAAGTGAGAAACAAGTCCTCAGTGAAGAATTGAGCTTAATGGTGAAGAACTTCAATCAATTCTACAAGAATAGAAGCAAAGAGAGAAGTTCCAAGTCAAGATCCTACAATGACAAAAGATCTTCTAGTCGTGATCATAATTGCTACAATTGTGGAAGACCCGGACACTACTCTAATGAGTGTATGGCTCCCTACAATAAAAGATAAGATTCACCAAAAAGGAGGACTAAAAGAAATGAATCACTTCCAAGAGAGAGAAGGAGTAGAGATGATCATTATGAACAAAGACCCCCTCGTAGAAGCAAGGATTCGGAAAGGAAGGACAAGTCATCAAAGAGCTACACAAGACAAAGACATCAAGCTCACGTTGGTGAATGGGTATCCAGTTCCAACTCCGACAACTACTCCGAGAGAAGCTATCACTCCGACTCTGAATATACTCAAGATGAAGGTGTTGCCAGTCTTGCACTTGTGTCATCCAACTCCTACGACATATTTGACTCACCAAATGAAGGAATTGGAAGGTTCTTCATGGCTAAAGGCCCTAAGGTATCACACCCCGAGTATGTTGATTTCAATAGTGATGAAGATGATTTTCTAGGTGATGATGATTTAGTTGTTGACAATGCTAGTAATGAAAACTGTAATGAACTTGCTATTAATCATGTTAATCAAGATGAAATGAATGACAATGATAAGAAGGAGATTGAGCGTTTAACTAAAGAACTAAACACTCTTAAGTCAGCTCATAAAACTTCTCTAGAGGATCATCGAGAGCTCCTAAGGACTCATGAGAAGCTATGGTTCGAGAAGCTGAATTTAGAGCAAGAGCATGGGTTCCTAAAAGCAATCAATGATGATCTTCCAAAGAAGAGTTCTTCTTACATTGCCAAACATCTCCTCTTGTCCACTTATATGCCACAAGTAAAATCTAGCAATAAGAACAAGAAGGATTCTTCCTCTAGTAGTAACAATAATCATGTTAAATCCAATATTGTTGCATCTAGTAGTTCTCTTGATTCTACTAATGATTCTCTTAGCCAAGTTATACTTGAACAAGAAAACAGCTTATTGAAGGGAATTATAGAGAAAGGTGTTTACAAGATCCTTGCCGAAAGTAAGCAATTTGAGGAAATTATACGCAAGCAAGGAAGGCACCGGAAGAATCAAGGTGTTGGTTTTGAACGAAAGTTCAATGCCAATGGAGTTGAGTGGGAAGAAGTTCAATATCCCAAGACGAAGTTTGTTCCTCAACAAGAGAAGTATGACCCCACTTACTTCAAGGGAACACAAGCTCAAGATGATCACCCACCACAAAATTCTCACGCCTTTTACAAGGAATGGGCAGAGATTTCAAGGAAAGTGTGGCAATAGTCAACCACAAACGCGTCGTTTATTATTTTTTCAACTATAGAAAAATGAAATACATGATTGAAAAGCATGACGTTTGGCATGGTGCCATGGTTGGCCTCACTGTGCCCTGGTAAAAAATTGATAAGGTATGGCTTATGTCGTCATGCACGCCCTTCGTAAATCGAACCATCACCAAGGAAGTTTCATGATTATGAGGGGGAAATCATCGAGATTGAAAGGGGAATCCAAATTTCCTTCCTAGTTTGTTCATGTTTTTTTTCTATGATGAACATACACCCTGCAAATCGTTGTGTTCAAATTTGGCACATTTTTGGGTTTATTTACCATATTTAGGGGATTATGTGCATTTTCTAGGCATTAATGCACACAATTCAAATTCAAACAATTGGTGCATGAAAAGGTGCACAAGAACGGTCTGGAAAACCATGCTCGTGCTATTTAGTAAATTCTCATGCCTTTTACAAGGAATGGGCGGAGATTTCAGGGAAGTGTGTGGCAATAGTCAACCACAAACGTTTGTTTATTAATTTTTCAACAATAGAAAAATGAAATACATGCTTGGAAAACATTATGCCTGGCATGGTGCCATGGTATAGCCTCACCATGCCCTGGTAAAAAATGGAGAAGGTTTTGCTTATGTCATCATGCACACCCTTCATAAATCGAACCATCATCGAGGAAGTTCCATGGTTTCAGGGGGAAATCACTAATTGAAGGCGAATCCAACTTTCCTCCGTTCTTTGTCCTTGAGTTTTTTTCTACGATGAACATACACCCTACAAATCACCGTGTTCAAATTTGGCACTTTTCCGGGCTCATTTACCATATTTAGGGGATTATGTGCATTTTCTAGGCATTTGGCACAGATAAATCCAATCCAGCTACAGCTGCATGGGTGTGATGAGAGGGATGTGGATTGTCGTTCGATTGTGGCGCATCCTACGGTGCACACGCGTGATCCGCGTGGCCGGGGTTCTGGGCAATCATAACGTAACACACAATAGGCTCAGCGCACATTGTTTCCGGAGGCCATGGAGGTGAACCGTGTGCGATAATGAATGAGCAAGATTGTAAGGGAAGTCAAATTTCCTTTGTCATTTGTCCTTGAGCTCTTAAAAACCACCGCACTGTACGGCTGTCCAGCCACTCCGTCCCAGAGCTCTCTCCAAGCGTCGCTCATGGCATCGCGGTGCACAATAACTGGTAAGGAAGCAATGGTATCCTGCCACACCGAGTTCCTCGCCGCCCGCGACCACTCACATGGTAAGGAAGCGTTGGCGCTGAGTTCATCGCCGCCCACAGCCACACAAGTACACGGGCGGACTTTGATGTTGCCATGGTCGAATGGGCGGTGGATCTAGAGGCGGCCAAAGCCACACAGAAGGAGCGGAAAAGGCAAAAAATAGTCAAGAAAAGAGAGTCCCGCTACCACAAGAAAGAAGAGGCTGCACGCCATGCTGAGGAGAGCTCGGCGGAGATTGAAGCATGGTGGGCTACCGCCGACAAGGTCGGGAAGGAGAATGGCGGCGTCTGGCCAGCAGGCCCCGATGCCAGCATGTGAGAAGTAGTTAGTGCGTGTGTCGCCCGTAAGTTTGTATAATTAATTACGAGCATCTACCAGTACTACATACGCACTAGTTTTAGAGCAAATTACCAGTAGCATTTTAAGTTGGTACTATCTATTATTAACGTACAATGTCGATAAGCGCATCCTTTGAGGGCTTTGAGTGTTGATTAGCATGTGTTCACTGAAGTTTTGTAGCCGCACACTGGCCCTAAATCCTCCCGAAACGTCCGCCCGTGGCCACCGAAAGCCACTGGAGACTAGAGCTGGCCGTAGATGGTTTAGTCCCACCTTGCCGCGCGAGTTTGCCGCACACCGGCTTAAATAGCCCCGCCAGTGAATGGCAGCAAGCTTATCTCTTGTTGCACAAGATCAATTTTGGCTATGTGAGCGAGGCAGGTTGACACTTGATTGCATTTCATAAACCGATGATTGTTCATCGGGTGTCACCTTTGCCTCATTCATGTACATTTAATAACCCTGCTACAATGAAAGAGATTTTTAAATTAGGTGTTCCTGGAGATGCTGATAGATATAAGAATTATTAGAAGATCACAAAACACACAGTTTCTATGGCGTACCTGTGTTCATTTTTTGCGTTAATGATCCACAAGTCAGTTACATGTGTGATGTTTCCTAATAAAGCAAGCGTACAATTGACAGAAAATATCAAGTACACGTGTACATTTTTTTGGAGACGGGATCTGCCAATTTTCTCTTTTCTCGCACACGAGTATTTTACGCGCTTCATTTGCGTTGTGTGTTTCCCCCGCCCAAGTTTCAAGTTTCGCAGCAAAATTTTCATTAGGCACGCGATTTCAGAATTTATTCCTCCCACCATGTCCTCACCCATCAAATTTCTGTAGTATCCCCCCCACGCCGCCCCCACCCCCTCTCGGAAGCTCAAACCTCCGCCGCTGCAACCACAACTTCAACCACATCTACGTTCTGCCCGAGCATCGTCGATCCAGTCAGGTAACCCACTGATCTCTATCATGGCCCCGGCCTGATTGCTTGAATGGCACCTGCAAAACATCATCATGCCTCCAAATCCCCATCGCCCTACCTCCAGAGCATCGCCGGTCAAGGCCAACCACATATCACGTAGAGGTCGAGGAGATGATAGAGGTCGATGGCGCGATGGTCGCTGTGCGTGTTAACCCGGAGGAACACCTCGCCTCCGCCGCCGCCGACTTGGTGCAGGCTCTGGCCCAGATGAAGTGCCCCAACGACTACCCCCCAGGACTTACCAAATATGATCTGACCAGCTCAATCTTACCAATACCACTTGCAATGGCTATATTTTGTACGGTTGATGTATTAAGCATGTTCGTGTCTTGTTTATTTCAGTAGTGCAAACTGTGTGATGTTCAAGTATTAACTGTCCAGTTCAATTTCACTAATACCGGCAATGAACTTACAATACATGACTCAGGATGCTATTAAGCCTTTTGTAATTAACAGTTGTATCTATTTTAATATGTCCCTTTGCTACCGTGCTACTGTTCGTGATGAAGATATCACTAGAGATGCTGCCCATTTGCTATTTTTTGTGGATGCTAACCCTGTTGTAGTTAACATGCCTTTCCATCTACTTATGCAAAGCCATAACAGGCGATGCTGTTGTTTGCCGTCGAGGTTAGCTGCATCCCATGTCTTACAGTATTTTACATCATTTATGCAATTGCAGTCTAACTTCTAACATTTACTGGTTGTGTGTAGGTACACATGTCAGCGGCACTGATCAACACTTCGACCCAGAGGAACACCTCGCCTCCGCCGCTGCTGACTTTGGGTGGGCTCTGGCCAAGATGAAGTGCCCCAGCAACTACCTTTCAGGATTTACCAAGTATGAACTCACCAGTTCAATCTTAGCAATACCAGTTGCAATGGCTATGTTTTGTACGGTTGATGTATTAAGCATGTCATAGTAAACATTCCTAACACGTCTTAGCTATTTTCCCTACCTTCTTATAGACAACTGGGCCATTGTCTACTCTAGCAGCACCTGCCTTGAGATGTTTAACTCTGCCAGTTGCATTTTTATCAGTACCAGTTTCAATAGCTATACTAGGTTGCATGTAGCTAAACGTGCCTTGTTATTTTCAGTACTGCACACTGTGTGATGTTCAAGTATGAACTGTCCAGCTCAATTTCACCAATAGGAGTTATGAACTTACAAAACATGACTTAGGATGCTGTTAAGCCTGTTGCAATTAATAGTTGTACCCATTTTTTAATCTGTCCCTTTGCTACCGTGCTACTCTCTGCAATGAAGATATAATAGAGATGGTGCCCATTTGCTATTTTTAATGGATGCTAACCCTATTGTAGTTAACATTCCTTTCCATGTACTTACGTAGGGCCATAACGGGCGATGCTGTTGTTTGCCATCAAGGTTAGTTGCATCCCATGTCTTACAGTATTTTACATCATTTGTGCAAGTGCAGTTTGGCTTCTAACATTTACTTGCTTCTTGTAGGTGTCGCACTGATCCATGCTTCGACCCAGAGGAACACCTCGCCTCCGCTACGACCGACTTGGGGCAGGCTCTTGTCCATATGAAGAGCCCCAGCAACTATCCCTCGGGACTTACCATGTATAAACTAACCAGTTGAATCTTACCAATACCAGTTGCAATGGCCATGTTTTGTACGGTTCATGTATTAAGCATGTTGTAGTGAACACGCCTAACCCGTCTTATCTATTTTCCCTATCTTTTTATGGACAACAGGGCCATTCTCTGCTCTAGCAGCACCTACCTTGAGATGTTTAACTCTGTCAATTTCATTTCTATCAGTACCAGTTTCAATGGCTATACTAGGTTATCTGTTGTACTAAACAATTCTATCCATTTTTTAATTTGTCCCTTTGCTACCGCTCTACTCTTTCGCAATGAACATATCACTACTGATGTTGTCGTTTTATTACCATTTGCTATTTTTGGTGGATGTTAACCCTATTGTAGTTAACATTGCCTTTCCATGTACTTACACAAGACTACAATGGGCGATGCTGTTGTTTGCCGTCGAGGTTAGCTGCATCCGATGACTTATACACCATATGTTCCTAAATATAAGTATTTTCAGAGATTCCAATATAGACTACATACGGAGCAAAATGAGTGAATCTAGATTCTAATCTAAACTATGCCTATATACATCTGTATGTAGTTCATATTGAAATCTCTAAAAATACTTGTACTTAGGAACGGAGGTAGTTGTATTTTACATCATTTGTGCAATATCAGTTTAGCTTCTAACATTTACTGGTTGCTTGTAGGTACATATATGAGCGGTACTCATCCATGCTTCGATCCCTTTTGCGTATGGGGCAATGACATATTCATGAACAAGCGTCAAGTGAGAAAACTAAGAAAGATTTTAGGCGAAAGAGACGGGTTATGGGAATTAAGCTCTTTATTTACACTTTGTCCAAGACAACAGTGAACTTTAGGATGGTAAGTAATGTGTTGCCTTTTCCCCCTGCCCACAACAAGTTACTCTATCACACCTGAGTATTTGAAAGTTTTCCCTTTTCAGTGGTTTCTGAAGCAATTTACTGATGATTACCTTGCAAACTATATGACCGAAGTGAAGGCAACTAAGGTTAAGTATATAATTCATACTACCATGATAATGCTCTAGAAGTCTTCCTGAAGGTGGTGAAGGATGTGCGGGCAATCGACACAAGGGGTTGGACAAAAGTTGTTCGTGCCTATGGCATGCAGGAGGGCACATTATGGGCATTCCGCTTCTTCAACACCATCGGTAGACAAAATGATTTACACGTGTCTCTTGAGCTTTACCGCCTCTAAATATTGTGGTTCATCATCGTTAATTGCTGCCTAATCCTGTAATTAATGAACATATTGTACTGAGAATTTTCTTTATGGATTGGTTGTTGAACCATTGTGCTGAGAATTTGAATTCCACATTTCATATTTCAAAATTTCCAATTCGAATAATAATTACAAGGAAAAATAAAATTAAACACAAGAGAATAAAATAATGTACACACGGTTAGAAAGAAAACAACGTGTGCAACGAAAAATAGAGAATAGATGGTTCTTTGATGTGAAATGTTTGCGATGCCCGATGTATGCACACACAGTTTTGTCTCATATGCATGTGTGATTCATGGTAATACGGCAAACGTTTCAAACCTGTGTGCGTGCGTGATAGGAATACCTATCGCACACAGTTATGAAAATGGACACTGTCGGTGTCAAAACCGGCGGATCTCGGGTAGGGGGTCCCGAACTGTGCGTCTAGGCGGATGGTAACAGGAGACAAGGGACACGATGTTTTTACCCAGGTTCGGGCCCTCTCGATGGAGGTCAAACCCTACTCCTGCTTGATTAATATTGATGATATGGGTAGTACAAGAGTTGATCTACCACGAGATCAAAGAGGCTAAACCCTAGAAGCTAGCCTATGGTATGATTGTTGTTCGTCCTACGGACCAAAACTCTCCGGTTTATATAGACACCGGAGAGGGCTAGGGTTACACAGAGTCGGTTACAATGGGAGGAGATCTTCATATCGAATCGCCAAGCTTGCTTTCCACGCCAAGGAAAGTCCTATCTGGACACGGGACGAAGTCTTCAATCTTGTATCTTCATAGTCCGGGAGTCCGGCCAAAGGTCATAGTCCGGCCATCCGGACACCCCCTAATCCAGGACTCCCTCAGTATCCCCTGAACTAGGCTTCAATGATGACAAGTCCGGCGTGCAAATCTTTGGCATTGCAAGGCGGGTTCCTCCTCCGAATACCTCATAGAAGATGTTGAACACAAGGATAGTGTCCGGCTCTGCAAAATAAGTTCCACATACCACCATAGAGAGAATAATATCTGCACAAATCTAATCTGCTGACGTATTCTGCAACGTGACATCATGCCACGGCCAAGCCTTTATTCGAATCGTTTTACTGTTCCACCTCAGCGCGTTTAGCGAGGCAGTTTCCTTGGCATGTCTTGTCAAAGCAGAGATCGTGTCCCCTTATTCCGAGATTCTCATCAATACGGGCGTGGGTAACCCAACCGTGCCATTAACCGTGGCGCTTGGGAGATAAGCGAGTTTTATTAGGCTGGTGGGGGCTCATAGTTTCAGCCGCCCATATAAGGGGATAAGGACCCACCCTTTCCATCTACGCCTTCTTCCTCCTTTGCTTATCCATTCCTGCGCACTCGAGCTCCAGCGCCCAAGTCCGCACTTCCCACCTCAACCTTCTCCAATCATGTCCGGAGCGGGAGGTAGATGGATGGCCTCCACCTTCACGGAGGGGCACATCAAAAAGTTGAGGAAGGCCGGATACTTGTCTGACGACATCGCGCACCGGCTTCCAGATGAGGGGCAACTCATCCCCACCCCTGGGCCCCATGAGAGGGTCGTATTTCTCCCCCATTTCCTCTGCGGACTGGGCTTTCCTCTTCACCCGTTCGTCCGGGGGCTCATGTTCTACTACGACCTGGACTTCCACGATCTGGCCCCGAACTTCATCCTCAACATATCGGCGTTCATCGTCGTATGTGAGGTCCTTCTCCACATCCAACCCCACTTCGGCTTATGGCTGAAGACCTTCAGTGTCAAGCCGAAGGTTGTGGGCGGCCGACAAGCTGAGTGCGGAGGCGCCATGGTGGGCAAGATAGCCAACGTTACACGGCTTGAGGGCGCCTTCGTGGAAACCATCAAAGGGTGGCAATCAGGGTGGTTCTACATCACCGAGCCGCGCGACCCTGAATGGGCAGCGGCCCCCGAATTCCGATCTAGCTTCCCCACATGGCTCACCTCGTGGAAAGAGGCAGGCCCGTCGTGGGGTAATTCGGCAGAGGTGATCGGACTCCAAACCTGCATCAAAGACCTGATCGACGGGAAGGTTAAACTCGTCACCGTAGTCCAGGTCATGCTCTTCCGCCGGATCCTCCCGTGTCAACGACGGGCTTTTAATCTGTGGGAATTCGACCCGGCCCAGCACCAAACTTTGTCCAGGCTCTTCGACACAACACACGAAGATGCCTGGAAGGTGCTTTTCAAGAGCTCCGAGGTCCACCCTCCCGTCACCGAGGATCGCGGATTCTGCGCGAAGCGTCAAGCCAGTGCGGTAAGCTCAATTTTCCCATCACGGGGTATTCGTTTTCCATAGTTTGACTCTATGCGGGATCTAAACTCTCATCCCTTTAACAGGACTGGCAGAAGAAGGCCGGACAGACCAACTATCCGGCTCCTTTGCCCGAAGACCCAGCGAACGCCCGTTTAACGAAGCTGCTGGTTCTGGCACCCCACGTGGTGCCGGAGAAGAAGGCCAAGAAGAAGGCCACGGGAACTCGAAAGAGTTCCCGATGCTTGGTGGTGTCGGATTCATCGCCCGACGAGCCCGGAGCGCCCTCCGCCTCTGAAGACGAGGAGGAGGAAGAAGAAGCCTCTCCCCCTCCAACTGGGAAGGTCGGAGGGTCCAAGAAGGGGAGGACCCTTCTGCCGGACTACGCCTCCGATGCCGAAGACGGCAGGGAGGAATGGCCATCCAGGGTCAAGCCCATGGCAAAATCGTAAGTATCCGGATACCAGAATAACTTATGGCGCTCCTCTATCGTATGGTACCTTCTGACACCGAATTCAATCATGCAGTCCGCCCAAGGCTTAGCTCAGCGAATCGTCGAGCGGCTCCCTGGATTCGTTGGATGTGAATAGCGCTTCACTTCCGACGGCCTCCTCCCCTCTCCCCACGGACGACGCCGAGGTGGAGTCCCAAAAGGGACTAAACCAGCAGGAGGTGGTCCTGGAGGCGCCGCAAGGCGACCTCCCGGACTCCAGACCCAAAGGGGGTAAAGCCCCAGAGGGATCTAAGTCCGGCCCTGCATCGGACACCGCTCCGGAGCCATCAGTGGTTCCGGAGTCCGACAGGCAGCCCCCTTGTAAGAAGGGCAAGCCTACGATGCCGGCGGCCTCCGTCCAACCGGAGACGCCAGACAATTTGCTGGAGGTGCTTAACGGAACCTCCATCGACGAGGAGCACTGCACTGTTATGAGTGCGGTGATTCAGAAGGTTCAGTCCGCCAAGAGCAGGCTGACCAAAGCCTGTACCAGCCTTCTAACAGGCTTTCAGGTATGTATGTTAAAACATATAAAAATGTTACCATATAGACAGTAGCCCCTGATGCTCAGTTTGGTGTTCGGAAAGAAAAACTGGACTGAGGATCTAAAAAAGATATACGCAGGAGTCTAACATCAATATGGCAATATGGCAATGCAGGCTGCGCTGCTGACCTCTCCCGCACTGACTGCGGAGGTCAATGTATTGAAGCAAAGCCTCGAGCGGTCCGAGATTGAGCTCGGTCGTGCCAAGAAGCAGCTCGAGGACAAGGAAGGTATGTAATACCTTATGTAAATGTATATATAAATACCTGGTTGCAAATAATGACAGGACCAACGTGAATGTTGCAGGGGCCACAACCCAGGTGGCAACCCTGAAGGAAGCGCTTTCCAAGGCCGAAGATAATGCGGCCATGGAGAGCTCAGAGCGAGAGAAGCAAGAGGCACAGGTGGCGGAGGTGCGGCAAGAGCTCGATGCTCTTGTGAAAAACATGAGAGGTTAGAGCTTGACTCGAAGACCCGAGAGTCCGAGCTTGCCTCGGCACTTGAAAGCGCCCAATCTGCCAAGGCCGAAGCCCAGAAAGCCCTCTAGGAGATTGAGGCAATGAAAAAGATTGCGGCGGGTAAGGCATTCTTTATGCAAAGCAAGCATGTGAAAGTAAATTACCTGTTACTTACCCGCATCCAGAGTTCTCCAAGAGCATTCGCAGATCTGCCCCGCAGTATATCCGATGCCGCCGCATTCTACCGGACCGAGGAAGGAAGCTCGACGGAGAAGGTGTTCTGGTCCCAGTATGCTGAGGCCGAACACCCGGTGCCCTTGAGCGACCAGCTGAAGCAGTTGGTCGAGCTTCATAAGGCAGCCGAACAAGCCATGAAGGGCCTGATAGGCCGGCTGTGGCCTGGTGAGGTCATGCCTTTGAGCTACTTTGGGCTGGTGCAGAGGCTGGTGGATGCCTGTCCACGACTTGAAGTCATCAAGCGTTCCATGTGTATCGAGGGCGCCCGTAGGGCTTTTGCCCGTGCTAAAGTGCATTGGGGCAAGCTAGATGCTGAGAAGCTGGTGAAGGATGGGCCACCGGAGGGGAAGGAGCATCGCAGGCCCGAGATGTATTATGAGGGCGTCCTGAAGGGTGCCCGTCTTGTAGCGAATGAATGTACCGAGGATGTAATGTTTGAGTAAACTCGCTCGTGTTTATCCTGTGCGCTGAAAACTTGTTCATATGCGCTAAGCAACGGAATTTAAAATATTACCTTCTGTGCGGCCGTTTATGAAATCTGAGAGATGCAAGTCATCGGCTTCTACCCCCATGCCACGAGTGTTGGGGTGTTCGGGATAAACCTGAGCGCTCTTGTTCCCATTCTTGGGTCCATCTAGGGAGGCACTCAGCACAACGAACCAGGCCATCGGACTTATAATGCTTTATCACTCTCACTTAGCCATTGAATTCTATAATTTCAAATTTCGGCGAAGCCCCTAGTATTCGAAAGACCGAGTTTGGGGTGCTATCCACGCCTAGGCCGGATAAATCCGGCTCCTCGCTCTAAGCGGCATAAGTCTTTAGGGACTTGAAAAACCTCTCGAACAGCGACCGGTCTCTCGCACTATCATGACGGTCAGTTTTAGTTTTCTCTACTGAGGTGTTAACCCAGCTCAACTGGGGCACAATCGCAGTAGTTCTCCTAGCGCTACCTTAGCCGACATTGCGGAACGTAAGGTACCAAAACATGGGAGTCGGGCAGACCCAACTATTGACCCAAGACATGATTCGGAGCCAATGTATATAGTGCTATAAGTTCGGGGTGCCACACTCATGAGAGTGTTCGGTCTTTTCACACCGTATTATGGGGTACTTAAGCCCCTGGTGTATTGGCCGTACCAAAGTGTACGGTTGCATAATGTCATGACTGAACATATTTGTATAAAAATAAATGAATACAATAATAGATAAGAGCTATGTATTGTTTATGAAAAAGGGCTGCTATGAAAGCAGAACGATACAAATAGTGCGATAAGCAAGAGATGGGACTATTTGACATGTCCCTCTCCAGGGGCAAGCTACGAGACTTTAAGTAAAACAGGTATTTAGCTCATTAGAGAGACCACCTGGACATTCTTCGTGGCTTATTGTCTCCCTGGCTGTTGCATCGTGTGTTCGGCGAGTGTATTGCCGGGCAGGCCTTCCGAATAGTTGGGTCCTGAAAGTATAAAAAAAGGAAACGACAGAATATGGAGCCCCTAGTGCAGTTGATCCGCATTCTGGGTGTGCCATGGTTGTGCCCCTCCAATTATGCCCATGGTATTTCCAGAGCATAGTTATGTACGCGTGGTACCGCTATAGCAATCTCGCGAGGGCTAGGGTTGGGGCCGCACTGCTATGCTTGCTCAGAATGTGCCAGCCGGTTTTGTTGTAGGTTACTTCGGGCGCGCTTGACGTTGTCCGGACGTTTAACAGCCAGATTGGAGAATTGCCTTGAGAGTCTACTTTGTACTTCCGCCGCCAGGGCCGCCGTGTGCTCCTCTGTTCAGAGAGAGCGTTCGGTGTTTCCATTGACCATAATGACTCCGCGAGGACCTGGCATCTTGAGCTTGAGATATGCGTAGTGCGGCACCGCATTAAATTTTGCGAATGCGGTTCGTCCGAGCAGGGCGTGATAGCCACTGCGGAACGGGACTATGTCGAAGATTAACTCTTCGCTTCGGAAATTATCCGGGGATCCGAAGACCACTTAGAGTGTAACTGAGCCTGTACAGCTGGCTTCTACACCTGGTATGACGCCTTTAAAGGTTGTCTTTGTGGATTTAATCCTTGAGGGATCTATACCCATTTTTCGCACTGTATCCTAATAAAGCAGGTTCAGGCTGCTGCCGCCGTCCATGAGGACTCTAGTGAGGTGAAATCCGTCAATGATTAGGTCTAGGACCAATGCAGCGAATCCGACGTGACGAATGCTAGTGGGGTGGTCCCTTCGATCAAAAGTGATCGGGCAGGAGGACCATGGGTTGAACTTTGGGGCGACTGGCTCCAACGCATAGACGTCCTTGAGAGCACGCTTCCACTCCCTTTTGGGGATGTGGGTTGCGTATATCATGTTCACCGTCCGCACTTGTGGGGGGAAGCCCTTTTGTCCTTTGTTGTTCGGCGGCCGGGGCTCCTCCTCATCATCGCTATGCAGCCCCTTGTCTCTGTTTTCGGCACTTAACTTGCCTGCCTGCTTGAACACCCAACAATCTCTGTTGGTGTGATTGGCTGGTTGTTCGGGGGTGTCGTGTATCTGGCATGAGCGATCGAGTATTCGGTCTAAACTGGATGGGCCCAGAGGGTTTCTTTTGAATGGCTTCTTCCGCTGACCGGGTTTAGAGCCTCTGAATCCGGCATTAACTACCGTATCCTCAGTATTGTCGCCGTTAATGCGGCGCTTGTGCTTGCTGCGACGCGACCTGCCATTGTTGTCCTTGGTATCCGAGTTGCTAGGGCTCTTGGTTATGTTATTGCTACGAGCTAGCCAGCTGTCTTCTCCCGCGCAAAAGCGGCTCATGAGTGTCGTGAGGGCTGCCATAGATTTCGGCTTTTCCTGTCCTAGGTGCCGGGCAAGCCATTCGTCTCAGATGTTGTGCCTGAAGGCTGCAAGAGCCTCTGCATCCGGACAGTCGACTATTTGATTTTTGTTGGTTAGGAACCGTGTCCAGAATTGTCTGGCCGATTCCTCTGGCTGCTGGATTATGTGGCTTAGGTCATCGGCGTCTGGTGGTCGCAGATAAGTGCCCTGGAAATTGTCAAGGAATGCGGATTCCAGGTCCTCCCAGCAACTAATTGACTCTGCTGGCAGGCTGTTAAGCCAATGCCTAGCTGGTCCTTTAAGCTTGAGCGGGAGGTATTTGATGGCGTGTAGGTCATCACCACGGGCCATGTGGATATGAAGGAGATAATCTTGATCCATACCGCAGGATCTGTTGTGCCATCGTATGATTCGATGTTTACGGGTTAAAAACCCTCGGGGATTTGATGATCCATTACTTCGTCTGTGAAGCATAGTGGGTGTGCGGCGCCCCTGTACTGGGCTATATCGCGACGTATCTCGGATGAGCTTTGTCTGTTGTGTTCAGCATGTCCGTATTTATCATATCCGGCATGACGGTTATCGTCACGTGACGTGGGGTGCCCACGCAATCTGTAGATCGATCTTGTTTGCCTTGCCTTATCCTCCAATATGTCTCGCAGGTTTGTTGCGTTTCCCCGTGCCCTGGTATGTTTTGAGCGGTGCCGGGGTGCGGCTTGAGTTGAGAGCCGAAAGGCCTCTCTGTCGCGGCCACGGGTGTGGCCGATCGGCCGCATCATACGCTGGTGATGTAGGTTTAGTTGCTTCCTCCTCTAGTTGGGGTAGCAGCCTGCGCTTTGTGTAGCTCTTGGAGGGGCGTTCGAGTTTATACTCTTCGGCCGCCAGGACTTTAGTCCATCTATCGGCTAGCAAATCTTGGTCAGCTCTGAGTTGCTACTGTTTTTTCTTGAGGCTACTTGCCGTGGCCATAAGCCTGCGCTTGAAACGCTCTTGTTCGACGGGATCCTCTGGCACGACAAACTTGTCGTCGTCGAGGCTTGCCTCGTCTTCGGAGGGAGGCATATAATTGTCGTCCTCGACCTCCCTGTCTGCCGCTCTCTCATGGGGGCTGGCTTCTCCATCCTCCGGCGCTGAATCCGGCTGGAGGGGGTTGTCCTCGGCACTGTCCGGGGTGTTGTTGTCTCAAGTGCCGGACTCGCCGTTTTTGCATTGGCGTGTGAGGGAGTCCTGGATTAGGGGGTGTCCGGATGGCCGGACTAAGACCTTTGGCCGGACTCCCGGACTATGAAGATACAAGATTGAAGACTCCGTCCCGTGTCCAGATGGGACTTTCCTTGGCGTGGAAGGCAAGCTTGGCGATACGATATGAAGATTTTCTCCCATTGTAACCGACTCTGTGTAACCCTAGCCCTCTCTGGTGTCTATATAAACCGGAGAGTTTTAGTCCATAGGACGAACAACAATCATACCATAGGCTAGCTTCTAGGGTTTAGCCACTCCGATCTCGTGGTAGATCTACTCTTGTACTACCCATATCATCAATATTAATCAAGAAGGATTAGGTTTTTACCTCCATCGAGAGGGCCCGAACCTGGGTAAAAACATACATTGTGTCCCTTGTCTCCTGTTACCATCCGCCTAGACGCACAGTTCGGGACCCCCTACCCGAGATCCGCCGGTTTTGACACCGACATTGGTGCTTTCATTGAGAGTTCCTCTGTGTCGTCGCCTTTAGGCCCGATGGCTTCTTCGCTCATCAATCGCGATGCGGTCCGGGATGAGACTTTTCTCCCCGGGCAGATCTTTGTATTCGGCGGCTTCGCACTGCGGGCCAACTCGTTCGGCCATCTGGAGCAGATCGAAAGCTACGCCCGTGGCCATCGAGTCAGGTTTGGAAGCTTAAACTACACGGCCGACATCCGCGGGGATTTGATCTTCGACGGATTCGAGCCACGACCGGGCGCGCCGCACTGTGACGATGGGCATGATTTAGCTCTGCTATCGGACAACACCCAGAGCATCGCTCAGGTGTTCGCTCCGACCATTAGCTCGGAGCCACTACGCCAGTTGGGGACGGACGGTTGGACGCTGCCCCGAAAGCCGCAACCTCTACGGCGATAGAGCCGGATACCAGCCTAGTCCTTCGCAAGGCTCGTGACTCCAAGGTGCCGGACTCCGATCCGGACTCCGTAAATCCCGCACCTCTTCCGATTAAGCCCGATTGGGCTCCGGTCATGGAGTTCACCGCCGCGGACGTCTTTCAGCACTCGCCTTTTGGTGATATCCTGAATTCATTAAAGTCTCTCTCTTTGTCAAGAGAGCCCTGGCCGAACTACGGCCAACATGGTTGGGATGCGGACGACGAAGAAATTGGAAGCCCACCCACCACCCACTTCGTAGCCACTGTCGACGATGTAACCGACATGGTCGACTTTGACTCCAAAGACATCGACGGCATGGACGCCGATGAAGGAGACGATCAAGAACCAGCACCTATAGGGAACTGGAAAGCCACCTCATCATACGACGTATACATGGTGGACACACCCAACAGAAACGACAACGAGGATCAAAAGGATGCGGCCAGGGATCGCTCCCTTGAAAAACAATCAAAGCGCTGACGTAAGCGCAAGGCCAAGCCCCACCTCGACAAAGACCCAGCCATAGAGCAGGGTGAATCAACAAAGGACGAACATGCCGTCGAGCATCCGTCCAAACAGGGCGGATAATCCAAACAACTAATCCCCGGGAAAGATAATAGCCCGGATGACCTAACGCCGGACAAATTGCTGGAACATCAGAACCTCCACCAAAGGCTCATTGCCACTACACGTAGCCTGAAAAAGCAGAAGCAGAGGCTCAAGACAGCGGAAGATGCACTCAGGATCAGATGGGGCAAAGTACTCAATACCGCACACAAGTACGGCAGCAGTCGTCACACAAAGAGCTATCCGAAGCGGAAACTACTACCGGAATTTGATGAAGAGGCCATAAAGCCCCCCATAGTCAAAAAATAAGGAAGCCACAAGGTCGGATAGACGACCCTACAATCAATCTCACGCATCAAAGGACGCCTCACTCAATATGGCGCGCGATCCGTCCAAGAATTTGCATCAAAAAACTGGCCCAACCAGATCCATCTATAAGCCAAGAAAGCAGGCTCCAGTGAGTGATGCAATGCAAAAAATACCCGAACATCGCGGCACGCCTAAATACAGGGGCGCCGCACACCCCCTATGTTTTACCGATGAGGTGCTGGACCAATTAATTTCCAGCCGGATTCAAACCCGTGAACATAGAAGCATACGACAGAACAACAGACCCTGGAGTCTGGATCGAGGACTACATCCTCCACATACACATGGCCAGAGGAGACGACCTCCACGCCATAAAATACTTACCCCTCAAGCTCAAAGGGCCAGCCCGGCATTGGCTTAAAGCCTTCCCGAAAACACCATGGGAAGTTGGGAAGTGCTTGAGGATGCTTTCCGGGCAAATTTTCAAGGGACCTATGTCCGACCCCCGGATGCAGATGATCTGAGTCATATAACTCAGCAGCCCGGAGAGTCATCCCGGAAGCTCTGGAACAGATTCCTTATCAAAAAGAATCAGATAGTCGACTGTCCGGACGCAGAGGCCCTAGCAGCTTTCAAACATAGCGTCCGAGACGAATGGCTCGCCAGACACCTCGGCCAAGAAAAACCGCGAACAATGGCCGCCTTAACAAGCCTCATGACCCGCTTTTGTGCAGGAGAGGATAGATGGTTGGCAAGAAGCAACACCAGCAACCCGAATACGTCCAAACCCAGAGATGGGAACGGGAAGCCGCGCCGTAACAAAGAGCCGCGTCAGATCAAGGACAACAGCCCGATGAGCACGGCAGTAAACGCCGGATTCAAAAGCTCTCGGCAAAATCAGAAAAAGCCGCCCCCCAAAGACGATAGGGACAAGCTATCCAACCTCAACAAAATCTTGGACAAAATATGTCAAATCCATAGCACTCCGGGGAGACCTGCAAACCATACCCACAGAGATTGTTGGGTCTTTAAGCAGTCCGACAAACTCAACGCCGAACACAAGGGGCTCGACACACCAAGCAAAGATGACGATGCACCGCACAAGCAGAACACCGGAGAACAAAAGAAGTTCCCACAAGAAGTCAAGACAGTAAACCTGCTTCATGTGACAAAGGGGAAGAGCAGAACGGCACCTACGAAGACCGTACGGCCAGCCCCAGAGGAGCAACGCCACTGGTTGTTGCAACGAATCACCTTCGATCATCAGGATTACTCCAGAGGAGACCAGAACGCAGGCTGGACTACCTTGGTCGTAAATCCAATTATTAATGGACTCCAATTTACAGACGCCCTTATGGACGACGGTAGCGACTTGAACCTGTTATATCAAGACTCAGTCCGCAAACTCGGGGTAAACCCATTTATAATCCGCCTTGGCAATACTTCCTTTCAAGCAGTCACGCCAGGCCCGGATACCCCAAGTATGGGTTCCCTTACGTTAGAAGTCACGTTTGGATCACCCGACAACTTCCGAAGCGAAAAGCTAATATTCCACATCGCCCCATTCGTAAGTCGCTATCAAGCGCTACTGGGACGTGGAGCTTTCGCCCGCTTTAATGCAATACCACATTACGCATCCCTTACACTCAAAATGCCCGGCCCAAAGGGCATCATTTCATTACAGGGGAACATAAATTGACCCCCAAAGTACGGGCAAAGGTGCGGCTGCCTGGACAGCCGCCCACAAATCCAGCCCTACTATCCCGGACACGGCTCGACGAGTCCGGCGTAAACATGTTTAATAACCGCATATCCCCGTACAGGGGGCTCCGTGTGCTCACGCCCGGAGACAATACGGCTCAACTCTTGCTCCAACTATATTTTGTTTATTTCAATATAGATTTCTCGCACGCTTATTTTTTACTAAGTTCCTCTCTTTCGCAGACGAACATCGTGCTACGCCCGTCCAGGATACGGCACAATGGAGACACAGGCGCAGACGTGCAGCAGGGACCCGTTTCAAGGATTCTTTTCAGATTAAGACCCTGCGTAAACCTTTTTTACTGTCTCTTGTTGATAACATCCCCCGATTTTCTCTATAACCGAGGAGGAGGCTGGCGTCTTGGCATGTGGCCACGCCAGAATTCTTGCACGTACCTGGACACTAGGGGCTTTTTTTTACCAAGGGCTCTATTTCGGCCCGTCTTCATAAAGACCGAATACCTTAGGGAGTGTTCGGCGTCGCGAGTTTGGCCCTATATGCATCAGCTCCGAATCATGTCTTTGGTCAAATGTTGGGTTTGCCCGGCTCCTGTGTTTTGCTGCCTTACGTTCCGTTATATCGGCTAACGCGGCACCAGGAGAACTACTGCGATTGTGCCCCGGTTCGGCCAGGTGAGCACCTCAGTAGAGAAAGCCGAAAACTGACTGTCATGATATAGCGAGAGACTGGTCAACCACTCGATGACTTTCGGAATCTTTAGGATTCCCCCGCATTAACGAAGGGCCGCTTCCCGGTCAGGCACACTCGCGCCCCGAATTCGGGCGAGCGTGGTGCCCCTAGGGGCTATTCAGTAGCCCCACTGTCAAACTCCTATGGCTAAGTGAAAGTGATAAAGCATTATAGTCCGGTTGCCTAGTTCGCCGCACCACCACCTCCTTTGTAGGACCAAGACGTTGGATTAAGTGTGAAAAGGCGCCTTTTTGCGAACACCCCCGCATTCTATGCGTGGGGGCTGAAGCCAACGACTGCCATCTTTCAGGTTATATACAAATATATACATTAAACGGCCGCACAGGAGGCATCATGATTCTTGCAAGCACAAGTATAAAAAGCTTTTTTCATAAAGAAAAATTCGTTTTACAAATAGTATAAGCTATTTGAACACAACATCCTTCGAGCACTGCGACTCTATTATATGAGCGCCAGGAAGAACTTCCTCAAAATAGTGCTTGGTAGGTACTCAGCTTTCATCCGAATCCTGGGACGCAACAATACTGGCCTTCATATCTGCCTAGTATGTTTTGACACGGGCAAGAGCCATCTCTGCGCCCTCTATGCACACTAACCTCTTCATTGCATCAACATGCGGCACCGAACCAAGGAACTGCTGCAGCAAGCCAAAATAACTCTTCGGCTCCGGCTTCTCCGGCCACAGACGACTCGCAACATACCTCATGGCGAGTCCGGATAACCTGTTCAGCTCCGCCCAGGCGGCCAAACGGTCAGATACTGACAGTGGGCGTTCTGGATTGTGGTACTGCGACCAAAAAAGCTCTTCCAATCCATGGTCACCTCGGCTGCGGAAGTGTTCGGTCGCATCCGCCGCACTTGCTGTCAAATACAGATAGGCGTTTTCTGCACTCCACTGTCGGTCTAATGGAGCATACTTGGGGTCTCCAAACTTCATCCGCAGCATATAAGGCTTTCCAGCCGTGATATCTCCGGCCTGACGCAGCTCCTCCTTCATCGCTCTCATTGCAGATCGAGTATCCTTGGCTTCGGCAGTGATCTTTTCAAGGTCCTTCTGAGCCGCCCTATCTTCTTGTTCAAGAAATTTACAGCGGTCGGTAGCATCCTTCAATTTTATGGCCATCTCGGCTATTTCCTTCTTGCTCTGGCAGTGAGCAGCCTGTTCGGCTTTTAGCTCTTCAGCCGCTTTAACGGCAGCCGCATCACTTTTCCTTGCTTGCTCCTTGGCTCGGGCAAGTTCCGCCCGAAGGTTCTCCACGGCAGCAGCACCATCTACATAAAGTATATATATATAAGGCCCGAGCATCAAGCTCCTATTACTGGGTGTCTTTTGAACATACCTTGAGCCTCGTCTAGCCGCTTATTTACAAGCGCGATGTCGGCATCTGCTATGTCAAGTTGCCGCTTTAGTTCGGCAGATTCATCAGTCCGGCTAGCCACCGAACGCCTCGCCACCTTCATGGAATAGGCGACATATTATACCTGGGGTTATGATCCTCTGTGCGCCATCACTCGTTACGACACACAGAGTCTCAGGGGCTACTATTCATACAGGGCACATTTAATATGTGGCTCTACCAAAAGGTACACCTTTTTACGTACCTCAAAGCCTGTTAGTAAACTCCTGGCAGCCTCGTACAATCCGCTTTCCGCGGATGAAATCCTTCCAATCACCGTATCCATCAACATACGGTGTTCTTCTGAGATGGATGCCCTACCAAGCAGATCCTTCAGCCCCTCCGCCAGGCGCGCAAGAGGGTGCCGGACTAGCCTGACGACCTTTTCCAGGGTCCGGACTTGAAAAAACCCTCCGGGACGATACCTCGGGGTCGCCAGCCTCGTGAGACGGTGCAACAAGGGGAGGCGTTTCGCTCTCTATCATCTCTGGACGAAGATCCCCTGAAGATGAGCTCTGCTGAGAAGGGTTGAGATCCGAACTGCAAGATAATGTTTCAGTTATTTTCCTCAGGAATAAAACATGAGTGTGATTCATTATGGAACCCCTCCCTTCACTTACGTCTCGGGGGAGAGCGGGTCCCCTTTAGGGGGCGATTCGGCTGGGGCGTTCTCCGGTGCCGAACCCTCTGGAGAAGATTTCTTTCCCCGTTTTGAGGTTATCACCTCCGGGTCTTCAGAGGCAGTCCTTTTCTTTCCCTGGTCGGGGGAATTTTCGATTCTTCCCTTCCTAACGGCCTCCTTCGCGGAGGCGGTAGCTCCTTGGTTCCCCCCTTCGCCTTCCGCCAATGGCGCGACCTCCAGCATCCTGGTCAGCATGGGATTCGGCACGGTCTCGGGCAGGGGGGCTGGACACCTGATAAGCTTTGCCTTCGCCATCCACTCCTGTTCAAAGGACAACTCTGCTAAAGGGTAGATTTGATAAAAATATGGATGGTGTATCCAAATACGGGGCTACTTACTTTAGCATCCGGGCGATTGCAGCTCAGACCTGCGTCCTCGGACAAATCCGGACACCTTGCTTGTGATCCGAAGAACAATTTGTACATCTCCACAGGTGTCATTCCCATGAAATGTTGTAGTACTCGTGGTCCCTCCGGATTGAACTCCCACAGGCGGAGAGGTCGACGTTTGCAGGGCAGTGTGCGCGAATCACCATGACTTGCGCCACTACGGTCAAATTGATATCTCTTTCTAGAAGATCTCGAATACGGCCCTGCAGCAAGGGCACGTCTTTGGGCGGCCCCCAGATAAGTCCTTCATTAACCCATGACGCCAGCCGTGGTGGGGGACCCGAGCGAAAAGTAGGTGGTGCCACCCATGTGGTGCCCCTAGGGGCTGTGATGTAAAACCAGTCTCGTTGCCATAAGCCGAGCTCCTCTTGAAAAGAGCCTTCGGGCCATGGAGCGTCGTCCATCTTGCTTATTATAGCCCCTCCGCACTCAGCGTGCTGCCCCTCAATCATTTTCGGTTCCACTTTGAAAGTTTTTAGCCACAATCCGAAGTGAGGGGTGATATGGAGGAAGGCCTCGCACACGACAATGAATGATGAGATCTGGAGGATGGACTCCGGAGCTAGGTCGTGGAACTCCAGCCCGTAGTAAAACATAAGCCCCCTCACAAAGGGATCGATCGGGAAGCCTAGCCCCCGAAGGAAGTGAGATGCGAACACCACGCTTTCACCGGGCTGGGGAGCGGGAACAGCTTGCCCTTGAGCAGGCAGTCTATGCGAGATTTCGCCGGTTAGATACCTGGCGTCTCTCAACTTTCGTACATCTTCTTCCGTAATGGAGGAAGGCATCCACCGGCCTTGAAGGTCGGAGGCGGACATCGTCAAAAGTCTGAAGCGCCTAAAACTAGAGCTTTGGGTGTTGCAACTCGAAGCGAGGGGCGGATTTGATTTGTTTGAGAAGAAGGGAGCCGGGCCTTGGTTCCTTTATAAAGGAGGTGAATACCAAGAGCCCTCCCCGTAACCGTTTGAGACTCACTTTCAATTAGGGAGTCATACCTAAGCCACGGTTGGGTTACCCATGCCCGTATTGATGAGAATCCCGGAATAAGGGGACACGATCTCTGCTTTGACAAAGACGTGCCAAGGAAACCGCCTCGCTAAACGCACTGGGGTGGAACAGTAAGATGAATAAAAGCCTGGCCGTGGCATGACGTCACGCCGCGGAATACGTCAGCAGATCCGATTGATGCAAATATTATTCTCTCTACGGTGGAATGTGGAACTTATTTGCAGAGCCGGACACTACCCTGGTGTTCAACATCTTCTATGGAATATTCGGAGGAGAAACCCGCCTTGCAATGCCAAAGACAACTTGCGCGCCGGACTCGTCGTCATTGAAGCCTGGTTCAGGGGCTACTGAGGGAGTCCTGGATTAGGGGGTGTCCGGATGGCCGGACTAAGACCTTTGGCCGGACTCCCGGACTATGAAGATACAAGATTGAAGACTCTGTCCCGTGTCCGGATGGGACTTTCCTTGGCGTGGAAGGCAAGCTTGGCGATATGATATGAAGATCTCCTCCCATTGTAACCAACTCTGTGTAACCCTAGCCCTCTCCGGTGTCTATATAAACCGGAGAGTTTTAGTCCATAGGACGAACAACAATCATACCATAGGCTAGCTTCTAGGGTTTAGCCACTCTGATCTCGTGGTAGATCTACTCTTGTACTACCCATATCATCAATATTAATCAAGCAGGAGTAGGGTTTACCTCCATCGAGAGGGCCCGAACCTGGGTAAAAACATCGTGTCCCTTGTCTCCTGTTACCATCCGCCTAGACGCACAGTTCGGGACCCCCTACCCGAGATCCACCGGTTTTGACACCGACAGCGTGATTTAGAGCGGCGCCGCTGACGTCGGCGCTTAGGTTGCTTCTTGGAGGGGTCGTCCTCCGTTTTTTCATCGCCATTCCCTGCTTTAGGGGTGTCCACCATGTATATGTCATATGATGAGGTGGCTTTCCAGTGCCCTATAGGCGCTGGTTCTTGGTCGTCTCCTTCATTGGCGTCCATACCGTCGATGTCTTCGGAGTCGAAGTCGAGCATGTCGGTTAGATCGTCGACAATGGCTACGAAGTGGGTGGTGGGTGGGTTTCGAATTTCTTCGTCGTCCGCATCCCATCCTTGCTGACCATAGTCCGGCCAGGGCTCTCCTGACAAGGAGAGAGACTTTAGTGAATTCAGGATGTCGCCAAAAGGAGAGTGCTGAAAGACATCCGCGGCGGTGAACTCCATGATCGGAGCCCAATTGGGTTCAATCGGACGGGGTGTGGAAGATCCGGAGTTTGGAACAGAGTCTGGCACCTTGGAGTCACAGGCCTCACAAAGGACCTAGCTGGTATTCGGCTCGATCGCCGTAGGGATTGCGGCTTCCGGGGCAGCGTCCAACCGTCCATCCCCGTTGGCGCGGTCGGCTCCGAGCTAAGGGCCGGAGCGGACACCTGAGCGGCGCTTTGAGCGCTGTCCGGCGGCAGAGCTAGATCATGTCCGTCGTGACAGTGCGGCACGCTCGGCCGTGGCTCGAATCCATCGAAGATCGAGTTCCCGCGGATGTCGGCCGTGTAGTTTAAGCTTCCAAATCTGACATGATGGCCAGGGGCGTAGCTTTCGATCTGCTCCAGATGGCCAAGCGAATTGGCCAGCAGTGCGAAGCCGCCAAACACGAAGATCTGTCCGAGGAGAAAGGTCTCACCCTGGACCTCGTCGTGGTTGATGATCGAAGGAGCCATCGGGCCGAAAGGTGACGACACAGAGGAACTCTCAATATAAGCACCAATGTCGGTGTCAAAACCGGCGGATCTCGGGTAGGGGGTCCCGAACTGTGCGTCTAGGCGGATGGTAACAGGAGACAAGGGACACGATGTTTTTACCCAGGTTCGGGCCCTCTCGATGGAGGTAAAACCCTACTCTTGCTTGATTAATATTGATGATATGGGTAGTACAAGAGTTGATCTACCACGAGATCAGAGAGGCTAAACCCTAGAAGCTAGCCTATGGTATGATTGTTGTTCGTCCTACGGACCAAAACTCTCCGGTTTATATAGACACTGGAGAGGGCTAGGGTTACACAGAGTCGGTTACAATGGGAGGAGATCTTCATATCGAAACGCCAAGCTTGCCTTCCACGCCAAGGAAAGTCCTATCCGGACACGGGACGAAGTCTTCAATCTTGTATCTTCATAGTCCGGGAGTCCGGCCAAAGGTCATAGTCCGGCCATCCGAACACCCCCTAATCCAGGACTCCCTCAGACACGTTGGCGATAGTAGAGGCACCGCACACATTTTACATTTTTGAACTATGTGCGTAATGTACCTAGATTAAATGTTTGTGATGCCCGACAGATGCACACACCGTTAGATTAAATGTTTGTGATATCCACCTTTCCACACGACTATAGTGGGGTAATCATTTTTGTTGTCTCTTGGATCAAAAACGTAACGTCAAGACGTAACGTGTGGGACTGGCATGACTTCTCATACGTTTATTCTATGGCGATCGTCAGTAACCGCTCACCTATCCCCGTCGGTTTCTGGGTAGTGTGGGAAGGACCCCCCCCCCCCCTAACGCCCACACTCACTAGGCGACACTTTAAAACTCCGTCGCGGAAAGGGGTTAAAAACCGTTTGTATAGCATGTTACTGTACCAATGTATTAAGAGGGTTATAGGTTCTTGAAGCTTAGATCCGCTATGATGTTTAGGCCAAGAAATCTCTTTATGCTCCGAATGATTGCCTGTCAGTAGAAGACGTAGTTCTTCGGTGTTGCAGGAGATATATCAGACTGAGGAGTTAGCATTTCTTTCTTCGCAAGGAATGTTACAGTTGTGCTCAATTTCAAACCGTTGGACTAGTGTCATTCGGCCATTGGTTGACGCAAATGTCCATTTTGGTCATTTCCCCTTAGGGAAGGTTGTGGCTATAAATGGCCACCCCACTCCAACGTTATACATTGGCTGCTCCACTTGAGATTTCTAAGAAGATTGATTGAGCATCCCCTCTCTGAGTGATTTGAGTTTAAAATCCACCGGGAGAAAACCAAGAACAAAACTTAAACAGTAGTTGAGCATCACAGTAGCTCTGAGTTAGAGTTCTTGTACCTACTACTCTTGAGAGTCGCGCACTCTCTAGATGGATAGGTGTCAGCTCGAGTATTGAAGAGTTGTTGTCTTCACTGAGCAAGATTTTCAGCAACCAAGAGTAACTGTGGTTTAAGAAGGAGCTGTGTCGAAGGTTTGGAGATCGCCGATAAGCATCTACCATGAGTGAAATTAACTGGAATCTGATCAGCTCCTAGTTTAAGGAGAATAGGACAGACAGAGGTTTTCTCCTGTGTTCAATCACAAGTCCCTCCAACTAGACATAACCCTTTGGTAGAAGGACGAACTAGTCTACCAAATACGCTTGTCGCACTCGAGCACCATTGGTTCTTTCTATTCACCTTTTATTCCGTTCAGGAATAATCTTTTGTGCTCAGCGATGACATATATTTTCAATGATTTGATCTTTTATCCTTTATGTGTAATCTGCAGCACATCTCCCTTGTATTTCATGTAGTACTCTAGTGCTATCTAATCTGACTGAATTTACCTCACTGATAGCATGTAGTTTTCATTCATGCTTTTGCAATTGCTTGTGTACTGCTTTACCATCGTGATAGTCAAACCTGCTATCTACTATGCTTGAGCTATCATTACTTCTTATCTCAAAGATTTTGTTCCTTAATAGGATACATGTGTATGTTTCATTTCACTTCAGTTTAGTCCACTGCTGTGTCTGGGCTAGATGCAAAACATTCAAAAGAATTTTTGAATCTCCCATTCACCCCCCTCTGGTCGATATACTCTCGGTACCTACAAATTGCTATGGGGGGGCTCGGAGTTGACAATGTGAAAGTGGGGCGGTGGCTGAAACTTCCGAGCAAAAATTTGACAGTGGAAGACGGATGATCCGGGTCGGGGCCCGGCTGATCCGGGCTATGTCCAGATGATCCGGGTGTGCGGCCGAATGATCCTGGCAAGTCTTCTGCGTGGCTATGGGGTCGGGAAGAACTCCAAATCACGGATAAGAAGAAAAATTGGGGTGATTTCGGGGTGGATTTCGTGGTGGAGATGGTGGGGAATGCCAGATCCACTTGCAACACAACGAATCCATGTATCAAAATCAACAAAACATCATCAAACCAACAAATCACCAAAAAATGGTATGGCTATTTTGTGGGGATTTTCAAAAATGAAAAAAAACACAAAATTAGGCTAGAACGTGGGCAGTAGGGACTCCAAATTCGTGATCAGTGTGACTCGTCATACCAAGATGATGTAGGGTGGAATCCTAATGGCCGATCTTTCATGAATTGGAGGGGATCCCGCGAAGAACACGAAGAACAAGAGAGGGAAAACACTCGATCGACAAGATCCAAATCACACATGTGCTAAATCCATACACACAAAGAGGAGATACAAGGATCCAAATCCAACACAAGAGGGTACAAAGGGTAGCTAGTTCATCCCAATCCTTAAAGGAGAGAGGTCTTGAATCATAAGAGGATCTTCCCATGAAGGGGTCTTGAATCCACATGGGGGATGTTCTCACACATGGAGGCATTGATCTCCATGGGAGAGGTAAGTGTATGAGCAAAGCTCTATCTCTATCTTGTGTTAATCCTTTGCTAACCCTAAAACGTGTGCGGAGGAGTATATATAGTCTAGGGGTAGGTAGAGGTACATGGGCCTCGGCCCAAGTCATGCACGCAGGCATGCTCCGGATGATCCGGACGGCCATCCGGATCGACCGGCTGTGTCATCGCAGCCGCCGTTGTGTCCAGATATCCGGGTCACCGTCCAGATGTCCGGGTGGGTCTGGATGATCCGGGAGTAGGTCTAGATGATCCGGCTTCGTTTGGAGGCGTGCTGTGGTCTTCGGGCACATTACTCAGATCGTCCGGAAGGAGGTGCAGATTGTCCGGTCTTGGTCCGAATCATCCTGGCAAGTCTTGTCTTTCTCTATTTCTTCTCCGTCTTTGCGTTCTTCTCCATCCGTCGTTCGGCCTTGCTCCTCAGCTTATCCATGGCTGGTTCCTTGCACCTGAGTATGCAAAGTGTCTCAGTTTGAGATAGTAGCATGTCTCATGTGATTCGAAAGGGAGTTGCGAGAGGAAAGGTATCACCTCGGCCTCGAGAGCTTTTGTATGTGCTCGTGTCATCGGTCCACTTGGCACTTGGGGAGGCGAAGGTGGGTCCATGGGGATGACCGTGGGATGCTTTGCATCACGGTCTCCTACGACGGCAGGGATGGAGTAGTCGACGACGACTTGGCGACGCACTTGCATAGAGGGGCAGCAGCGGGCGAGATCCGTAGCAAGGGAAAGAGAGATAGGGTGAGGGGAGAGAAAGAGAGTAGAGGGAGGAGGAGCTGGGAGGAGGGGGCCAGCATTGGGAAGTGTCCTTGCCGAGCAGCCCGATGCACCAGGCACCTCTTGCACCCTCACCCTTCTCCCCTAGCAAGCTCTGTCGCTGCCGGGACCGCGGACACCATCGATGCCCTGGAGGTGGTTGGTGACAAGGCCCTCGCTCCAACCGTGCAACAACAACGCCTGGCCCAGCACTCGAATAGAAGGACGTCGAGGGCAGCAGCGCGGTGTTGCACTTCTTCCTCGCCTACGGCGACGTGCAATTGTCCATCATGGCTTACAAGGCGTGACAGAGGTATTGAGGTCATGCACGTGCGCGGTCGCCGTCACGCTCCGGCAACTCAACAGGCTCTTCAGTTGCTCCCACGATGATGCCAAACGCCCACAGACCACGACTTGGAGCCGTTGCGGCGATGTCGCCCGTGGTGATCCTTGGACGCAGCGAGCCTGGCCTTGGCGCCGGCGATGGGCGCGGCCGGAGCGGGGCTTTTCTAAGGCATTCCGGCGATCGGGCCGGAGCAGTTAGTGAAGTAATGCGTCCCCGTGAGTAGGCCCGAAGCAACTAATGAAGTAATCAAATCAATTAACATTTATCGTCAGTGTTTTTTTGCCCATGTCAATTTTCCGGTGCGGTGATTTTTATGACGAAATGTAACGTGATGGTTTGCTGCTAATGACATTGTGGTGGTCTTTTGCATTTCACTGCATAGACTCACTAACGAGGCATGCATCACATTGGACACGAACCATTTTAGTGGGATCACGCACCGCCCGGAGAGCAGAGAACACAAAATAATTCCTTTTTTCATGTAAAATAAAGTTAGCCGAGCCCTACAAAACATCTCTCTTTCATCCTCGTCCACAAGAAAGAAATCCAAAACCCGATGAACTAGAGATTTATCGCACCAGGTCAAACAACCGAAAAACCGTCTCGCCAGCCCTGTATAAAGAGCAAGACCCGGCAAACTTGTCTCCCAAACCAACAATCCATCCCCATCCCCAAGAAATTAAACCTCAACAAACCCCTCCCATGTCCGACCACCACCTCGCCGGCGAGCACCACTCCTCCCCGGCGAGCACCGCCACCACGGCCCTCGGAACCCTGCTGCTCCTGCCGTCGGAGCTCCTCCACGAGATCCTCATCCGCCTCGCGCTCCCGGAGCTGCTCCGCGTCCGCTCCGTCGCCCGTCCCCTGTCCCACCTCATCTCCTCCCCGGACTTCCGCCGCTTCTACCACCTGTCCTCCGTCTCGTCCGGCCCCGCCCCGGCCGCCGCGTGGCTCCTCGTGTTCAAGAAGCTCCCGCCCCGCGGCGCCGCGCTACGGGGCTTCCACGGGCCGTCCGGCCGCTGGTTCCGCATCCCCGTCGCGGACATCATCTCCCCCGCCGTGCCCCCGGGAGAGGACCTCTACTTCCTTGCCGCCTCCGGCAGCTCCTTCCTGTTCGCCGCCAACGGCCGCCGCGAGCTCGTGGTAGTTGACCTCTCGGCCCAGTCCGCCCGCCGGCTCCCGCCGTCCCCGCTCGGCCCCCGCGGCACCTCGTCCTGGCGTCGCTTCGGCCTCAAGCTCGTGGCCGATCCCCCCGGATCAAGCCAGTTTAGGTACACGTCCTTTTCTTTCGGAGGACTCTGGAAATCCTCTTTTATTTTCTTTGTAAAAGGCAGCACTAACCTTGACGATGACGATACGTTTCATCTTTCTTTCTTTTTTTTTTCTCTCCCAAGGTTTCTCTTCGCCGAGATGGTGAACAACACGCCCGTTCTCTTCGAGTACCAGTCTGACACCGACGCGTGGCAATCATCGGAGGCGGTGCTGGCAAATGGTCCCGCCGCACCGGCAGGCCCCGACGGGGACGGCACGTACCTGTGCGCTGCCCACGCCGGGCCGGACTGCGTGATGGTGTACTCAGGACCGGGCGTGGACAGACCGGTCTTCTTCCGCCCGCGGTTCCCGCACAACCCGAACGCCGGCGGCCACGGCGATCGGCTCCACGTGTACGGCGACGGCAGCGCCGTGGTGGTCCGATCAACGGTGGTCGACGAACCGAGCCGGACTCGGGTGAAGTTGGTGGCGGGCGTGGACCTGTACGGGCTCGGGCCGGAGGTGGGAGGCGACTGGCAGCTGGTGTCCACGGTGCCGGGCGAGCTGATCGAAGGGTTCAGGAAGCCGTACGCCGTGATGACGGGGCTGCTGGCGGAGAGGGAGGGCGTCTTGAGGCTGGTGCTCATCTCCAACTGCAGGGGCGCGTGGGACCTGGTGTGGCTGTCGTACGACCGCGCGCGCGGCGAGTGGAGGTGGGTGCCGGTGCCGGACTGGGGCGGCGCCAAGGGCCTCAACATGGCCGGCATCGCCGTGTCGTCCACCTTCTCTCGTCTCTGGCCGCCGGCGCCTACCATCTGCCGCTGAACCGAACCGTACGTGTTGCTTGTGTCTGTACGTACCGTGGGCAAGGTAGCGTGTGGGATTATTGTTCATGGGAGAGGTGTTTGGCCAGACGTGGCAACAAAGGCCCCCACGATCATCCGAGTGGTACCTCCTCTGTTCTCCCCTCCATGCCGCTGGGGCCGTCGCATAGTGCGACATGATCCTGTGTGATAGCTTGGTCGATGCGGACAAGTGATGGCGTGAGTGTGTTAGATAAGGAGTGGTGTGTCCGTGTTCATAAATCTGGTATGTGCCTTCCTGAGAAAAAATTAAATACGGTATGTACCTAGAAAATCGTGTATCTCTTCGTGTTCACGTCCGGGAGCCAAGACAGAACCGCAGTGGTGTGCCATGCTATCAGTTACTGTCTACTAAGGGCATCTCAAATGACGATCCACAAATTTTATCCCCCATCCGGCCGTGAATAGAGGACCAGTCTGCGGATACGGATGCGGGAGGGCGTCATTCAATATTGCTTGCATACATTTTAATTATAAACCAACTAGACGAAGTTCGTGCAAACACGATAGATTTCATATAAACCGAACGCCATTCATGTAAGGGATTAGAACACAACAGATTTTCATTACATTTCAAACAATTAGAACAAAAAATAAATCCAGCGGCTGCCGGTGTCAAAGCCCTTGTTGTTCCCTTCCTTGGACTGTCTCCTCCATCCGCGCGTCTTCATGAGCACCGGCGATAAGATCGATAAAGTGAAACTGCGATCTCCGGCAAGAAAGATAGAACACGGGAGACGGACTGGCCTACATGGGACACAAGATCTTGCTGCCTCCCGTGCCCTACTCATCCTCGGAGGAGTCGCCGCCTTGTCCGTCACTGATGGACGTCAGGTCCACGATGGAAATGGTGGCGCTCGCGCTGTCATCGTCCCACCGGGCCGCCTGATAGTTCGTCTACAGCATAGGAGGCGGCGTTGTTCTCCTTCGTGATCCCCTGGAGGCACGGCGGCCGCTTCTTGGCGAGCAGCGACTTAAGCGCGGACGGCCTCGTAGATCCCACGCTGCTCCGCGACGAAGTTGGGGTTCGCCACGGCCTCCTCGCTCTAGGAAGAACAGGTTGTACCGATGTTCCTCCTGCACCAGCCGGCGTGCACAGGCGCGGGCTCCGGTGCGGTGTCGTCGGAGCCCGTCTTCGCCGTGGAATCGTCCTCGTCATCGGAGACCTCGGGCGAGTTGGACGGCAAGCCGGCCTTAATCCTCATGGCACGGCGGTTCTGCCAGGCAGCCGCAAGGGCGGCCACCTCCTGCTTCATCTCCGTGGAAAGGCTCTCTCACAGAGCTTCACCGCCTGCCGTCATGGCGGATGTGGTACAAGGGAGGAGGATGTGGAGCGGCTTGTGTTGTGGTGTGGGTTAGCCGGGTATGGCCGCCTTTAAATAGGGGACTCCGGTGAGGCCAGGTGTCCGTGTTCGTCAATGCATGGCACCGAAGTGGGTTTCTTGGCCAGCGGACTTGCTTAATGATGGCATACAGACAGATAGGGCATTGAACGGGCGTGGTAGATATCTGTCTCGTCTCGTCCAGTAACGCATCTCCAGGATTGAATTGACGCGGACATCAAGAACGCGTCATGGGCGGCGTGCCGCTTCAATGGTGTAGGCAATGAGAGGTCGCGTCCGCTCTGCAACCGGATTCAATGTGAAGCGGCTGCTACACATTGGCATCAATACGGGCAGTTGGCGCTGGGTGGGAACGCGAGCGGGCGAGCGAGGAGGGGGTTTGGGTGGGCCAGGGCGATCAGAAGCGGGCGTGGGTGATGTCCGGACGCACGCAAAGTACCCTCCCCCCCCCCCCCCCCCCGTTTTGTCTCCGGTTTGCTAGAGAAAGTGCGTCCGGACCATCTCGTGGACCGATGCAGGAGCGCATTGGATGACACAACACATTTAGACCGCACGGCCCGGACGTATGCGAGCAGTTTGAGGGTCGTCATTGGAGATGGCGCTAACCTCTTAAACAGACAAATTATTCATCCACGGACGTATCCATGAACACATATATAAGAGTCAGCCATCCAACCGTAAACGTCCGTACAGGTCAGCCCTCCGTCATTTCAAATACATAGCTATGAGCAAATTAAAGTACAGTGTTAATGGAACCTGAGCATGATAAAAAGACGTGGATGTTCATAATTTTTGCATGCGCCCGACCACAAAAGTTTGAGTCCATGCAAAAAATATCATTTTGAGGCTAATATTCTTCTCAACCGTAGTCATCAAGATGTTAAACATCTCGACCTTATTTTCCTCCTTGACATCATAGCGCTTACACATGACTCCTCATTCGCCAAGATGTCCTCGAACCTTCTTGCTTCTCCTTCATCTTGGTTGTCTCCCCTTCTCGCTTCTCCTTATCCTCCCACTTCTTTCTTCAGAACCCCCTTCTAACCTTTTATGCGGCTCTTTTGTTTGGTCAGTTAGACACTCGATTTATCCTCATTGGCAATGTCGGCGGTCTTGATGGAATTGGCAATGGATAGCTGCCACTAATGTTGCGCATTCAACTTCAACCAACAATGCATGAGGACGAAGATCTTCTTCTACACCTTCAAATACAGTGTGCACACACGGAAATTCTAGCAAACAAAGACATTGCCAACAAAGTGCGTATCCGGGCAAATGACCAACACATAGAGTATATCCGGCCAACAAGTTGCATATTCGATAAAAATGACCAACACATAGAACAACTTACTTGCTCAGAGATTTGCGCACCACTTGGCTATCGGTTGAGTAGTTTTTTGTGGTGGACGCAATACTTGCTCTGAAAGCACAAGTGCTCCCTGGGTGATTTTGGTAATTAATGTCAATATATCTTTTGTTGGACTAATAGTTTTTATCTAGTATATTTCAGATAAGTTCAACAGTGGC
Source organism: Triticum aestivum (assembly GCF_018294505.1). Taxonomy (NCBI): domain Eukaryota; kingdom Viridiplantae; phylum Streptophyta; class Magnoliopsida; order Poales; family Poaceae; genus Triticum; species Triticum aestivum. Next base: position 434,393,376 of record NC_057801.1, read on the forward strand.
GTGGCAAGGACAATAGGATTGTGGACCCCTTCAAAATGCTAAGGACAGGATTGGCAAAAGCTCAGGACTTTTCATCTTTGTTTAAGTGATCCAAGATATTAAAAGGGGATGAGGTGTCGCTTAATGGTCTTATTTCTCAAGTGCTTAGTGATATTGATCCAAAACCCTCAGCGACTTTCTCTATCCAAATATGTCCAAACCCTAATTCCCAACTCGGCCCCACTGATATTTCCTACCCGGAGCCACCGAGTTCACCTAGACTTAGCCACTGCCAAAACCCTAACAATTCAGTTCCACCGATATGGATCTAGGTCCCACCGAGATGGCCTTGCCAATGCTTTGTGACTTGTTGTATTCACTTCGGTCTCGTCGAGATGTTGCAATCGGTCCCCACCGAATTGGCTTGACTAATTATCTGTTGCCTTATTGCTTCACTTTGGTCTCACCAAGATGATGCAATCAGTGTCACCGAGTTGAGGTTTGCCCTAAGCCCTAGCACATCGGTCCCGCCGAGTTGTTTCCGTCGGTCCCACCTAGATTCCTAACGTTCATATTTTTGTACAGCCACCAAGTTTACAGATCGGTGCCACCGAGATGGGTGAAAAGTGTGTAACGGTTGGATTTTGTGTGGAGGCTATATATACCCCCTCCACCCCCTTTTACAAAGTAAGAGTGCCATCAGAACGTGCCTACACTTTCACCATACATTTTCAAAGAGAGAACCACCTACTCATGTGTTGAGATCAAGATATTCCATTCCTACCATTTGAACCTTGATTTCTAGCCTTCCCCAAGTTGCTTTCCACTCAAATTCTTCTACCACCATAGCCAAATCTGTGTGAGAGAGTTGAGTGTTGGGGAGACTATCAGTTGAAACACAAGAGCAATGAGTTCATCATCAACACACCGTCCATTACCTTTTGGAGAGTGATGTCTCCTAGATTGGTTTGGTGTCACTTGGGAGCCAACGACAAGATGTGGAGTTGAACCAAGAAGTTTGTAAGGGCAAGGAGATTGCCTACTTCATGAAGATCTACCTGAGTGAGGCAGGTCCTTCGTGGGCGATGGCCATGGTGCGATAGAGAAGGTTGCTTCTTCATGGATCCTTCATGGGGTGGAGCCCTCCGTGGACTCGTGCAACCGTTACCCTTCATGGGTTGAAGTCTCCATCAACGTGGATGTACGATAGCACCACCTATGGGAACCACACAAAAAATTCTTCGCGTCTTCATTGCGTTTGCACACTCCATTCCCACCCCTTACATTCTTGCAGTTGCATGATTTACTCTTTCACTGCTCATACTATTTCTATGCTTGTGTAAAATGTATTGTGTGCCCATTAATATGTGCTAAACTCAACCTTAACTTGAAGAAACTAAAAGATGCCACTTTTACTTGTTAAGGGTCTAATCACCCTCCCCCTTAGACCCCTCTTATCGATTCTTACAATTAGTATCAGAGCATTGGTCTCCATTTCTTAGGTTTAATCACCATTGGAGGAAGAAGAATGAGTCTACGTTTGGGAGTATTAGACGTAGAGTGCCTATTCTTGATGGGGAGTTTTATGGTTCATGAAAAAAATGAAATGCTTGAGATCTTCAATGAATATAATTTGAGAAAGTATATTCTTAGTCCTTATGTGCCTCCTATTGATCCTTTGCATCCTACCCCCGATGAGTATTTTGACATGGTTCGCAATATTGGAATGGTTGATCTTATCATTAGAGGCTTACCTAGAAATGTGCTTGTTTGCTTACCTACCTTTGAATGCGCATACACCATATGGAAATATCTTGAGGAACGCTTTCCAAATTACTCTTTAAAAAATCTAAATGAAATTCTTCAAAAGTCCATTGCTTTTCATAAGATGGAACCTAGTGATCCCAAGTTTGATGAATGCCTATTTGAGCTCCGTGATCTTACGAGTGCTAAGGGTGACGTTGGAACCATTAGCAACATTATCATGGAAACCATTAGAATTCATCAACTTTCACATTGTCACGGTCATAAATCTGACGAATCACTTGATCTAGGTGATGATAATATACATGATGATGGTGGTGATATTGAGCATGGTTATTATGATGAAGACGAAGAGAGTGATATTGATTTTGAGAAGACTATGAGAAATATCATGGCTAATCTTCGTGACTATATGGCCGGAGGAAAAGAGTGGATTCTTGATAGTGGATGTACCAATACATGACCAGAGATAAAGACATGTTCCATGAGCTTGCCAAAAATGATGGTCCAAGCAAGTATGTAACTTTTGGAGATAACTCCAAGGGTAAGGTACTTGGCCTTGGTAAGGTGGCCATATCCAATGATACCTCCATTCAAAATGATATGCTTGTTGAATCTCTTGGTTACAATCTTCTTTTCGTATCTAGACTAGCCGACTTTGGTTTAAATGTTCTATTTACCTAAGTAGATTGCCAAGTGTTTCATCGAGATAATCATAATATGGTCTTTACCGTAGAGGTGATCTATACATTGTCGATTTCACTAAAAGAGCCAAACCTCGTACTTGTTTAATTGGAAAATCTTCTAAAGGTTGGTTATGGCATAGAAGATTAGGACATGTTGGCATGCAAAATATTGACAAACTTATTAAAGGTGATCATATACTTGGTGTTAAAGATGTTATATTTGACAAGGATAGACTTTGTAGTGTGTGTCAAGCAGGAAAACAAGTTGGAGGAAGTCATCCCGTGAAGAAAATAATGACCACGAGAAGCCCACTTGAGCTACTTCACATGGACCTCTTCGGTCCCAATGCTTATAAGAGCCTTGGTGGTAATTCTTTCGGTTTGGTCATTGTTGATGATTTTTTCCAGATTCATGTGGGTGTTCTTTCTTGATGAAAAATCACGGGTCCAAAAGATCTTCAAGAACTTTGCAAAGAAGGCCCAAAATCATTTTTAAGTGAAGATCAAGAAGGTTCAAAGTGATAATGGAACGGAGTTCAAGAACACCAATGTGGATACCTTTCTTGAGAAGAAGGGATTTCACATGAGTTATTGGCTACGTACACACCTCAACAAAATGGAGTCGTTGAGAGGAGGAACCGGACTCTTATTGAGATGGAAAGAACGATGCTGATGAATATAAGATGCCAAGACGCTTTTGGGCGGAAGCGATTGAGACAGCCCGTCATGCTACAAATCGACTATATCTTCACAAGCTTCTCGGTAAAACGGCATACAAGCTACTCACTGGTAACAAACACTAAGTTGGATACTTTCGATTATTCGGCTCAAAGTGCTACATTCTTGATAAGCATCATCGTTCGAAATTTGCTCCTAAATCTCATGAAGGTTTTCTACTCGGTTACGGCTCAAACTCTCACACTTACCGTGCCTACAACAATTTCACCCGAAAGGTTGAAGAGATGGTAGATGTGAAGTTTGATGAATCTAAAGGATTGCAAGTAGAGCAATTGTAAATTGATGTAGGGGACAAAGACCCTTCGGAAGCAATTCAGGATTTGTCTATTGGCAAGATTCGCCCAATGTAGGTGAAGGAGAGTAGTTCGTCCATTCAAGTGGAAGCCTCAACTTCACATCAAGATGAACCAAAGTTTGACATGGAGGCATCAACAAGTGGAACACGTCAAGACAAAGGAAATGAGGAAGTATATCAAGATGATCCACCTCGACCTCCTTCTCCACCTCCACAAGCGAATGACAACATCACCAACAATGAATAAGAAGAAGATGATGATGAGGAGGATGTTCAACCACAATCCAAGCAAAAGCTCTCATGAGTTAGAGTAAGAGTCCCAAATAATCACCCCATTGAACAAATCCTCGACGACATCAACACCGAGAGAATCAATCGCTCTAAAACTCGTTTATCTAACTTTTGTGAACATCACTCATTCATTTCTAGTAAAGAACCTATGAAGGTGGAAGAAGCACTTGAGGATCCGGATTGGATAAATGCTATACATGAAGAGCTCCAGAACTTTGAAAGGAATCAAGCATGGACATTGGTAGAAAATCCCAAGGATGATAAAAACATTATTGGTACAAAACGGGTGTTCCGGAATAAGCAAGATGAGGATGGACAAGTTGCACGCAACAAGGCTCGTCTCTTTGCTCAAGTCTACACTCAAGTCGAAGGTATGGACTATGGTGAGACATATGCCCCCGTTGCTAGAATTGAGTCCATTTGCATTTTACTTGCTTATGCCAATCACCATGATATCACTTTATAGCAAATGGATATTAAAAGTGCTTTTCTAAATGGTGAACTTGAGGAGGAAGTTTATGTTAAACAACCTCCCGGCTTTGTTAATCCCAAGAAACCTAATCATGTCTACAAACTTCACAAAGCTCTTTATGGCCTTAAACAAGCACCTGGAGCTTGGTACAAATGCTTAACTAAGTTTCTTATTGAGAAGGGATTTGAAATTGGGAAAATTGATTCAACTATTTTCACAAAAAGGGTTGAAGGAGAATTTTTTGTGCGCCAAATTTATGTTGATGATATCATATTTGGTTCTACTAACCCCCATTTTAGTGAAAATTTTGGAAGGTTAATGTCGGAGAAGTTTGAGATGTCTATGATGAGTGAACTCGAATTCTTCCTTGCTTGCAAATCAAGCAAACTAAGGAAGGTACCTTTGTCTCACAAACAAAGTATACCAAGGATCTTTTCAAGAAGTTCAACATGCAAGAAAACAAAGGTATGAAAACACCCATGCCTACTAGTGGAAATCTTGACTTAACTAAGGACGGCAACCCAGTTGACCAAAAGGTTTACCGATCTATGATTGGTTCATTATTGTTTCTTTGTGCCTCCCATCCTGATATTATGCTAAATGTGTGCATGTGTGCACGATATCAAGCTGCTCCTAAAGTATGTCATCTTAAGGTCGTGAAAAGGATTATGAGATATTTGATTCATACACCAAATTTTGGCATTTGGTACCCTAAGAGGTCATATTTTGATCTTGTTAGCTATTCCGACTCGGACTATGCCGGTGACAAGGTCGATAGGAACTCCACTTCAGGTACATGTCAGTTTTTTGGTAGATCCCTTGTCTCTTGGTCTTCCAAGAAACAAAACTTGCTATCATTATCCACCACCGAAGCGGAATACATTACCGCGGAATCATGTTGTGCTCAATTACTTTGGATGACCCAAACTCTTAAAGATTATGGGATACATGTGAGACATGTTCCATTGCTATGTGACAATGAGAGTGTTATTAAGATTGCTCACAATCTCGTGCAACATTCTCAAACTAAGCATATTGAAGTTTGTCATCATTTTATTCGAGATCGTGTTGCTAAAGGAGACATTAATCTTAAGCATGTTCATACCGACAAGCAATTGGCATATATCTTCACCAAAACTCTTGATGAGAAGATATTTTGTTGTTTGAGAAGTGAATTGAACATCATTGATGCCTCAAATCTGGAGTAGAAACTCTTTTGGATACATGCAGGGCATGAGCTTATGTGACTAATCCTTGATACTTCTCTTATGATGAAGATCACTTATCTTGGATATATTTTCACCCTTGTATGGTATCTAACTCTTGTAGGTACTTGGATGAGCCTCATTCCGCAAGATTGCAAACCACTCACATCTTGAGCAATCTTGTCATGACCAAGTATCTATGCTTTGGTTGTTGAAATAAAGGAAGGATGAACACATTCAACATATCCTTTGAATATTTCTATATGATGAACTTCATGCTTGTCAATTTGGATACACAAGTGATATTCCTTGCAAGACTAACCCATTTAGGAAGATGAGCTTCAAAATCCAAGGGATGCTCCAAACTCTTGATGGACAACTTCAACATTGAGCATCCACCACAAGTTCAAGTACATGATCAAATTCAACAACAAACCCAAGGTTTGTCTTTCCATCTTAGAGAAGCTTTACTCCAAGACATGAGCCAAAGCAACTCAACAAGATGAGAAAACATTGAAATGCTTAATTGAAAAATGGCAACCCCATTTTGAGCTTAATGATGAGTATGACCTATGATCAAGTGATCTCACTTGACTCCTAAGTCAATATACTCTAACATAGGTGACTATGTCGCCGACCATCTCTAGATGAAGTTCTCTAGTGTTCCCCTTCTTAGTTGCATTTTCTTTGCATTTCTCTTGCTAGAGTGATTCTCTTTTTCTTTAATAAAAAAAACTTTATCTAGATCCTTTTCTTTTCTATTTCTCTATCGGTTTCTCTAAGTTTTAATTCATTGCAAACTTTCTCAAATTCCTTGAAAATCCTTGTGAAATTTCATTTGCAAGTGAGTTGAGTTGACAAAATCTTTCCTCTGCATGGAACTCGGTCCACTGATCCAAGCCTATCAGCCAGACCAAAACACAAGTACTACTTGTACACAATTCATTGGTTCAACCGAAATGGACTAACTCGGTCTCTCTGATATCCTCTGTCTATGGCTGCCTCATCTCGAAGTCATCGACCAATATGAATTGGTGTCACCGATTTCACTATTGAGAAAACATTTTTGTCATCTTACATTGATAATTTCCTTTCAACTTCACTCAATCATTCTTTCCCTCTACTTGCATCTTAAGCTGCATCCCGCTGAATTGTGTCTCTCAAGGACCACACTCACTTGACTCATATCGATGAAGGCTACCCTTCTTGGAAATTGATGTCAAAGGGAGGGAGAGAGAGAGAGAGAGAGAGAGAGAGAGAGAGAGAGAGCACATCAAAGCTTATCCTTACAAAACTATTCTAAGAAAGGAACAAAGATGCACTTTCATAAGAGGAGAGAATTCACATGTATTTAAGAGGGGAAAGACATGTAAGTTATTTCATTTGAGCCTTTATCTGCTCTGATTCATTTCTATTTATCTGCTCTGATTCTTTTCTAATATGATTTTATCTTACCTTACCTTCTCCCATTATCCAATACTAGATTCAGGGTGGAGAGGAAGTCCATGCTTAGGGGAGAAAAATCCTTGGAAATTCATTGTAAATTCTTAACTCTTTGGGGACATGTACATATTCAATAGAAGTATTCACTCTGTGATACTATCCCATTACATGTCATCCCAGTCTTGGTACTCTTGTGAGTCTTGAAGTCTCTTTCTTGAAGTTCTCTTGTGTTTCCTAACCCTATTTTCTCAAGCTTGCTTCTTCAAGAGTTAGTTCAAGGACCACAAGGTAAGTATATGCATCTCACTCATGTGCATGATGATTTCTTGCGTTTTGCACATATTGTTTGCAAGGGGGAATCATAAACATGAAGGTACATTTCTCACTACTTTTCACTTTGATGCATATAGCCAAGATACATGTAGCTTATTGTTTACTCTGTTAACTTGTGCATTCACATGTCTTCTAAGATCTACCCGAGTGAGGCAAGTCCTTCGTGGGCGATGGCCATGGTGGGATAGAGAAGGTTGCTTCTTCGTGGACCCTTCGTGGGTGGAGCCCTTCGTGGACTCACGCAACCGTTATCCTTCATGGGTTGAAGTCTTCATCAACGTGGACGTATGATAGCACCACCTATCGGAACCACGCCAGAAATTCTCCGCATCTCCATTGCGTTTGCACACTCCATTCCCACCCCTTAGATTCTTGCACTTGCATGCTTTACTCTTTCCGCTGCTCATACTCTTGCTATGCTTGTGTAAAATGTACGGCATGCCCATTAATATGTGCTAAACTCAACCTTAACTTGAAGAAACTAAAAAGTGCCACTTTTACTTGTTAACGGTCTAATCAGACCCCCCCCCCTCTAGACCCCTCTTCTTGATCCTTACATGATCATAGAATATTTGATGGTGTGCCAGGTTGAGCGACTTTGGCCCACGATTTCAATGACTTCCTTTTGGTAGAGCTCGAAATACTTATGCTCATGGAAACAAGAATGAATATTGCACCAAAATGTTGCGTCATTTTGCTCCATGCCTTAGAATGGATCAATGCTAGTGGCCAACCTTGCATCCCACAACAGTTCGCCCTCCCTCAACTTGAAACTTTCTTCTCTACCCCTCTTCTTTGGATCGTTCGGCCAATTGTACAGATCAAGGCTCGTCTCGTCGACATACATGTCCTCCTTCGGCTGCGTGGTGTACGTGCCCGGCTGCTGGGTGTATGCCTCTAGCTGGGAGTCATCCACTTGTCCATCCTCGAAGTAGCCTTCGCCTCCGTCGTGGATCATCTTCATCATCGCCCTGTCTGTGTCATCATACATCGTCACGCCCGATTGAGACAAACCAGAGAATAGAGAGCGGACACCCAGCTGATTCACGCCTGATGTCCGTGACCGGACAAGCTGCGGCGACGTCAAGTAGGCAAACTGGAACGGTGCATTGAGTTTGGTGCAATACGGAATGTACCCAACGGCAGCGGTCGCGGGCTGGTTGGCGACGTAGAAGTAGGGCGACTGAAACTGCTGTGGCCGGGGGCGGCGAATTCATGGAAGACGGCGGGGGCGCCTCCTCCTCCTCCTCCCCCCCAGCCAAACCACTGCGGCGGGTGTGGGCCTGTTGGTGACGTCCGAGTTGGTTGGTGACGTAGTAGTAGGGCGGCTGAACTGCTCTGGCCAGGGACGGCGTATGCAGTGATGGCGGCGCCGACACCCCCGTCTCCGCTTGACGCCCTTCTTTTTGCCATCCACTTCCCAATCTTGATCCTTTGTTCTCTTTTTGGGGTGGCAGGCTTGTCGTGTCGCCAAGTTGATCTTGTGGGCGGCCATCACCTGTGGATCTTCCGCCTCCGCCGGCTCCCGCAACTCTTCGAGTGGGGAGCCAGGCGGCGATGGGCGGCGAAGAGGGTGGGGAAAGCGCGGGTTTTGACATGAAATATAGTGCAGACCATTCCAAATGAGTGTGCTCCGCCTTGGTTTTGGGTGGACCGAGGGTGTCGAAGTCCTGTGTGGCAGAGGTCTGGGCACCCACAAAGCCCCCTCCCACACACACATACACGTTTGCGTATAGTTTGCGAAAAATGGATGTGCGGACACATTCGCGGACAAATACAAATTCATGTTGGACGGCATAATGCGTCTGTTTGGTCGGGACGTTTGCGGTCTATTTGAGGAAATGCCCTATGTTGCAGAGTAAATGCAAGTTTTGGTAACTTTTTTTTGCATGGTAATATGTGTCTCATTCATGTCATAAAGATTAAAGTACAAAGTCATATAAAGACCGACATGGTAAAACTCAAAAGATAGCAGGACGTCTCTGAGCTTGACACCAACGCCCGTCACCTGCCTCCGGCACCACCAAAGCAGCCACCGAAAGAAAGAAAATAATGGATCACCTTCTCACCCGAGCTCGACGCGGCTCCATCGCTGATATACAACTTTGTGGACCTCCAAGGTGGCTCGCCAAAGACGAAACCATTAACGTTGAACAAATCAGTCCGAGCAACACCCGGAACACGCCATCGAACTCCAAATCTGGCACCCCACATGACTAAGATGTCGTAGGAGGAAACCATACCTGCCATCCACGAACCTCGAGTCCAGCACACTTCCGTCTTCCGGATGTAGTCGATGCAGGCCACAATCTGCATCCGCTCCTCCACTACCTCCCAAGCTCCGCGTCGACGTTGGAGCACACGTCGTCGCAACAGCAGAGCCCGAGGACACATGTCCACCATAAGGATGCCGCCGCCGCCACGACACCCCCGCTTGAACAGGCTGGTTCCCAGATCCTTTACCGACAATAGAGACGATCGCCTCGCCGGAGAAGAATCTGAAACTTCTTTATTCACCAACGCCGTCGCCGCCGCCGAAGCCAATACGTCAAACGATTCAAAATCCTAAGCTTCTTGTGCCCTAAAACCTAAAGCTAAAACGATCCACATGCACGGGATCCGGTGACCCCCCTCACCAACGACGCCCAAAAGGTCACCGGCGGAGGAGAGCCGCCGAAAGACGGCGCGGAAAGGAGCGGCTCTCCTGGTGGCGGCGGCTAGGTAACTATATATGCCAATGCTCGTTCTGCAGCCATCGTGTACAGAGTAATCACAACATATTTTGTGCGGGGAGAAATTTAATGATTCGGATACGGCATTAACCCATCATAATGCAACGTCAATCTCGTGTGAAATGGGATAGGGGAGGTTTCTGGACTGTTCGACGGCTTCTTTGCCGACGTTGCCGCTTAACTGCTTAATGTCAAATCACGTGTTGTGTGATGGAGAATATTGAGAAAGACCAGGCGGTCAAAACTGGTCACAAGAGCTTCTGTAGCTGTACCCGCGAGGGAGTAGACGAGCAAAGCGTAAGCACTAGCCGTTGTACATGAGCGCTGAAGAGGATGTGTGTGGTTTTGGCGTCCGAATTTAGGTGATCCGTCCACGTCCTCTTTAGCTTTTGCATAAAGCAGCACAAGGACTCCCGTCCCAGGTTCTACGACCCGCGCATTTAGGCTTTACGCGCGCGGAATTATCCGCTAATGGGACGACCAAAACACTCGTTACAACATCAAAACACCAACAAAGGAAGCAGTTTAAGCAAACACTCCTCTGTAGTAATTTAAATGCTCTTATATTTTTTTTACGGAGGGAGTACTATCAATAGAACGAGCAAGCAGCCACGCATATAGACCAGGTCAGAGGAGGGACATGGCTGGAGATCTCACTCGGTCGCCACGAGGAATATGACACGATTTCCGGATCAATTCATCTGGCAAATATTGCACGCACGTACATGCAATCTGGTCCTCCTATAGTCCTATGTGTACACGGGGTTTGCTATTTGTGTGATCACATCATCCCACCACTTGGGCCGCCCTATGAGCCGACCTAGAAATGGGCAACAAAAAGATGGGCTCACATGTTTCTGCTACTTTGCCCTCTCGGCTCTCCGCCAGCCACTGCTAATGCGCTGCTTGTCTGTCATAGTCGAATCGGACACAAAGTGTCAACATGACATGAGATTGCAAGTTTGATACGATTCCAACTTTGCAAGGGCAAACACAAAATCCAATGACAGACACCAAATCGGTCGCCCGATAGCTTATAAGAAATCATAGTTGACTTCGAGAAGGCTCGCAAAAGACGCAAAAGGCAAAGTTCTAGGATTACCAACCTCAAAGAGGGAGACGCTAACACGAGATATTTTCACCTCCGCGTTAATCGCCGCAGAAGAAAGAACTTCATCCACCGCCTCAAGCACAACAATGGATGGGTCACTAGCCATGACAACAAGAAAACTATTATCCAGGACCATTTCATTAAAGCTACAGGAAGGGGAGTGCCTAGAGGAAAGGACTTCAATTGGAATAATATTCCCATTCCGGATGGTGATCTCAACAATCTCGGAGACATTTTCACGGAGGAGGCGGTTAAGCGCGCAATCTCGGACTTACCCTTTGACAAAGCTCCCGGCCCAGATGACTTCACGAGTGCCTTTTTCAAGGCATGTTGGGAAGTTATTAAACCAGATATCATGCTTGTTGTGAACAACTTCTCCAACCTCCAGGTGGCAAACTTTCACTAACTCAACTCGGCAAATATCGCGCTCATTCCAAAAAAAGATGGGGCGAAAGACATCTCAGATTTCAGGCCCATAAGTCTTATCCATGCCATAGCCAAGATCATTGCCAAAATGATGGCCACCCGCCTTGCTCCGCACATGTCAAATCTTGTCTCCAATGCCCAAAGCGCCTTCATCAAGAAACGAAGCATCCACGATAACTTCATGCATGTGCGCAACTTGGCTAGGCGCTTCTAGCAGAATAAGTCTCCAATGCTGCTCTTCAAGCTTGACATCAAGAAGGCATTTGACTCGGTGAGATGGGATTTTTTGATGGATCTTTTGAGGCACCTCGGCTTTCCGAGCCGATTCCGAGGTTGGGTGTCGGCCCTTCTAGCATTAGCATCATCGAGAGTTTTGATCAACGGCGTCGTCGGAGACTCTATCAAGCATGGTAAGGGTTTGAGGCAGGAAGACCCCCTCGCGCCACTTCTCTTCATCCTTGCCATCGACCCACTTCACCACATCCTTGCTAAAGCGACGAGCCAAGGCCAGCCGCACCCTATTCTTGCCAAAACCGAGACCCTCTGTGCATCTCTCTATGCAAATGATGCTACCATCTTTGTCAAGCCAATAAAAGAAGACATTCAATCACTGGCATCCATCCTTGCTAATTTCGGAGGTCTGGTGACTAAGTGTGCTAAGAGTCATGTGGCCCCTATTCGATGTGAAGGCATTGATCTCAATAATATCCTCATGTCCTTCCCAGCCATCCAAACTACCTTCCCTATGAGATATCTTGGGCTGCCCCTTTCGGTTCGGAGACTACGGAGAGTCCACTTTCAGCACTTGGAAGACAAGGTGACCGGAAAGCTCACCCCTTGGCTCGGCAGCCACGTTACATCACCAGGACGCATTGTTCTTGTAAAGGCGGTCCTCACTGCTATCGCGATCTACCACCTCACTCCTCTGGATCTGCCAGTCGAGGTCATCACGGCCATTGACAGTATTAGACGCGTTGGGCGGGATGTGATAAGGTCACTGGTGGGAAATGCAAAATTAATTGGGAGATGGTTTGCAAACCCAAGTTATATGGTGGATTGGGCCTCCTCAACCTGCAAAAGTTTGCTACCACTCTCCGTCTACGATGGCTTTGGTTTGAGTGGGCTGACCCCACTAAACCTTGGATTGGCATGGGCACGCCGTGCAATGATGATGATAGAAATCTCTTTGCGGCTGCAACTCGGGTTACCATCGGCGATGGTCATCGCACCACTTTCTGGGAATCACCTTGGCTGGATGGTTTTCGTCCCAAGGATATTGCTCCGAAGATCTTTGACCTATCCAGGAAGAAAAGAAGCTCCGTCTACTTGGCTCTCACCGACAATGCTTGGGTTTGCAACATTATTACCTCTCAGGGCCTCACCTTTGAGCATATTGAGCAATTCGCCACCCTGTGGGAGAAGCTCTCCAATGTCATGCTCACCCCTGGAGTCGACGATACAATTATTTGGAAGTTCACTAAAGATGGTGTCTACTCCGCGTCTTCTGCGTAAAATGCTCAGTTTGAGGGTCTCATCGCCTCGACCATGATCTCAACAGTTTGGAAAGCTCCCCCCCCCACAAGTGCAAATTTTTTGCTTGGTTGATAATTCAGAATAGGGTGTGGACCGCCAATAGGTTGCAACGTCGAGGGTGACCGAATTGCAACCTTTGCCCTCTTTGCAAGCAGGTTCAAGAGACGGCGGCCCACCTCCTCTTCTAGTGCCGGTTCACAGTGAGAGTGTGGACGGAGATTAAGACTTCGCTTGGTTTTCACGACATCGACCCGACAGATTGGAGACTTGTGCCCTCGGTGAGAGTTTGGTGGGACGAAGTTTGTCACAAGAGGGGTGACTCGCGCAAGGCTCGTAACACCTTGATGATGCTTGTTGCGTGGGAAATCTGGAACGAACGCAACGCGGGGATCTTCCGCAACACCGCCGCCCCTACTACCGTCGTCATCGCCAAGATTAAGGATGAAGCCTCTCTTTGGGCTCGTGCGGGTGCGAAGTATTTGAGTAATATTATTGCCGCGAGAATAATTTGTAATCGCCCGCTTGGCGGAACCATGTCTACTCCTCTTCTTAATCTATACTTCTATACTACTATTAAACAAGCGAACATTATTTTTCCTAAGCGCACCCCCTCTAATGTACACAGAACAAGACGGCAGAATTAAAGCCCCACGATAAGACCCACTATTTGGTTTGAACCGTCAAGATAACAACCAACTGTCACCAAAAACACGTCTAGCAATTTAAGGAGGCGGACGAAAACTCTGTCATCGTGCATGCGAATCGTGCTAATCGTGCTAAGAGAGGAAACGAGAGAAAAATCAGCATGCAATAACTATCCCGTGATTTAGGGGATAATAGCCATCCAGCAACAGCCTCGCAACCTTGATCTCCTCTAAGCCACACAAGCCGCGGCCTCGATCTTCTCCAACAAACGCCCAAATCTGCTCCGCCTCACGAAGGGCAGGAAGGCCGCGGCGCGGTGGTTGAGCGCGGTAGGCAGGAACGTGGTGGGAGAGACGATGGGCTGGGGTAATGCAGGGGAGGAGGTTGGCCCCAGGAAGAGCAGGAAGGCCGCGGCGCGGTGGTTGAGCGTGGTGGTGCAGGAGCCGAGCGGGGCGCTAGCGAGGTCATACTGGATGAGGCGCTAGACCCGGACGGTGGCGGCTGCGTCGCCCAGCTCGATGCAAGCGAGAGGATGATGAGTTGGGTTACTTTGGTATCGATTTGGAGTCGGGGTGAAGATGCAGTGTCAGCCGCTGCCGCTGCTCCTCGCGGCTCTTCTTTGCAGGCCCACTGAAGGACATCCAGACGTGCATGCGCGATATCATGGAAGCGGTTGGGTCGTTCGTCGCATGGGCTTGGCCTTGCATATCTGCCACACTGTCGTTAACACATCTCTTGGCCGCCACATTCGGCACACACGCATGTGACACATCTGGAGTTCTGAACCAGGGGCGCACGTGGTAGTGAAACACCCGCTGGATCTTGGTCTCATCTTATTTGGGTGATTGTAGTGTGCGCGTATGAACCAAGTCACCCGTACCAGGCTTGCTGGCGCGCCGCCCTCGGGTGGGCATGGAGTGCCGCTGCGGATGAATGGGAACGTGGGATACGCTCTGCGCCGGCAGAGGGGCCGTCATAGTAGATGGATCAGCTAGATTTGTCCGGCTCAGTGAAAATAAACAAGTCATTGGGCGAGCAAATTCGTTAGTTAATGTATTAGGTGTGGGGTTCTAGGACCTGTACAGTGTGTTTGAACACTACTGCTGAGCGACAACATATGGTCACTAGATCTGATCACCTGACAGCATGACGAGATCAGGTTGTCACTTACCGATTGCCCCGTCAGTTCTATTTCCGAGCCAAGTACTAGCAGAGAATTAGCAGTATGATAGCTAGCATTACTCTTGCATTTTCATGCTTTTATTATTAACTGGGTAGGTCGGATCTTCACATTCACGTTGTGTATTGGAGTTATATTGTTGCTTTCTTCGTCATTACAGAATTAAATGTTCGTCTGCGTTATGGATGTTGCTAAATCATCATAATGCAACTGGTTTTTGCAGAAAATTGCTGCTTGGAACAGGAGTTACTTTAAGTCCGAGTATTCTCATTGCAACATTAACCAGTATATATTCAGATTCGCTGGGATTCTTGTATCAAAGGAGATGATAAACCGGACAGGCAACTTTGGTACAATAGTCATCACTGAACAAGCACATTCATCCAAGCGGACTACTTCAGATTTTCAATAAAAGGTGAGGGTTACTCCAGGAAGGTAACAAATTAGGTAAACCAATTAATTTTTGTATCCATAAATTGCTATGTATATAGCTTGAGTGAACTGGAAACATGAATCCCCCCTTTCACTATTTTTTAGTGCATATCATCGGGATCTCATAGAGTTTGATGGAATATACATTGACCTCTTGGTTTCAGATTTGTTAGTAAGGGACTGCAGATTCTATTTGTTTCCTATGAGAACAATGAACAAGTGAACTCCGGTGGCCATTATTTATTTTGTTTGTAAAACAAGTAGCAAATGACAGATTTATCAGTCATAAACCATGGTGAAAGGTATTATGAATTACAATTTACATCTGTGAGTAATCTCTCCTGTATTACATATTGCCATCTATTTCACATATTCGTACTCACTTTATACTTCGGCGCAGCTGAATTGTCAATGTCCAAAACACATATAGTTCATTTGTCAGGACATTCTGTACAGCTTTTTCGCAAGTTACATATCTCCTGTCTACGTGATTCCTTTAGTTCAAAATACTGTTGAAATTTAATTCGTTGTGAAGTACGCAGTGCTCAGTTCACCTATTTGGCTATTTGGTACACCTAGCTGTATAACCTGGAAGCCCTTAGTTGAGTTGTGTTCTTGGAACTTCTTTTCAGTATATAACCTATCTGACCCTCACAAAAATTCTTATTTTTTGACAATTCAGCATCTTTATGGTGATTATGACAGTGCAATTTGCCACGCATACACGTTTCTTTCATAGTTCATCATTTATGCTATTCTATGCTTGTGTAAACAATAGTTGCTGGTATTTCACCTCACAAAAATATTTCTTCAACAGAGTTTCCTCTTCCTCGGGTGATGATGACGAAATCAGCTTGTAGAGAAATTGTCCTATTCTTGCACATAGAATAGTATCTGGAAATTGTGTCCATGTTTTATTGCAAGGATCCGATGTGTTCATCCTAATGTAACTTGCTTATTGAGCAGTGCATAGTTCCTGGTGGTAGAAGCTAGGCATAGTTGGGACTTCCAGAAAACAAAAGTATATCTGAAAGATCAAAATGTAAATTAGGCATTGCTTATTTAGCAAAATGTGGATGCTCTAAGAGGCAAAATTAATGTTCACAATGTTATATGACTTTTTTGTTGTTGATTTTATTTGATTGATTGCGTACTAACTAGAATGTATGAAATTTTTGTCCTATCATTGTACGTGCGTTGCACGTGCACATTTACTAGTTAATGAAAATGGCAAATCTTTTGCCTTGTTTCAAAAAAAAAGTTGACTTACCGTTGGACATGCTGAATTCTTGCTCCTATTTAGGCCTCGTTTGGATGCTAGGAGCGATATTTCCAGGGAATAGATGGCCCGGTTGAAATTTTCTTTCACCAATTAGAAACCCCGTGGAAAATTGGCGCCATCATTTGAATCAAAGGGGCTAATCCCCCATAGAGAAAAAGGACCATGCTAGAACTGAAGCAAAATCAAAACGTGACGAACTGAAGCAACATCATACCCCATCGAATCTTGTTGCCAGTGAGCCCTCTTTGTCCATGTATCCCCGCCGACATCACTGTCTTCACGGCCCTCACCAGCAGCAGCCGGCGCCGCCGGCAGCCTCCCTGGTGGCGCGATCTAGTGGGCAAGACGCAGAACTCCAATGGGAGGAGATCTGACGATGCGGCTGCCGCCGCCGTTGATGAGCACGACGCAGGCGGGGGCACGAGTACGAGGCACAGACAGAGACCGAGGAGAAGAGGATGGTGTTGCAGGAGAGGGAGGCGGCGGCCGCGTGAGCATTCGAGATGGGCGTCGAGAGCAAGCGAGACAGGGGATTTCGTCCCGATGTCATGGGACGTGCATCCTGTCCCGGGGAAATGAGATCGGGCCGATAAAACCTCGTACTACATTCCAGCGTCCAAATGGCCAGGCACCTGGCCCGGGGCTGATTTTACTCGCGGGGTGGAAAGGGATGGGCCGGGATCCTCAAGGGATCCCCTGGCTACCAAATGAGCCCTTAAAGTAGCAGCAGTTTGATTCCAGCCGAAACGAAACCAAGCACTAGCAGGTGTGACGGAAATTTTGCGAAAACACAATAGAATTGCAACAATGGTTGAATTTCCACACCGGCTCACCAGGCCTTTCCAGGCCGGTTGTCAAAATTTGCTTACATTACAAACTAACCAGCACCTCTTGATGCTGCTCACTGTTACAAACTTGGAAGAAATTGTCAATCGTTCCATCATCATTATTTCTGCCCAACGTAACCAGTCTCCTGCCTGTGGCTTCTCCAAAGAAGGTTGACCGGTCTATTGAGCTGGAGATGAGTCGGATGGTGAGTTCTCAGTTCCATTTGATTGCTCCACCAATACATCAGTAGCCGCCTCAGGTTCCTTGGGTGCCGCCGTTTCTACTTTCTCTTTTGACATCTCCTTTCTGAGATCCTCTTTGGCCAAGCTTGAGAATTGCTTGTCCAATGATCTTGCCGCGCCTAGCCATGCAAGCACGATGACCAACAGTATACCGCCAAGGTAGGGGGTCGAGTTTGCCAAAGAGCCAAATATCAGGATCAGAAACTGTTGGATCAGCGCACCACCCGACTTGCCCAATGGGTTGCAGACAACATCAATGGCCGCCTTTCCCTTCAACTGCAAATGGATCGAACCAAAGTTAGCATGTGCAGCATAACAATGGTGCTGTCAGTGAGTTCTGAAGAATTGAGAATTAGCTAACCAAACATGGTGCGAACCAGGAAAAATGAAGGAGAATATGGTATGGTGTTTACTGGGCTAGGCTACATGTGCACTGGTCTTCTAAATTATTTACTAATATTTACATATATTTAATCAAGAATTTGCTAGAGTAAACACATATCAAACAACCAATTAACACATGAAATACCATTATAGAAAAGAACATCAGTAAATGAATATATATTTTTCACAGAAAAATTTACCAAGGAATCACACAGATAAAAATGGAGTCTGGAAGGATGAACAAACCTTCATATCGCCATCCAAAGGAATATAGGCCATTTCCTTGCACGGGTCGAATAAACTGTACTTTGCACTCTTGCTAAATATGTTCTGCAGCGCACCCACATAAACAGCCGCAAGAAGAGGGGTCATACCCCATGTGGCAAGCAGGGGAGTCAGTGGTTGCCCAAACAAAATCAGAGAGAAGAAACCAACGCCAGTCACCAACAAAACTGTGGGGGTGATCATGGCAGCCACCCCCCAGCCAAATTTTTGGAATATAATCCGGCCTAACAGCATCATCGTGAAAGTTGCAATTCCAGTTGCGGTAGAGAAATCACCCATGAAAGATGAGTACTCGTTTGGACTGGGGAACTGCCAAAATGAATAAGGAACCATTACTGCAATGAAAAGTTTAAAGGAGTACAAGGAAAGAAGAAAAACAAAAGCCGGAAAATTTTACCTGTGCCTTGAGCTTCGATTTCCATGTGACTTCCACAAGATTGATACTAATGCCATATGCAACAACTAAGGTAGCAAGGTCCCTCACATATTTTGAAGAGATCAGAACTTTCATACTCTCTTTCATGCTAAGCTTAGGTTTGTTCTGTTGAAACAAAGGCTATCAGAATATGTAGGTGGTAATATAAAGGGCAGCACATTCAAGTATTCTACTGACCTTTTTCTTCTTGTGGTCAGATTTTGGAAGAGAAGGATCATTCAACACAAGTTTGTTCACTCCCCAATAGATGGAAGTAATGACAAGCCCAAGAAGTACCACTATGCCCATCATTCCTTTCAAAGATACCTCCCAACCATCAACTCCTGGACCCATTGTCTTCCGCAAATTTGAGAAATACTTCACAGTACGCCCAGAAAAGATAAGGGCAATATTTGCCCCAAGGCCAAATAGAGGGTAGAATTCTTTTGCTTCATCGACTGTGGTGATCTGAAAAAGATTTAATCAACTCAACTGGAGCACGAAGGGCTATCATTTAATAAGAAAGCTGAGCAAATAAAATAAATATTCAAACTCAAAATTCCATATGGCAGACACAATAAGGACATGGACAAACAAAGCCATCACAAAGGTACCCTTTCTTTAGCAGTCTGCTCTCCAAGGGAGTGCACCAACAACTACTACAGTGAGCTCCTACTATTCAGATACCCCCCCCCCCCTGTTGCTCGCCTCTGGCAGGTATTACGATTGACTGACAAGAGTTAATCGCAAAGCAACTGTTGGAAGTGGAAACTAACTACCAGATCCTTCTGCAATAGAACACCGGCAATTCCTTATGTGGAGTGTCTGGCTACACCGCTATGGTGTTGTCTTCAGATACATAACTCCCTCACTCCTAAGTCACAATGCAGGCTCGTAAGCTCTGTCTTCTTAGTGTGTTCTGAACACTGTACTTTCAATAAAACTGAGTGCAGAACAGAATGTTTCACATCTGAAACGATAATAACTTAACAAGAATAGCCATCAAATTATGATAACTGAACCACTGAAAACGTACAAGTGCTAAAGGTGACAATGCTGAATATTTTCATACATTATCTCTGTGTTCTCCTTCTGTATTTTTATTGATTTGTGTTCACTTATTTTTAGCAAGTTTAAGAAATGCTGTCCTGATTGTCTCTCTCAAAAGAAATTGCAGCTAGTAAAATGTCCATGAGCCCATATCAAGTACTCCCTCCGTCCCAAATTTCTTGTCTTAGATTTGTCTAGACACGGTTGTATCTAACACTAAAACGTAACTAGATACATCCGTATTTAGACAAATCTAAGACAAGAATTTTGGGACGGAGGGAGTATGAACAAGGTACCCTTCCATTCAAGGTAGTCATAACTACTCCCTCCGTTCCGAATTACTTGTCTTAGATTTGTCTAGATACGGATGTATCTAGCACTAAAATGAGTCTAGATACATCCGTATCTAGACAAATCCAAGACAAGTAATTTGGAACGGAGGGAGTATCTCAGAAGGGGTTAGAAGCGAGCCATATCCAGCCATGTGTTACATAAAACAAATATGCACAAGCAGTAGATGACTGAAAACAACTCAAACCTAATTCAGGTTGGGAAGCTAGGAATCATGCAGCAGACGATATTCGTAGCAGAAAGCAACAAGCACATAGACCTCAACCAACAGTTTCAGCCATACAATGCAATGCGAAATGCTACAATGCAGGACCTACAAAATACCACTACAAAGAGCACGTCCCATTTATGTCATCATCAGCTGTCTAACCATTCTGGCAGAGAGAAGTTTTGTTCTCGAATAACCAACCGTGCCGTCAAATATTTGACTGTGAACGGTCGAAACTAGTGTATAAAATTAGCCTGGAAACTAACGACGGGACTGACATTTGCACATTCCAAGGTTGAACGAAAAAAACAAAGCCGTAACTCACCTGGTTGGCAAAACCCCAGAAGAGGACAGAGACGACGACGCTGCCCCACAGCTCGGCCATGACATAGAATAAGCAGAAGCTCCAAATCCTGAGGATAGCTACCGGTCCAAGGAAGCTGGGGCCGAGCGCCGCCAGAAGCTTGTCGGCGAGGGCGGTGGGATGGATGGCATCCCTGAGTGGGTAGAGCACGAAGCCGAAGAGGCCGAAGAAGGCGATGAAGGGGAATATGACGGTGTAGAAGAGCGCCTCCCGGGAGAGCACGTCGGAGAGCTTGGAGTATGCCAGCATGAAGCCGATGGCCATGGGCAGGTTGACCCAGGTTTTGAGGAAGGGGATGATTTCTGCGCTGCTCCCCTTGGCGGTGACCACCAGCACGTCCTTGGTGTCCCGAAGGATGGTGTAGTTGAACAGGATGCAGAAGAACATCAGGCCCAGGGGCACGATCTTCTTCAGCGTCGGCAGGCCCACGCCGAGGAACTTCTTGACCTCCGGCTGCGCCGGGGGCTGCGGCACCGCCGCCGCGGCCGCCGCGCTGCAAGAGACGCCAGCACCAGCACTGGTCCTGCGCTTCAAGAGCCCATACCCCAGGACGGCGTCCTGCGAGGAGGGGGCCCTCGACGAGAGGAGTGGGGACTGGAGAGCGGCGGGCCTGGAGCTGGACGCGGTGGAGAGGGACGCGCGGGCGGCCCGGAGGCGCGGGAGCGGGAGGCGGGGCCCCGCGCGGAGAGAGAGGCCGGGCTTGGCGCTGAGGAGGGCGAGCGACTCCATGGATGGGTGGCGGCGCTCTGCTTTGCTCGTCTCGTCGCCGCCGCTACCTCGCCCGCTCCAAGGCGCGGATTGGGGGGAGGGCGAGGGGGGGGGGAAGGTGGGGAGGGACCGAGGGAGGGAAGTGGGTGTCGAGCTTGGGCGTGTATTAAAAGATGGCGCATCCATATGAGGACGGGATCGGCCGTGGGTTTCGGGCCCGAGACGATCCTGGCCGTTGGTTCGGGCTCTGGGGTTGGGGGCTTGGGGTTGGTGGGAGCAACGAGACGGCGTCAAGCGGCCGCCCCACGCAGTCAGCTCCGGGCTGCGGCCGAGCTCGCGCACTCGGCCCACGTGGGTTTTGTTTCAGGGCAAAGCAGGAGTTTTTCTTTCTACAACGGCAAACAAAAGGAGTTCTCCCACTACTTTTTCACGTTACCTTGGTGTGAAACGTGCAAGTCTGTTCAAGTTCAACCTCGAGGGCTTTTCTCCGTGGTTGGTGGCGGTGAGGATTTTAGAAGAGCACCTGATGAATACCTATATTGAGACGATGACCTAGGGCGAGAATTAGGGTTTTGACTCTATCACCACTACTCTCGTTGTTTATCTCTCTTGCTTAGGCTGGCAAGGGAGGGTGTTGTCCTTCGCTGGAGAGACGTAGGGTGAGATCAAATCAATGTCTGCTAGGTTTTAGATGACCATGGCGATGGTGAGCTCATCCTCAATAGGGGATAAGAGAAAGAATGTGCAAGTTGATTCATCTACTGAAGAAATTGAATGCCTACAAGATGGGCTTCGGGGAGAAGCACAGCTAAGAGCAATGAGTACCATGAGCTTCAACTGTCGTGGCTTTGGTAGCGCTATGACACTATGAGAACTTTGCAAGTTGGGAAATCATGTTGTGTGTTCTGTAAACTCGGATTCATAAAGTTGAGTTGAGAAGTTATCCAATACATTAGGTTTTCATAAAGGATTTGTTGGAGGTTTAGGCCTTTTTGGAACAATAATACAAGTGTCGCTACCACATTGATGCTATTGTATCCGATGTGTGGTATGGATATGTGGCACTTTACTAACGTCCACGGAGAGGTGAGGACATCATATACGATATAAAAACATATGATAGACTAAATGTCATATGTTTTTCATCGTCTCCCCCGTGGTTATGTACTGGCGACTTCAGTGAGGTCCTCCATCACGGGGAACATGAAAGCGTGTAGGAGTTACCCCAATGTGCCGGAAAAATCTAGCCCCGAATCCTTTGGGATTCAATGAAGATTATGTGATGCATATCTAGTATAATTTTCTGAGATACCCATAGTGACATTGGGGTAACTCTCTAGATTAAGATTAGAATGATAAAGATAATGAGGTGGTTGTTTAATATAATTTTTGAGGTTGCCATGCCCTATGGATTAAGATTACAAAGAAAAACTTGTAGGTGTGTGATACGTCTCCAACGAATCGATAATTTTTTATTGTTCCATGCTATAAAAGTATCATTCTTGGATGTTTTATACTCGTTTACTAGCAACTTTATATCATTTTTTGGGACTAACCTATTGACATAGTGCCCAGTGCCAGTTGCTGTTTTTTGCTTGTTTTTTACTTCGCAAAATATTAGTACCAAATCGATTCCAAATGCCACGAAACTTTTTGGAGAATTTTTTCTGCCCAAAAGACACCCAGGAGGCCCAAGAAGTGCACCTGAGGGGGCCTGTGAGGCCCACTAGGCACCAGGGTGCGCCAGGGCCCCCAAGGCGCGCCCTGATGGGTAGTGGGGCTCACAAGCACCCCCTCCACCGACTCCTGGCTCTATAAATACTCTAAAAAACCAAAAACCCTAGGGGAGCCGACGAAACACAATTCTAGCCGTCACAAGTTCCAAAACCACGAGATCCAATCTAGAGGCCTTTTTCGGCACTCTGGCGGAGGGGTCAACGATCACAGAGGGGTTCTTCATCATCACCCTTGCCCCTCCGATGGTGCGTGAGTAGTTTACCACAGACCTACGGGTCCGTAGGCAGTAGCTAGATGGCTTCTTCTTTCTTTTTGATCTTCAATACAATGTTCTCCTCGATGTCCTTGGAGATCTATTTGATGTAATGACCTTTTACGGTGTGTTTATTGGGATCCGATCAATTGTGAGTTTATGATCAGATCTATCCATGAATATTATTTGAGTCTCTGTTGAACTCTCTTATGCATTATTGTTATAGTGTCGTATTTCTTCTCGGATACTTTGGTTTGGTTTGGTCAACTAGATTGATTTTTCCTGCCATGGGAAGAGGTGCTTTGTGATGGGTTCGATCTTGCGGTGCCCAATCTCAGTGACAGAAGGAGACATGACTCACATGTATCATTGCCATTAAGAATAAAAAGATGGTGTATATTCCTACATGAATAGATCTTGTCTACATCATGTCATCGTTCTTATTGCATTACTTCATTTTTCCATGAACTTAATACACTAGATGCATGCTGGATAGCGGTCGATGTGTGGAGTAATAGTAGTAGATGCAGGGAGGAGTCGGTCTACTAATCTTGGACGTGATGCATATATACATGATCATTGCCTTGGATATCGTCATAGTTATTTGCTCTTTTATCAATAGCCCAACAGTAATTTGTTTACCCACCATATGCTATTTTCTTGAGACAAGGCTCTAGTGAAATCTACGACCTCCGAGTCTATTTCCTATCATATTATTTTCAGATCTACTTATCCAAAAATACCTTGCTGCACTTTTTCTTTACTTATTTTATTTTGTGTTTTTGCTAGATCTATTTATCCAATCTCATACAATTTAATCTATCTCAGTACCGAGGAGGGATTGACTACTCCTCTTACGCGTTGGGTTGCAAGTTTTTGTGGTTTTGTGTGTAGGTGTTGTTTACATAGTGTTGCTTGGTTCTCCTACTGGATCGATAATCTTGGTTTCATAACTGACGGGAAATACTTACCGTTGTTGTGCTGCTTCATCCTCTCCTCTTCGGGGAATTACCAACGCAGATACAAGCAATCAGGAAGAATTTCTGGCACAGTTGTCGGGAGACATCATCAACATCTATCAGGTTCCTACGCACAAACTCTCATATCCTTGCAGTTACTTTATTTTCCATTTTCCTCTCGTTTTCATCTCCCCCACTGCTAAAACATTTTCAGAAAAACACAAAAATAGTTGCCTTTTTATTTACCTTCTATTCGTTTGCCTTTTTTTGTTTGATCTTTTGTTTGTGTGTGATCTTGTTTGCATAGTCACGATGTCTCAAGAAAATACCAAATTGTGTGATTTTCTAATACTACTAATAATGATTTTATTAGTACTCTGATTGCTCCTCCCGCCACTAGTGGAAGTCTTGTGATATTAATGCCGCTTTGTTGAATCTTGTTATGAAAGAGCAATTTTCCAGTAATCCTAATGAGGATGTTGTGTCCCATATAAACACTTTCATAGAATTGTCTGATATGCAAAAGAGAAAAATGTGGACAATGATATTGTGAAATTGAAATTATTTCATTTTTCTTTGTGAGATCGTGCAAAAGTTTGGTTTTCATCTTTGCCACAAAATAGTATTGATTCTTGGGACAAGTGCAAAGATGCTTTCATCACTAAGTATTTTCCTCCCACGAAAATTATTTCCCTTAGAAGTTAAATCATGAATTTTAAGCAACTTGAGCTTGAACATGTTGCCCAGTCTTGGGAAAGGATGAAGTTGATGATAAGAAATTTCCCTGCTCATGGTTTAAATCTATGGATGATGATACAAAAAATTTATGCGGCATTGAACTTTGTTTGTAGAAATCTTTTAGATTCCGCTGCGGGTGGTACTTTTATGGAAAATACTTTGTGTGAAGCTACTAAATTGCTAGATAATATCATGGCAAATTATTCACAATGGCATACTGAAAGAGCTCCTACTAGTAAAAAAAGTTAATTCTGTTGAAGAAATTAGTACTTTGAGTGAAAATGTTGATGCTCTCATGAAATTGGTTGCTAGTAAAAATGCTCCTATTGATCTAAATTATGTTCCTTTGTCTACTTTGATTGAGCAAAATAATTATCCCGTAGATGTGAATTTTGTCTCGCGAAACAATTTTAATAACAATGCTTATAGAGGTAATTTTAATCCTAGGAATTTTCATGGAAATTCCTCTAATAATCATGGCAATTCCTATGGTAATTCTTCTTCTAATAATAATAGGGTGCCCTCTGATCTTGAAAGTAATATTAAAGAATTCATCAATGCTCAAAAAGTTTTCAATACTACGATAGAAGAAAAATTGAGTAAACTTGATGATATGTCTAGGAACATTGATAGAATTGCACATGATGTGGAAAATCTCAAGATTAAAAAATTTCCACCCAAGGTTGATATTAATGAATCAATTAAAGCTTTATATGTCTCTATGGATGAAAGTAAGAAAAGAACCGGTATGCTTAGAGCTAAAAGAGAATTTTTTTTAGAAATAGTGTTTTCGCCCGATTGCTTTCATAGTAGTGATGAGGATGTTTATTATATTGATTCCTTGTTTAGTAATATTAAACTTGATGATAAGGGGACTGAAGAAGAGTCAACTTTAGCTAGAAGGCGTCCCCGTAATTTGGAGGGTGAAAATCTTGTTGAACAAATTGATAAAAGTGGGTTCGGAGAGGTTAAAACTTTAACTAGTGATGTGCCCACTCTTTTGGATTGCAAAGAATTTAATTATGATAGTTGTTCTTTGATTGAATGCATTTCTTTGTTGCAATCCATGCAAAATTCACCCAATGCATATGAACAAAATAAAGCTATTACTAAACATATTGTAGAAGCGATGATGAAAGCTTTAGAAGAAAAGTTGGAATTAGAGATTTAAATTCCTAGAAAATTATATGATGAATGGGAACCCACCATTAAAGTCAGAATAAAAAATTATGAGTGCTATGCTTTATGTGATTTGGGTGCTAGTGTTTCCACAATTACGAAATCTCTTTGTGATGTTTTTGACCAATATTGAAGAATGCTCTCTCAATTTGCACTTGGCGGATTCTACTATTAAAAAACCTTTGGGAAGAATTATGATGTTCTTATTATTGCAAATAGGAGCTATGTGCCCATAGATTTTATTGTTCTTGATATTGATTGCACTCCGTCTTGTCCTATAATACTTGGTAGACCGTTTTTATGAACTATAGGTGCCGTAATTGATATGAAAGAAGGGAATATTAAATTTCAGTTGACTTTGAGAAAGGGTATGGAACAATTCCCTAGAACTAGAATTAAGTCACCATATGAATCAATCATGAGGACAACCTATAGAGCAAAAACTAAAGATGACAATACTTGAATCTTTGCATTATGCCTAGCTAGGGGCATAAAACCATAGCGCTTGTTGGGAGGCAACCCAATGAATAAAATATTTTTTCTTTTTTTCTTTCTGTTTTTGTGTGTTGACACAATTATGATACTATTATGATTGTGTTTTTATGTTTTAGTTAGTGTTTGTGCCAAGTAAAGCCTTTAGGATCATGTTGGGATGATAGTTTATTTGATCTTGTTGGAAAACATACACTTTTGCTCCTAGGAGCAGAATTATTAAAAATCACAGAAGCGTGATAAAATTCTGTTTTTTTACACAAGCTTTATATACAAATTTCCTACGTTGTCCTAATGTTTCAGAATTTTTTGAGTTACAGAAGTATGGTCAAAGTCCAGATTACTATAGACTGTTCTGTTCTTGACAGATTTTGTTTTCGTTGCATTGTGTGCTTATTTTGATGAATCTATGGATTGTATCGGGGGATATAAGCCATGGTAAAGTTAGAATACAGTAGGTATAATGCAATAATAAAATATGAATGGGTTTGCAACAACACTTAAAGTGATTTGCTTTATTATACTAACGGGTCTCACGAAGGTTTTTGTTAAGTTTTGTGTGATTGAAGTTTTCAAGTTTTGGGTGAGATCACAATGGATGAAGGAATAAGGAGTGAAAAGACCCTAAGCTTGGGGATGACCATGGCACCCCAAGGTAATATTCAAGGAGAACCAAGCAACTAAGCTTGGGGATGCCCTGAAGGCATCCCCTCTTTCTTCTAACTACCATCGATAATTTTACTTGGAGCTATATTTTTATTCGTCACATATCATGAGTTTTGCTTGTAGCTGAAAGTGCGTTATATCGACTAGAGGGGGGGTGAATAGGCGATTTTCATGAATTCTTCACTTAGGAATTTACCGGTGAGGAAATTCCTTAGCGAAGAACTACTTGCAGCGGAATAAGTACTCAGAAGTAAGCATAACAGGATACAGACTTAGTCATCATGATGAGCTGAAGACAAGCGCAGAGTACAGAAAGCGTAAACACAGGATAACACAAGATGAAGACAAACAGACTGAAGAAATTAAACTGAGGAAATTGAGAAAGTCTTCAGTCAAAGTCTTCAAACACAGATATGAACAATCACTCAACACAGTAATGAGGAAATGAAAGAGTTGAGGAGATAGAACCAGTAAGGTTGGTGAAGACAATGATTTGGTAGACCAGTTCCAACTGCTGTCTCAGTTGTACGTCTGGTTGGAGCGGCTGAGTATTTAAACTCGAGGACACACAGTCCCGGACACCCAGTCGCTGAGCACGCAGCTCAGGACACCAAGTCCTCACCGTATTCTCCTTGAACTAAGGTCACACAGACCTCGTCCAATCACTCGTGGTAAGTCTTCAGGCGACTTCCAAACCTTCACAGACTCGGTCACTCGGCGATCCACAATTCCTCTTGGATGCTCTAGACCATGACGCCTAACCGTCTGGAAGAAGCACAGTCTTCAAAGGTAACAAGCGTCGGATCCACGCAGGATCAATCTCTTCAGTGATGCTCAATCACTTTGGGGTTTGTAGGTGTTTGGGTTTGGGTTTTTCCTCACTCGATGATTTTCGCTCAAAGTCCTCGGAGGATGGGTTGCTCTCAAATGACAAGTGTCAGTTTCTCTCGGAGCAGCCAACCAACTAGTGGTTGTAGGGGGCGGCTATTTATAGCCTAGGGAGCAGCCCGACATGATAAGACATAAATGCCCTTGTCTGATATGACCGTTAGGTGGATAAGATATTTTGGGACAGCTGGCGCGTAGCACAGCAACGGTCGGAAATTTGACTATCAAATTCCTCAGGGCTATCATGTTCCTCACTGTGTAGGCAATCCGCACTGGCGAATTCCTAACTCCTCAGTCAGAACAAATTCCTCAGCGACCAGAAGAACTTCGTCTCTGTCACTGAAGAAATTGACTGAACTGTATGAGATTTCCAAAGGCTTCACTCGAAGGGTTTGGTAGGTGTAGGATTTTGAGTTGAGCATCACTTGGAAATTTTTCCTTAGTATTTCCTCGACCCCCTTTAACAGTACGGTGTTTCCTATGACTCAAGAAAGAGAAAAACAAAACTATGAAAACGAAAGTCTTCAAGCTTCATATTCCTCGCATGAATATCAAGTCTTCACGGATACACCAATTTCTTCACTTTCAAAGTCTTCATGAAAGTCTTCAGAAATACCAAAATCTTCAGTCGAAGATATTCATTTTTAGGGGTCGACTTTCCCTGTAAATATCAAACTCCTCATAGACTTATAGACCTGTGTACACTCACAAACGCATTAGTCCCTTAACCTATAAGTCTTCAATACACCAAAATCACTAAGGGGCACTAGATGCACTTACAATCTCCCCCTTTTTGGTGATTGATGACAATATAGGTTAAGTTTTCAACGGGGATAAACATGTGAAGTGTAAGTACTGATATTGAGGAATTTGATTGCAAGATATAGAAGAACTCCCCCTGAAGATGTGCATAGTGAGGAATTTGCTTTTGAAGCAATGCACACTTGAAGAGTTGAATCATGGAGATCTCCCCCTATATCTTGTAATTCATACACGCATTTGACATATAATATGAAGAATTTGAAATGCATGATGAAATATGGTGCCTGATGAAATTCAGCATGCGTGCAGTAACATTAATGAGGAACAAGCATGCAGAATAACATATCGAGAGTATCAAAGCACAGTGCATCAAAAGTATCAGGGCACCATCGGGTTTAAGATTACAACTCGATCCAATAAAGTTTCAGAAGAACGAGAGTTGTAACTTAGCAAAAAAAACGCCCATATAATAGACCCGCTTGAAGACTAACTCAAATTTCTCCCCCTTTGTCATCGAATGACCAAAAGGATCGAAACTGAGGACTAACGCCCCTGAAGAATATCAAGTTGATGGAGGAGCGCCAGCGTTGTTGGGGTCGGTTGTTGTAGTAGGGCCTGCCGCAGTGTCGTCCAAGTCTTCATTTTCATCAGTCTCGCGTGATGAAGAATAGGAGCTGGCCACCAAGGAAGGAACTTTGACCTTCTTGAATTTCTTCGGTGGAGGTGCAGACCAGTCAAATTCTTCCTTGAGACCCATATTCTTCAGATCTGCAGCGCTGTAGACATGAGATAGAACAGCCCAGGTACGGTTGAAGGTTTCATGGAGGTAGTATTGGTTTTTCTTCACTGCATTGTGTGTTGAGGTCATGTTGTGAAGAATTGAACCAAACTGACGCTTGACCCATTTATGATTGCGATCAACCTTCTGATGAAGACTGAGGAGTAACTCACGATCAGTCATCACCCTGGGAGCTGTGGCTTGAGGATTTTGCTTGGCGGCAGAGTCATGTGTGGCAGAGTCATCATTGGTGGAGTAGGATGCAGCCTTGCGAAATTGACCATCCAATGGACGAATGCCTTCATCTATCACAGCAGTTGCCTTGCCTTTGTCATCAGCTGAGGAATATGTCCGTTTGAGGACTTCAATCGGAGGCAAGTAGCTGCCATGGTTCAAAGTGTCAGCTTTGTAATTTAGTGAAGCCCTTGTCCTGATGAATCTCATAATCCATGGTGCATAAGGCTTCAGCTCAAATGGTGACATAGCAATATTCGCCAGAGTCCTCATGAAGAAATCATGGAAGTTGACGGGAACGCCATGAATGATATTGAAAAGCATGTTCTTCATGATGCCAACGACCTCTTCATCATTTGAGTCGTGGCCTTTGATAGGACTCATTGTCTTCGACAGAATGCGATAGACAGTCCGGGGCACATATAGTAATTCCTTGACGAGGAATTTGGTTCGAGGAGCCTGCCCTGGCTTCAAAGGCTTCATCAGCACTTGCATGAAATGATTTGAAAGTTCAGGTTCACTGTAGACACAACGAGCACCGTCAAGGGGAGGACTGAGTGGGAGGGCACGAAGCAATTCAGTTGCTGGTGCCTTGTAGTGAGTATTTTCAGACATCCAGTCCAACACCCATGAATTCACATCTTCAGAGTTTCCTGTGATGTGCAGCGTTGCATAGAATTGAAGAATGAGTTCTTCATTCCAGTCACAGATGTCAGTGCAGAAATTTAACAGTCCAGCATCGTGAAGAACACTGAGGACTGGCTCGAAGCATGGCAGAGACTCCATGTCTACATGAGGAATGTGTTCATGATCGAAGACTTTGTCTTTGTTGAACAGTACTGAGGAATAGAAATTTGCTTGACTAGCAGTCCAGAAACGCCTCTTCCTTATGCGAGCAGAGTCATAGGGGTTATAGTCAGTGAAGAACACATGCTCGCTGAAGAAATCTTCAGCCTTGAACTTTTGCTTCGTTGAGAATGGATCCGTTGGCTTGGGCACTGGAGTGTCAGTGAGTTGCATCACAACCTCTGGAATCGCAATCTCAGGTTCTTCAGGCTGAGGAATTTCTGGTTCCTCTTCAGTAGCAGGCTGCGTGTTCAAGGGTTCAACAACAGCAGCTTCTTCAGCACTAGCGGCTGGAATGTCTTCATGCACAGACGAGGTGGGATGAGTTTCTTCAGAGCCCATTTGAACAGTTGGTGCAGGGGACTGAGGTATTTGTTGAAGTGGGGTGAAGAGTGGAGTATTGGGGTGCTGACTTTCCCAAAAGTCATCATTCATCACTGGCGTTGTGCAGCCAATGTCCACGTCTTCAT
Source organism: Triticum aestivum (assembly GCF_018294505.1). Classification (NCBI taxonomy): domain Eukaryota; kingdom Viridiplantae; phylum Streptophyta; class Magnoliopsida; order Poales; family Poaceae; genus Triticum; species Triticum aestivum. The sequence continues at coordinate 434,424,760 of NC_057801.1, forward strand.
CTTCAATTTCTTCAACGCCAGCCTCTTCAGCTGTGAACTGAGGCATTGGCGAGGAAGCAACAGTCGTTGAAGGGATCGCATCCACTTCAATTTCTTCATCAACCTGCTCTGACGAAGCAGCAGATTGAGGTTCTTCATTAGATCCGCTTGGGATCACATATTCCTCACCAAAAGGAACAAGGTCCTTTGATGACATGGTGGAAATTGGAACAACATCAATTGGATTCTCAATAGAGCTTGTCAGAGGCTTCATCTTCTTTGGAGCTGAAGATTCTGAAGCACTGGATGCTTTCCTTTTCTTCACTGCAGCTCGCTCTGCAGCCTTGGTCTTCTCACATCTGATGCACATGGAAGAATTGGAGTTGGTGTAGGCGCAGGAGGAACTGAGGAATCTGGTTGAATTTCCTCAGGCGCAACTGATGCAGTTGCCCTGACTTCTTCAGTTTCTTCAGGCGCACCACTAGTGGATGCCCTGACAATTTCTTCAGCGGCTGGAATGGAGTCATCAGCCCTGGAACTAGCATTTTCTTCAGCAGCCTGAATGTCATCAGCGGTGCTGGCATGTTCTTCAGTTGGCTGAGCAGATGCTTCAGCTTGAGGAATTTCTTGTTGCGATGGGGCTGCAACATTTGTGAATTTCTCAGTCAGTTTCACAAACCTGACTTTGGCTCCTTGCCAATCAGCATAGTAAGCATTGAAGTCATTGCTGAGGGTTTTGATTTCAGCTTGGATCTTGAGGAGTTCATCAGGTGTCATATTGACAACGTTATTCTTCAGGAACTTCTCCTTTCTGAACTGAGTCTTCTTGATTTGCCTGGCCTTCTCAAATTTCCATTTCTCTTCAGTGATGAAATGGGTCAGCATGTGACTTTGACCAGGAGTCAACTTGAAATCAGGCATAGGAGTATTTGGATCCTTGTGCCAGAGATCAATGTAATCAAGGATCGCCCTTGGATCCAAAAGCAGTGGCACATTTGTGCCTTTGGCTCTAGCGGCCCTTTCTTGTCGGTCTCTGATGATTTCTGCAAGTTCATCATCATCAGCTTCATCATCAGATGGCACGTGGAAAGCAACCTGTTTCTTCTTCGGACTTGGCCGAGTACCTCGACCAGCCGTTGCCTTAGTCTTCAACAGAGTGGGGCCTGATGAAGATTTTGGTGCAGCTGAGGAACTTGCTGAGGCACCAGAGGCAATAGAGATGCCTGTTGTCCTTTGGCATGTATCCAGATGTATAGGTGTTGAGGACTTTGACAGAGCAGCTGAGGACTTTGGAGGAGGAGCAGTAGTTGGTACTGGCCGTGAGGGCTTTGAAGATTCTGGCCGTGAGGGCTTTGAAGATTCTAGCCGTGAGGGCATTGCTGAGGAACTTGGCCATGAGGGCATAGTTGGTGAAGCACTTGGCTTGTGAGCAGGCTTCTTTGCCATTGATTTTCTTGGCTTAACAGAGGCCTCAGTGGCAGTAGCAGCAGCAGAGTCTTCATTGAATTTCCTCACTGCCTCTTTAGCTTGTCTCGCCAACTTAGCTTGGCGCTTGGCCCATTCTTCAGGAAAATCCTCACCACGCTTGATGCTGGTGGGGTCAGCTTCTTGGCCAGGTGCCAATGGAGCTCTTGGGCATGGAGGATTAAGTGCGAATTTCTTCATATACTTTGGAGTCACATATCTGTACTCCCTCCATTCTCTTGCCCATCTCCGTTCAATCTTCTGTATGCGCACCTTGCGCTGAGTTTTAGTTTCTTTTCGTACTTAGCCTCATCAGGTGTGCAATAATCAGCATAGAGGTCCTCAGGGATTTCAAAAGCAGTCATGACCTCAGGCTTCTTTCCTCCTTTCTGCGGCCTCTTACCATCAGCCATATTCTTCAGATGAGGAATTTGAACAATCGAATTTTCTGAAGAAGTATGCAACTTTTCTTCGAGGAACGCTGCAAATGAGTTAAGTTGATGAGAACCTAGTGATTCAGCAGCGGACATGAGTACCTGTGAACAGAGTATAGTTGCGAGGAATTTGGAGAGGTCATATGCGTTCTCAGAAGGTTTTTCAAAAAGAACAAGTTTGAGGAATTTGACCAGATGAGCCTTGAAGAATTTCACTAAGCGTTCTTTGTCTTAGGTTCCAGAGTTGTATAGATCGAGGATCCACACAATTGAGGAATCTTGAAGAAAAACGATGCTTAGAGAAACGAATCAAGAACAGATGACTAGTGAGGTGTTTTGTGTGTGAGGATTTGAAGAATAAAACACCTTTGAAGATTTTGTTGTGAAATTTCGAATCAAAAGGGGTAGTAAATGTAACTTTTAATTACCCTGGATGAAGAACACGACGAACTGAGAAGCAGAACAGTGAAGTTCGTCGGTGTAGATCTTCCACGCCCTAACTTGGCGGAGGAAGACAGCTACGGCGGCGGCGGAGTGAAGATTTCCGCGGTCGGCGCGAGTATGACGGCGACGAGGTCGAGGCAGTGAAGCTCTTCCTCACCGGCGACGATGGAGTAGCGGCGGCGCTAGGGTTTGAGGAGCTCGAGCGAGAGAGAGAGAGCGGTCGAGCGGAGTAAAGGAAGTGAGGAAGGGATGAGGGGGTATTTATAGTCGCAGTGAAAAACTGTTCGCCCGATGATTTAGGACGAACCTGCCCCTGACCCTTCTCCTTCGCTTGACATGTGTCACCCATGTACTGAGAACTGGAGATCGTGTTAGATCGTGGGTGAATAGATAAGTCTATCGTGGGATCCGGAACGGTTTGAGCGGTAAAACCGAAAATTTGGATAACACTAAATTTAAAGTTTCGTTCGCAAATTCTTCAGCTGTCAAGGACACAGTGAAGATTTTGAACGAGTTTCAAATAGAACGCACATGAAGAATTTGTGAATAGATTGGGTTGAGTATAGCATAGAGGGGGAAGGGTCCGATCACATTCACTTAGCAGAAAATGCAACTTGAAGAAATAGCCATAAGTGAATGCTGTAGAGGACATAAACTCATATATATATATAGCCAATGAAGAAAAACGACAAAAACATTGAAGATTTTGCGAAGTTGAAGAATTTGAAAAACTGAAGAATTTCAAAAACTGAGGAATTTCAAAAATGAAGATTTTCAACTTTGGTGGTGGCGTGACCCACCGTATAAGAATGATGATTTCAGACACCGCGTACAATTGTCGTAGGGTTCTGAGAATCAAATTCTTCATTAATTTCTTCACACTTAGAGTGTTATTCTTCATTGATTGAAGAAAAACGTTTCTTCATGTGTTGCACATCTAAGTCATCAATTTTGCATAAGTGTCAGGATGAGTGTCCTTTTTCAAAGAACATTCGAAGATTCTAAGATATTTAGCTCACACCGCAACTTGCTAAATCTCTTCTCATCCAAGGGCTTTGTGAAGATATCGGCTAGCTGTTCTTCAGTCTTCACGTGCTCGATGGAGATGTCGCCCTTCAACACATGATCACGAAGAAAATGATGACGAATCTGAATGTGCTTTGTCTTCGAGTGCTGAACTGGGTTGTGAGCAATCTTGATGGCACTCTCATTGTCACAGAGGAGAGGCACATTCTTCACGTTGATGCCGTAGTCCTTGAGGGTTTGCTTCATCCATAGCAGTTGAGCACAACAAGAACCAGCAGCAATGTACTCAGCCTCTGCAGTAGACAGTGATACGCAGTTCTGTTTCTTCGAGGACCAACAGACCAAAGATCGTCCGAGGAAATGACAAGTACCAGATGTTGACTTGCGGTCCACACGATCACCAGCATAGTCAGAGTCAGAATATCCAATGAGATCAAAAGTAGAGCCCTTGGGGTACCATAATCCTAGTGTTGGTGTGTGAGCTAGATATCGAAGAATATGCTTCACAGCCTTATGGTGTGATTCCTTCGGTGCAGCTTGAAATCGGGCACACATGCAAACACTAAGCATTATATCTGGCCTAGATGCACATAAGTACAATAACGAGCCAATCATGGAGCGGTATACCTTGTGATCGAAGTCAATACCATTTTCATCAGTGCATAGATGGCCATTTGTGGGCATAGGAATTTTGACGCCTTTGCAGTCTTGCATGCCGAATTTCCTCAGAACTTCCTTGAGGTATTTCTCCTGAGATATGAATATGCCATTGTGCTGTTGACGAATTTGAAGACCTAAAAAGAATTTCAACTCTCCCATCATAGACATTTGATATTCTTCACTCATCATATAGGCAAATTCATCACTATAACGTTGGTCAGTACAGCCAAAGATAATATCATCAACGTATATTTGGCACACAAACAGTTCACCATCATAAGATTTAGTAAAGAGAGTAGGGTCGAGTGAACCGGGTGTGAAGCCATTCTTCATGAAGAATTCCTTCAAAGTGTCATACCACGCCCGAGGGGCCTGCTTGAGGCCATACAGGGCCTTGTTGAGTCTGAAGACTTTGTCAGGATTCTTTGGATCTTCAAAACCTGGGGGTTGAGCAACATATACTTCTTCCTCAAGCTTACCATTGAGGAATGCACTTTTCACATCCATTTGTTGTAAGATAATATTATGATGGTTAGCATAAGCAAGTAATATGCGAATAGCCTCAAGTCTAGCAACAGGTGCAAAAGTTTCATCGAAATCAATTCCTTCAACCTGTGTGTAGCCTTGAGCTACAAGTCGTGCCTTATTCCTCACCACAAGGCCATTTTCATCTTGCTTGTTGCGGTAGATCCACTTTGTGCCGATGATATTATGCTTGCGAGGATCTGGACGTTTGACCAGTTCCCAGACATTGTTGAGCTCGAACTGATGTAATTCTTCTTGCATGGCCTGAATCCACTCAGGCTCCAGAAATGCTTCATCTACCTTAGTGGGCTCTGTAATAGAGACAAAAGCATAGTGCCCACAAAAGTTAGATAAATGTGAAGCTTTTGAGCGTGTGAGAGGACCTGGCGCTCGAATGTCATCGATGATCTTTTCCACTTGCACTTCTTTTGCAATGCGAGGATGAGCTGGTTGTCGTTGAGGAATTTGATCAGCATTTTCTTCAGCACCATTTTCTTCAGCATTTTCATCAGGTGCACCAGCTCGATTTTCTTCACGTTCTGGAATGAATTCTTCAACAGATTCTTCGGTAGGAATAACATCCTCAGTAGCCTTGAACTTGATAGAATCCTCAGGTTCTGGTTCATCTATCACAGAAGGTAGGTGCTCTCTTTGCGAGCCATTAGTTTCATCGAACCGCACATCTACAGTTTCAACAACCTTGTGAAGAACGTTGTTGAAGACTCTGTAGGTGTGCGAGTCCTTTCCGTAACCAAGCATAAAACCTTCATGTGCTTTCGGTGCAAATTTAGCATTGTGATGAGGATCTCTAATCCAACATTTAGCACCGAAGACTTTGAAATAACTCACATTGGGTTTCTTGTCAGTGAGGAGTTCATAGGCAGTCTTCTTGAAGAATTTGTGAAGATATACCCGATTGATGATGTGGCACGCAGTATCAATTGCATCAATCCAAAAACGACGAGGCGTTTTGTATTCATCAAGCATAGTGCGAGCCATTTCAGCGAGGGTTCTGTTCTTGCGCTCCACGACGCCATTCTGCTGAGGAGTATAAGGAGCAGATAACTCATGAGTAATACCAAGTTCATCAAGATAGCCATCAAGACCGGAATTCTTGAACTCGGTCCCATTGTCAGTTCTGATGTGCTTGATCTTCACACCAAAGTTGGTTGAAGCCCTCGAGGAAAATCGTTTGAAGATTTCCTGCACTTCATGTTTGTAAGTGACAATGTGTACCCATGTGTAACGAGAATAGTCATCAACAATAACAAAGCCATATAGAGATGCATCATTCGAAACAGCAGAATAATGATTAGGACCAAAGAGATCCATGTGAAGCAATTCAAATGGACGAGTAGTGGTCATGATAGTCTTCGCTGGATGCTTGGCCTTTGTCATCTTTCCAGCTTCACAAGCTCCGCATAAGTGATCCTTGAGGAATTTGACATTCTCAATGCCAATGACATGCTTCTTCTTCGCAAGCGTGTTCAGATTCCTCATGCCAGCATGACCAAGTCGTCGATGCCATAGCCAGCCTTCTGAAGCTTTTGCAAGTAAGCACATTGCTGGTTGTGGTCCTGTAGAGAAATCAACAATATACAGATCTCCTCTCCTAAAGCCTTCGAAGACTTTGGAATAGTCAGCTTCCATGATCACAACACATCGATATCTTCCAAAGACAACAACCATATCAAGATCACAAAGCATTGAGACAGACATGAGGTTGTATCCTAAGGACTCGACAAGCATGACTTTGTCCATGTGTCGATCCTTTGAGATCGCAACCTTACCTAGACCCAATACCTAACTTTTGCCTTTGTCAGCAAAGATGATGTGCTTCAGATGTGACGGTGTTAAGGGAGCATCCATCAATAGACTCTTGTCACCCGTCATGTGATTTGTACATCCACTATCTAGAACCCACTCGTTGGCTTTGGGCTGATCATCCTGCAGATGAATTAGTGCAACTTACGATCTCATATACTTCATCAGTGAAGAATATGATATCAAGTTCATCAGATGAATTTCATCAAACAGTAAAACAGATATTTCAGTATGAGGACGTGTGAAATGAAAGTTCATTTCATCATGATTCGCCTGCGTCCTTTCAGGCATTTTGTCAGGCCTCCAGCAAATTCTTCAGACGTTTAAAGCACGTCTGGAGACCTGACCCTGCATAAAGGATTAGTTCTTTTTCTTCACCACCCACATCTGAAGGGGTGGCAAAGAGTTCATCACTCTGCGAGCACCATATGAGAAAGGTGGCATAGAGGCCAATCCATTTCGTTTCACATAAGAGGGGTTAGGGTAAGCATATGAATAAGCAGAGAAATTCTTCGAGGACTTATGAACATAATGATTTGAAGAATAATGCGCATATTCATAGCCCTTAGCTCTACCCTGCGAAACAGAGTGTTAGCACGATGATGATCATATGAGGACTTTGATCCATTTGAGGAATTTGATCCATGTGAAGAATTAGGTCCATATGAAGAATTTGATCTGGGGTTCCTGTTCTTCACAGGTGGTGTCATGAGAACATTCACCTGAAGACTTTCAACATAACTTTTGGGAACCCAGATTTTCTTCATAGGGGAACCGTTCCTGCAGTTAGTCCCAACATATCTAGCAAATACTTCACCATTCTGATTTTTGAACAGTTTATAGTTGGAGTCAAATGACTCATCAGAAGAATGAGAAGATTCACATGTAAAGCCAGATAAGTTAGATGGATCAACTGGAGGTCCCTTTGCAGCAACCCATGAGGTTTTGGGGTACTGCTCAGGCTTCCAATATGTTCCATCAGCATTGAGTTTCCTCTCAAAGGCAATACCCTCTTTCCTAGGGTTTCTGTTGAGGATCTGCTTTTTGAGCACATCACAAAGAATCTGATGCCCTTTGAGGCTTTTGTACATGCCTGTCGTGTACAATTCCTTCAGCCCTGCATCATTAGTGATACTAGCAATGTCCTCAGATGAGGAATTAGTGATAGCAGAGGCAGGTGAAGAATTTGTAACAGTTGAAGCATTTGAACATTCAGGTGAAGAATTAGCAGATTCACGTTCAATGCACTTTAAGCATGGAGGAACAAATTCTTCTTGAGTAGCGCTGATTTGTTGAGCAAGTAATGAATCGCGATCCTTCTGAAGATCTTCATAACTCACTCTTAGCTTCTCAAGATCTTGCTTTCTTTGAAGAAGTTCAAGAGAAAGTTTCTCGTGATCAGATAAGAGAGCGTTATGATGACCTTGAAGATCGTCAAACTTGGAATGGAGTCCCTGAAGACTTTCAGCCAAGGCTTTTGACTGATCCATTTCTTCACCCAACATATCATCGCTCTTATTTAGCATGTAATGAACTTTTTCCAAAGCTCTTTGTTGTTTAGTGGCAAGGGAAGCAAGTTTATCATAGCTAGGTCCAAATTCATCGCCAGATTCATCATCACTGGACTCAGATAGGTAGCATTCGTTTACCTTAGCACTTTTTGCCATAAGGCAGGGGTTGGACGATGATGATTCTGGTTCGAATGTCATCTCCTTGAGAGATTCCTTGTAATCATCAAGCCAAGGATCATTATGATTTAGATGTCCATCATAGACCTCAGAGAGACGGTCCCAGATTAGCTTCGCGTGATTGAGATGCATGACGTTCCTGAATTGATTTCGGGACAGACTTGTGCAGATGACATCCTTCGCTGTGAGGTTGAGGAGAGTGTACTTGCGAATGTCATCAGCTTCAGCCATCTTGCATAGATCGGTAAGACCGATCTCGGTGACGGTCCATAGTTCGCTGTCCATAGCCATGAGTCGCTTCTTCATCATGGCCTTCCACCGAGGATACTCATGACCGTCAAAGATGGGGCAGGAAACGTTCCTCAATCCTGCAGTCGACATAACTAGAACTCCAGGTGGTTAAACCAAAATCACACAGAACAAGGGAGTACCTTGCTCTGATACCAATTGAAAGTGCGTTATATCGACTAGAGGGGGGGGTGAATAGGCGATTTTTATGAATTCTTCACTGAGGAATTTGCCGGTGAGGAAATTCCTTAGCGAAGAACTACTAGCAGCGGAATAAGTACTCAGAAGTAAGCATAACAGGATACAGACATAGTCATCATGATGAAATGAAGACAAGCACAGAGTACAGAAAGCGTAAACACAGGATAACACAAGATGAAGACAAACAGACTGAAGAAATTGAACTGAGGAAATTGAGAAAGTCTTCAGTCAAAGTCTTCAAACACAGATATGAACAATCACTCAACACAGTAATGAGGAAATGAAAGAGTTGAGGAAATAGAACCAGTAAGGTTGGTGAAGACAATGATTTGGTAGACCAGTTCCAACTGCTATCTCAGTTGTACGTCTGGTTGGAGCGGCTGAGTATTTAAACTCGAGGACACGCAGTCCCGGACACCCAGTCGCTGAGCACGCAGCTCAGGACACCAAGTCCTCACCGTATTCTCCTTGAACTAAGATCACACAGATCTTGTCCAATCACTCGTGGTAATTCTTCAGGCGACTTCCAAACCTTCACAGACTCGGTCACTCGGCGATCCACAATTCCTCTTGGATGCTCTAGACCATGACGCCTAACCGTCTGGAAGAAGCACAATCTTCAAAGGTAACAAGCGTCGGATCCACGCAGGATCAATCTCTTCAGTGATGCTCAATCACTTTGGGGTTTGTAGGTGTTTGGGTTTTTGGGATTTTCCTCACTCGATGATTTTCGCTCAAAGTCCTCGGAGGATGGGTTGCTCTCAAATGACAAATGTCAGTTTCTCTCGGAGCAGCCAACCAACTAGTGGTTGTAGGGGGCGACTATTTATAGCCTAGGGAGCAGCCCGACATGATAAGACATAAATGCCCTTGTCTGATATGACCGTTAGGTGGACAAGATATTTTGGGACAGCTGGCACACAACATAGCAACGGTCGAAAATTTGACTCTCAAATTCCTCAGGGCTATCATGTTCCTCACTGTGTAGGCAATCCGCACTGGCGAATTCCTAACTCCTTAGTCAGAACAAATTCCTCAGTGACCAGAAGAACTTTGTCTCTGTTACTGAAGAAAGTGACTGAACTATATGAGATTTCCAAAGGCTTCACTCGAAGGGTTTGGTATGTGTAGGATTTTGAGTTGAGCATCACTTGGAAATTTTTCCTTAGTATTTCCTCGACCCCCTTTAACAGTATGGTGTTTCCTATGACTCAAGAAAGAGAAAAACAAAACTATGAAAACGAAAGTCTTCAAGCTTCATATTCCTCACATGAATATCAAGTCTTCACGGATACACCTATTTCTTCACTTTCAAAGTCTTCATGAAACTCCTCAGAAATACCAAAGTCTTCAGTCGAAGATATGCATTTTTAGGGGTCGACTTTCTCTGTAAATATCAAACTCCTCATAGACTTATAGACCTGTGTACACTCACAAACACATTAGTCCCTTAACCTATAAGTCTTCAATACACCAAAATCACTAAGGGGCACTAGATGCACTTACAGTAGCGTCTTGTATTATTTGAGTCTTTGCTTGTTTTGATTTTTTAGTTTGTCATAATCATCCTTGCTGGTCACACCTATTTGAGAGATCCATAATGAGTCCACCATACCTATCTATATGCGGTATTTTCGTGACGTTCCAAGTAAATTTGTATGTGCCAACTCCAATTTTCAAAATGATTTGCCTTCTCGTGTGCCCTTACCGCTCAAGAAGTGGCACGGGATGGCCAATATTTTTCCATGTTAGATATGTTATTCTCAAGATGAGTGTTTATTCACTTGTCATTGCACGAGAGTATGGTCGGTAATAGGGATGCCCAATCCTGAAATGAAAAAGAAATTTACTTTATGTTGTTAATAATAAATTCCTTGGAAAGTGTTGGTATGGAAGGCACCCGTCGAAATGGCTAGCCATGGATTGTTAAAGAATGGTGAAAAAAGGAATAAACTTTATTTTATGTTTGGGAACCGCCTATGATGTATATAGCATGGAAAGTATTGGGAATTCTCGATCGTTTTCGTTGACTGGAAAAGCATGTCTATCAAAACAATTTTATCTCTCAATTTAAACTTTGAGCTCTGGCACCTCTACAAATCTCTTCTTCCCTCTGCGAAGGGCCTATCTATTTAGTTTTACGCAATTTTTATTTTTATTGAGTCTCCATCTTTTCTTATAAAAGCACCAACTAGGGAGCACTATGACATACTTGTGCATTGGATGTAGCTAATATTTGAGCATGTTTCATGAATGGATCAATGATTGAGCTTAATGGGCTAGGGATAGCTTTCTTTAGCATTGATATTTTGAAATACATGGTTGCTTATTGATATGCTTGAAAATTGAAGTCTTCATGTCAAATTATAAACTATTTCTTTGAATCATCTAAATTCCAAATGTCCATGCTACAAAGAAAAGAATATGTGATAAATATGATGGGTAGCATTCCACATCAAAAATTCTGTTTTTATCATTTACCTACTCGAGGATGAGCAGGAATTAAGCTTGGGGATGCTGATACGTCTCCAACATATCTATTTTTTATTGTTCCACCCTATTAAAGTATCATTCTTGGATGTTTTATACTCATTTACTAGCAACTTTATATCATTTTTTTGGGACTAACCTATTGACATAGTGTCCAGTGCCAGTTGTTGTTTTTTGCTTGTTTTTTTACTTCACAGAATATCAGTACCAAACGGATTCCAAATGCCACGAAACTTTTCAGAGATTTTTTCTGCCCATAAGACACCCAGGAGGCCCAAGAAGTGCACTAGAGGGGAACTATGGGGGGCACTAAACACCAGGGTGCGCCAGGCCCCCCAGGCGCGCTCTGGTGGGTAGTGGGGCCCACAGGCACCCCCTCCACCGTCCTCTGGCTCTATAAATACTCTAAAAATCCAAAAACCCTAGGGGAGTTGACGAAACACAATTCCAGCCGCCACAAGTTCTAGAACCACGAGATCCAATCTATAGGCCTTTTCCAGCACTCTGCCGGAGGGGTCAACGATCATGAAGGGGTTCTTCATCATCACCCTTGCCCCTCCGATGATGCGTGAGTAGTTTACCACAGACCTATGGGTCCGTAGGTAGTAGCTAGATGGCTTCTTCTCTCTTTTTGATCTTCAACACAATGTTCTCCTCGATGTTCTTGGAGATCTATTTGATGTAATGACTTTTTGCGGTGTGTTTGTTGGGATCCGATGAATTGTGAGTTTATGATGAGATCTATCCATGAATATTATTTGAGTCTTTGTTGAACTCTCTTATGCATGATTGTTTAGCCTCTTATTTCTTCTCTGAAACTTTAGTTTGGTTTGGCCAACTAGATTGATTTTTCTTGCCATGGGAAGAGGTGCTTTGTAATGGGTTCAATCTTGCGGTGCTCAATCTCAGTGACAGAAGGAGACATGACACGCATGTATCTTTGCCATTAAGGATAAAAAGATGGGATCTACTCCTACATGAATAGATCTTGTCTACATCATGTCATCGTTCTTATTGCATTACTCTGTTTTTCCATGAACTTAATACACTAGATGCATGCTGGATAGCGGTCGATGTGTGGAGTAATAGTAGTAGATGCAGACAGTGGTCGGTCTACTAATCTTGCATGTGATACCTATATACATGATCATTGCCTTGGATATAGTCATAATTATTTGCTCTTCTATCAATTGCCCAACAGTAATTTGTTTACCCACCGTATGCTATTTTCTTGAGAGAAGCCTTTAGTGAAATCTACGCCCCCGGGTCTATTTCCTACCATATTATTTTCAGATCTATTTATCCAAAAATTCAAAAATACCTTGCTGCACTTTTTCTTTACTTATTTTATTTTGTGTTTTTGCTAGATCTATTTATCCAATCTCATACAATTTAATCTATCTCAATACTGAGGAGGGATTGACAACCCCTCTTATGCATTGGGTTGCATGTTTTTGAGGTTTGTGTGTAGGTGTTTTTCACATAGTGTTGTTTGGTTCTCCTACTGGATAGATAACCTAGGTTTCATAACTGAGGGAAATACTTACTGTTGTTGTGCCGCATCATCCTCTCCTCTTTAGGGAATTACCAATGCAGATACAAGAAATCAATGTGCATAGCCATACCTGTTCTATCTCGTTCTACTTTGATTCGACAAAACAAGGAACTTTGAGGTGATTCTTTTCCGCACTTTTTAAGGGTATATCACATCTTTTAACTATGCCAAATATGTTGATAGTTGGAACTAGTGAAAGTATGAATCCCGGGCCTTATTTTTAAATATTGAAACTCCCTTTTGCTACATGTCACCTTGTTGTCTTTATTTATTGTGAAAATATAAAAATATTGTTACCATCTAAAATATCAATCTATCATCCAAATTATCAACCTATTCATCGAACTAGTGCACCTATACAATTAGCAACTGTATTAGGTGTGTTGGGGACAGAAGAGCCTGCTTGTATTTGATTGCAGGGTTGTTCTGAGAGGGAGGTTAAAAGTGTGTTATATCGACTAGAGGGGGGGGGGTGAATAGGTGATTTTTAGGAATTCTTCACTGAGGAATTTGCCGGTGAGGAAATTCCTTAGCGAAGAACTACTAGCAGCGGAATAAGTACTCAGAAGTAAGCATAACAGGATACAGACTTAGTCATCATGATGAAATGAAGACAAGCACAGAGTACAGAAAGCGTAAACACAGGATAACACAAGATGAAGACAAACAGACTGAAGAAATTGAACTGAGGAAATTGAGAAAGTCTTCAGTCAAAGTCTTCAAACACAGATATGAACAATCACTCAACACAGTAATGAGGAAATGAAGGAGTTGAGGAAATAGAACCAGTAAGGTTGGTGAAGACAATGATTTGGCAGACCAGTTCCAACTGCTGTCTCAGTTGTATGCCTGGTTGGAGCGGCTGAGTATTTAAACTCGAGGACATGCAGTCCCGGACACCCAGTCGCTGAGCACGCAGCTCAGGACACCAAGTCCTCACCGTATTATCCTTGAACTAAGATCACACAGATCTCGTCCAATCACTCGTGGTAATTCTTCAGGCGACTTCCAAACCTTCACAGACTCGGTCACTCGGTGATCCACAATTCCTCTTGGATGCTCTAGACCATGACGCCTAACCGTCTATAAGAAGCACATTCTTCAAAGGTAACAAGCGTCGGATCCACGCAGGATCAATCTCTTCAGTGATGCTCAATCACTTTGGGGTTTGTAGGTGTTTGGGTTTGGGATTTTCCTCACTCGATGATTTTCGCTCAAAGTCCTCGGAGGATGGGTTGCTCTCAAATGACAAGTGTCAGTTTCTCTCGGAGCAGCCAACTAGCTAGTGGTTGTAGGGGGTGGCTATTTATAGCCTAGGGAGCAGTCCGACATGATAAGACATAAATGCCCTTGTCTGATATGACCGTTAGGTGAATAAGATATTTTGGGACAGCTGGCGCGCAACACAGCAACGGTTGGAAATTTGACTCTCAAATTCCTCAGGGCTATCATGTTCCTCAATGTGTAGGCAATCCGCACTGGCGAATTCCTAACTCCTTAGTCAGAACAAATTCCTCAGCGACCAGAAGAACTTCGTCTCTGTCACTGAAGAAAGTGACTGAACTGTATGAGATTTCCAAAGGCTTCACTCGAAGGGTTTGGTAGGTGTAGGATTTTGAGTTGAGCATCACATGGAAAATTTTCCTTAGTATTTCCTCGACCCCCTTTAACAGTACGGTGTTTCCTATGACTCAAGAAAGAGAAAAACAAAACTATGAAAACGAAAGTCTTCAAGCTTCATATTCCTCGCATGAATATCAAGTCTTCACGGTAACACCAATTTCTTCACTTTCAAAGTCTTCATGAAAGTCTTCAGAAATACCAAAATCTTCAGTCGAAGATATTCATTTTTAGGGGTCGACTTTCCCTGTAAATATCAAACTCCTCATAGACTTATAGACCTGTGTATACTCACAAACGCATTAGTCCCTTAACCTATAAGTCTTCAATACACCAAAATCACTAAGGGGCACTAGATGCACTTACAATCTCCCCCTTTTTGGTGATTGATGACAATATAGGTTAAGTTTTCAACGGGGATAAAGATGTGAAGTGTAAGTGCTGATATTGAGGAATTTGAATGCAAGATATAGAAGAACTCCCCCTGAAGATGTGCATAGTGAGGAATTTGCTTTTGAAGCAATGCACACTTGAAGAGTTGAATCATGGAGATCTACCCCTATATCTTGTAATTCATACATGCATTTGACATATGATATGAAGAATTTGAAATGCATGATGAAATATGGTGCCTGATGAAATTCAGCATGCATGCAGTAACATTAATGTGGAACAGGCATGCAGAATAACATATCGAGAGTATCAAAGCACAGTGCATCAAAAGTATCAGGGCACCATCGGGTTTAAGATTACAACTTGATCCAATAAAGTTTCAAAAGAATGAGAGTTGTAACTTAGCAAAAATAAACGCCCATATAATAGACCCGCTTGAAGACTAACTCAAATTTCTCCCCCTTTGTCATCGAATGACCAAAAGGATCGAAACTGAGGACTAACGCCCCTGAAGAATTATCAAGTTGATGGAGGAGCACTAGCGTTGTTGGGGTCGGTTGTTGTAGTAGGGCCTGCCGCAGTGTCGTCCAAGTCTTCATTTTCATCAGTCTCGCGAGATGAAGAATAGGAGCTGGCCACCAAGGAAGGAACTTTGACCTTCTTGAATTTCTTCGGTGGAGGTGCAGACCAGTTAAATTCTTCCTTGAGACCCATATTCTTCAGATCTGCAGCACTGTAGATATGAGAGAGAACAACCCAGGTATGGTTGAAGGTTTCATGGAGGTAGTATTGGTTTTTCTTCACTGCATTGTGTGTTGAGGTCATGTTGTGAAGAATTGAACCAAACTGACGCTTGACCCATTTATGATTGCGATCAACCTTCTGATGAAGACTGAGGAGTAAGTCACGATCAGTGATCACCCCGGGAGCTGTGGCTTGAGGATTTTTCTTGGCGGCAGAGTCATGTGTGGTAGAGTCATCATTGGTGGAGTAGGATGCAGCCTTGCAAAATTGACCATCCAATGGACGAATTCCTTCATCTATCACAGCAGTTGCCTTTCCTTTGTCATCAATTGAGGAATATGTCTATTTGAGGACTTCAATCGGAGGCAAGTAGCTGCCATGGTTCAAAGTGTCAGCTTTGTAATTCAGTGAAGCCCTTGTCCTGATGAATCTCATAATTCATGGTGCATAAGGCTTCAGCTCAAATTGTAACGCCCCGGATCCGATGCGCCAGGTGTCTGCCAGTTATTCGACTTCGTTGCCATGTCATGTGCTTGCATGTTGCATTTTATCATGTCATCATGTGCATTTCATTTTGCATACGTTTTCATCTCATGCATCCAAGCCTTTTCCCCGTTGTCCGTTTTGCGATCCGGCACTCCTATGCCCTCCGGCGTCCCCCTTTTGTCTCCTATTGTGAGAGGGTGTTAAACTTTCTCGGAATGGCCCGAGGTTTGCCAAGCGGCCTTGGTATAGCATCGGTAGACCGCCTGTCAACTTTCGTGCCATTTGGAGGTCGTTTGATACTCCAACGGTTAACCGGGTAACCGTAAAGCCCCTCTCTCTTTGCAGCCCAACACCCCTTCCAAAGTGGCCCAAAATCCATCTAACTCCCCTCCATGCTCTCGCTCGTTCGATCACGATCGTGTGGGCGAAAACCGCTCCTCTTTTGGACTCTCATAGCTCCCAGAAATCTATAAATAGGTCCTCCCCCTCCATTTTCGCGGATGAATCCCCCAAACCCTAAAAAAATCGCCCTCCGCCGCCACCGGACGCGTCCGCCCCATGCCGAACACGTCCGCGCCCGCGCCCGCAGCCAATCGTGGCTTGCCACGTGTCCTCGCCGCCGCCGTTCCCACCGCGCGTTGCCGCGGGCCCGCGAAGCCCGTCCGCGGCCCTCCCGGGCCCGAGGAGCCCGCCTCGCCCGCGCCGCAGCCCGGGATCGCTGCGCCGCCACCGGCAGCCTCGCCCCGCCGCCAGGATCTGCCCGCCGCCGCTGGCCTCTGCCTCCGCCTCCGTCCTGCCCCGCCGCCGGTGCGCCCGCCGCTGCCATCTCCCCGCCGCCGCCGTCTAGGCCCCGCCCCCGCATCCTGCGGGCGCCCGAGCCCCGCCGCCCGTCGTCCGCCGCCTTGCGCCGCCCGAAGGAGTGCGCCGCCGCCGCGACCATCTCCGCCTCCGGCCGGGCGCCCCCCCGCGCCGCGGCGCCGCGCCTCGCCGCGCCCCGCCGTCCGCCTCCCGCCGGCGTGCCGCGCCGACCCCGCCGCCCGGTGGCCGCGCCATCCCGCGCCTCCCCGGCCTCTCCCTCGCCCCCGGCTCGCCGCCTCGCTGGAGTAGCTCGCCGGAGCTCCTCCGTCGGCGGATCTGGAAGAGATGGATCAGATCCACCACCTCGCCCATCCAAACGCCTCCGCCCGTCCCGGATCTCTCCGTCCCGAAACGTCCCCGTCCACTTTTCCGCGGAGGTGAAATTCCACTAAGTCCCTGAATCTGTGTAATTTTCATGCCATGTTCTTCGCATTGTATCTCTGCATCCGTAGCTCCGTTTCGTGCGTGTAATATGTCAAATTGTTCGACTCAACAAGTACTTCATTTCATTCCATTGCATCATATTCATTTGATGTCATCTTGATGCCTAAATCATTGTTGTAAGAGTGCTTCATGATGTTGTCTGATGTCTGTTAACAGAACGAGCTCATTTGTCATTTTTGCCATGATTGATGTGTGCATCCTATGAGGTTGATGTCTACATGTGTTTTGAACTATGCCATGTCTTCTTTATAGAGGTGCTTACCATGTAGTTTTGTGATCAATGTGGTGACTAGCACAAGCATGCAAACTAGGTTTCGTAATGTTGCTGATTTTAGTCCCTGTTCTGCTGTTATTTTGATGCCATGTAAACTGGATGCTACAGAGAGATCCATGCATATTTTGAGATACTTCAGTAAGGATGTTTTGAACATGTGGTTATTGTCTATCCATTCATGCCTGTGGTTGCAATTATGGAGTAGTCTAGCATGTCATTTTAGTGCTCTACTTTTGCTTCAAAATGTTTCCTGGCAGATTGTTTACATGTTATTCAATTTTGCCAAGGTTGTTGTAGTTGATCCTTACATGCTATGAACTTGTTCTTGCCTTGGTTAGCTTCATAAACATGCCTTCTTGCTGATGCTATGCTTATCTTGTCATGCAATGACTTGTGGTGAGTGATTCGAGCTTGTTAAGTAGGTACTCGCTGTTGCTGTTTTGATAGGCGGAATCTGTTATTTCGTGATGCTATGTAAACCTGCTTCTACAAATCATTCTATGCATAATCTGGAGATGTCCACTAAATATGTTTTGTTCTACATGTCATGCTCTATCCATCCATGCCCCTGGTTGCATTTATAGCCTCCTCTAGCTTGTTCATATCTTGCTCTAAAGTTGCTTGATAATGTTGCTGTCAGCCTGTTAACATTAAGTTCAGTTGTTGCCATGTGTTTTCCTAGTGTTCCATGCACCCTATGAACTTGCTATTGCCATGCTTAACTTCACAAACATGTCTTCTTATTGTTGGTTTCCTTGCCATGCCATGTATTGCTCTGTATGAGTTGCACAAGCTCACCAACATGCCTTCATAATTCTGTTTCTGCCATGTTTGAATCTGTATTATAACTTGCTATGTTTACATGGGTGCCATCATATTTTCTGTTCCTTTTTGGCTTATGGTCAGTAAGGGACTTTTGATCTATGCATTTAGTAGGTTCATTCCATGCCTTTGTTTGCCATTATAAGTTCCTGTAACATGTTGTTTGATAGCTCTAAACATTGCAACCTGATGTTATTTTCTGCAAAGTCTGAACTGTTATTATTTGCAATCTTTCCATGTGTGTTTGAGCATGTTCTAGTAGTTTCTGGAGATAGCTCAGTGTTCATGTTTTGTTATGCTTTACCTATACATCATGCCCATTCCTTTTGTTTTTATGTTGAGATGATGTAGAATGTTGTTTTGATGCTTGCAATATGCGTAGTTGCTGTTTTGGACAGATTGTTGCTATAACTTGTTTAGTGTGTGTGTGTGTTGAACCGTTGCTTCGTTTTGAGTGTGCTCTAGATGAAACTTGCTTGATTTTGCATGTAGTTTCATATTATCATGTTGCATCCTTGTTTTGAGGTGTTTGCTTGATGTTTGGGTGCATTTTGCATCAATGCCATGTTTGACTTGTTTTGCTCATACCTTCTAGGCCGTAGCTCCGAATTAAATGAACTTTATATGAAACTTGACTAGAATCTCGTGTAGATCATCTTGGTGCATTTTAACTTGCTGTTTAACCACTTTAACATAATGTTTATTCAGATCTGGACCAATTTCGAAATATGCATATGAGGACTTACCGGAATTGTTATATGTTGTTCCCGGCCTCATTTAAACTTGCCTTGATGTGTTGCTCTTGTTTGCATCATCCCTTGCCATGAGTAGCTTCATGTAGTTTTGTCTTGCATCATGCTTGTTGTGCATCATGTCTTATTCATGTGTGGTGTGTTTACCATGTTGTGTGCTTCTTTTCGATAGTTCCTGTTTCATTGCGATCGTGAGGATTCGTTCGTCTACGCTTGGTTCGGCTTCATCCGTTCATCTTCTTCATGGACTCGTTCTTCTTCCTAGCGGGATTTCAGGCAAGATGACCGCTACCCTGGATCTCACTACTATCATTGCTATTCTAGTTGCTTCGTTCTATCGCTATGCTGCGTTACCTATCACATGTTCTTCAAGCCTCCCCAAATTGCCATGAACCTCTAACCTTTGATACCCTTCCTAACAAACCGTTGCTTGGCTATGTTACCGCTTTGCTCAGCCCTCTTATAGCGTTGCTAGTTGCAGGTGAAGTTGAAGATTTCTCCATGGTGGACAGGATTTTGTTGGAATATCACAATATCTCTTATATTAATAATGCATCTATATACTTGGTAAAGGGTGGAAGACTCGGCCTTTTGCCTGGTGTTTTGTTCCACTCTTGCCGCCCTAGTTTCCGTCATACCGGTGTTATGTTCCTGGATTTTGCGTTCCTTACGCGGTCGGGTGATTTATGGGACCCCCTTGACAGTTCGCTTTGAATAAAACTCCTCCAGCAAGGCCCAACCTTGGTTTTACCATTTGCCTCACCACCACCTATCCCTTTCCCTTGGGTCGGCCAACCCGAGGGTCATCTTTATTTTAGCCCCCCCGGGCCAGTGCTTGTCTAAGTGTTGGTCCGAACCGAGCCGCCTGCGGGGCCCCCTCGGGGCAACTCGAGGTCTGGTTTTACTCGTAGCCTGTCTCATCCGGTGTTGTCCTGAGAACGAGATATGTGCAGCTCCTATCGGGATTGTTGGCGCATCGGGCGGCTTTGCTGGTCTTGTTTTACCATTGTCGAAATGTCTTGTAAACCGGGATTCCGAGTCTGATCGGGTCTTCCTGGGAGAAGGTATATCCTTCGTTGATCGTGAGAGCTTATCATGGGCTAAGTTGGGACACCCCTGCAGGGTATAATCTTTCGAAAGCCGTGCCTGCGGTTATAGGCAGATGGGAATTTGTTAATGTCCAGTTGTAGATAACTTGACACCAGATCCGAATTAAAACGCATCAACCGCGTGTGTAGCCGTGATGGTCTCTTTTCGGCGGAGTCCGGGAAGTGAACACGGTTTTTGGGTTATGTTTGACGTAAGTAGGAGTTCAGGATCACTTCTTGATCATTGCTAGCTTCACAACCGTTCCGCTTGCTCTCTTCTCGCTCTTATTTGCGTATGTTAGCCACCATATATGCTTAGTCTCTGCTGCAACCTCATCACTTTACCCCTTCCTTTCCCATTAAGCTTTGCTAGTCTTGATACCCATGGTAATGGGATTGCTGAGTCCTCGTGGCTCACAGATTACTACAACAACAGTTGCAGGTACAGGTTATGCGATGATCATGACGCGAGAGCGATGTTACTTGTTTTGGAGTTCTTCTTCTGCTTCTTCTTCGATCAGGGGATAGGTTCCAGGTCGGCAGCCTGGGCTAGCAGGGTGGATGTCGTTTGAGTTTCTGTTTGTGTTTCATCCGTAGTCGGATGTTGCTCTCATGTATTGTGATGTTGTATTCATGTGGCATTGTATGCCTCTTGTATGTATCCCCATCTATTATGTAATGTTGATGTAATGATATCCACCTTGCAAAAGCGTATCAATATGCGGTTCTATCCTTGGTGGGACCTTCGAGTCTCTTTAGGATAGTATCGCATATTGGGCGTGACACAAATGGTGACATAGCAATATTTGCCAGAGTCCACATGAAGAAGTCATGGAAGTTGACGGGAACGCCATGAATGATATTGAAAAGCATGTTCTTCATGATGCCAATGACCTCTTCATCATTTGAGTCGTGGCCTTTTATAGGACTCATTGTCTTCGATAGAATGCGATAGACAGTCTGGGGCACATACATTAATTCCTTGGCGAGGAATTTGGTTCGAGGAGCCTGCCCTGGCTTCAATGGCTTCATCAGCACTTTCATGAAATGATTTGAAAGTTCAGGTTCACTGTAGACACAACGAGCACCGTCAAGGGGAGGACTGAGTGGGAGGGCACGAAGCAATTCAGTTGCTGGTGCCTTGTAGTGAGTATTTTCAGACATCCAGTCCAACACCCATGAATTCACATCTTCAGAGTTTCCTATGATGTGCAGCGTTGCATAGAATTGAAGAATGAGTTCTTCATTCCAGTCACAGATGTCAGTGCAAAAATTTAATAGTCCAGCATCCTGAAGAACACTGAGGACTCGTTTGAAGCACGACAGAGACTCCATGTCTACATGAGGAATGTGTTCATGATCGAAGACTTTGTCTTTGTTGAACAGTACTGAGGAATAGAAATTTGCTTGACTTGCTGTCCAGAAACGCCTCTTCATTATGCGAGAAGAGCCATAGGGGTTATAGTCAGTGAAGAACACATGCTCGCTGAAGAAATCTTCAGCCTTGAACTTTTGCTTCTTTGAGAATGGATCCGTTGGCTTGGGCACTGGAGTGTCAGTGAGTTGCATCACAACCTCTGGAATCGCAATCTCAGGTTCTTCAGGCTGAGGAATTTCCGGTTCCTCTTCAGTAGCAGGCTGCGTGTTCAAGGGTTCAATGACAATAGCTTCTTCAGCACAAGCGGCTGGAATGTCTTCATCTACAGACGAAGTGGGATGAGTTTCTTCAGAGCCCATTTGAACAGTTGGTGCAGGGGACTGAGGTATTTGTTGAAGTGGGGTGAAGAGTGGAGTATTGGGGTGCTGACTTTCCCAAAAGTCATCATTCATCACTGGCGTTGTGCAGCCAATGTCCACGTCTTCATCTTCAATTTCTTCAATGCCAGCCTCTTCAGCAGTGAACTAAAGCATTGGCGAGGAAGCAACAGGTGTTGAAGGGATCGCATCCACTTCAATTTCTTCATCAACCTGCTCTGACGAAGCAGCAGATTGAGGTTCTTCATTAGATCCTCTTGGGATCACATATTCCTCACCAAAAGGAACAAGGTCCATTGATGACATGGTGGAAATTGGAACACCATCAATTGGATTCTCGATAGAACTTGTCAGAGGCTTCATCTTCTTTGGAGCTGAAGATTCTGAAGCACTGGATGCTTTCCTTTTCTTCACTGCAGCTTGCTCTGCAGCCTTGGTCTTTATCACATCTGATGCAGATGGAAGAATAGGAGTTGGTGTAGGCGTAGGAGGAGCTGAGGAATCTGGTTGAATTTCCTCAGGCGCAACTGATGCAGATGCCCTGACATTTTCAGTTTGTTCAGGCGCACCACTAGTGGATGCCGTGACAATTTCTTCAGCGGCTGGAATGGAGTCATCAGCCCTGGCACTAGCATTTTCTTCAGTAGCCTGAATGTCATCAGCGGTGCTGGCATGTTCTTCAGTTGGCTGAGCAGATGCTTCAGCATGAGGAATTTCTTGTTGCGATGGGGCTGCAACATTTGTGAATTTCTCAATCAGTTTCACAAACCTGACTTTGGCTCCTTGCCAATCAGCATAGTAAGCATTTAAGTCATTGCTGAGGGTTTTGATTTCAGCTTGGATCTTGAGGAGTTCATCAGGTGTCATACTGACAACGTTATTCTTCAGGAACTTCTCTTTTCTGAACTGAGTCTTCTTGATTTTCCTGGCCTTCTCAAATTTCCATTTCTCTTCGGTGATGAAATGGGTTAGCATGTGACTTTGACCAGGAGTCAACTTGAAATCAGGCATAGGAGTATTTGGATCCTTGTGCCAGATATCAATGTAATCAAGGATCGCCCTTGGATCCAAAATGAGTGGCACATTTGTGCCTTTGGCTCTAGTAGCCCTTTCTTGTCGGTCTCTGATGATTTCTGCAAGTTCATCATCATCAGCTTCATAGTCAGATGGCACGTGGAAAGCAACCTATTTCTTCTTCGGACTTGGCCGAGTACCTCGACCAGCCATTGCCTTAGTCTTCAATAGAGTGGGGCCTGATGAAGATTTTGATGCAGCTGAGGAACTTGCTGAGGCACCAGAGGCAATAGGGATGCCTGTTGTCCTTTGGCATGTTGCCAGATGTACAGGTGTTGAGGACTTTGCCGGAGCAACTGAGGACTTTGGAGGAGGAGCAGTGGATGGTACTGGCCGTGAGGGCTTTGAAGATTCTTGCCGCGAGGGCATTGCTGAGGAACTTGTCCGTGAGGGCATAGTTGGTGAAGCACTTGGCTTGTGAGCAGGCTTCTTTGCCATTGATTTCTTTGGCTTGACAGAGGCCTCAGTGGCAGTAGCAGCAGCAGAGTCTTCATTGAATTTCCTCACTGCTTCTTTAGCTTGTCTCGCCAACTTAGCTTGGCGCTTGGCCCATTCTTCAGGAAAATCCTCACCACGCTTGATGCTGGTGGGGTCAGCTTTTTGGCCAGGTGCCAATGGAGCTCTTGGGCATGGAGGATTAAGTGCGAATTTCTTCATATACTTTGGAGTCACATATCTGTACTCCCTCCATTCTCTTGCCCATCTTTGTTCAATCTTCTATATGCGCACCTTGCGCTGAGTTTTGGTTTCTTTTCCATACTTAGCCTCATCAGGTGTGCAGTAATCAGCATAGAGGTCCTCAGGGATTTCAAAAGCAGTCATGACCTCTGGCTTCTTTCCTCCTTTCTGCGGCCTCTTACCATCAGCCATATTCTTCAGATGAGGAATTTGAACAATCGAATTTTCTGAAGAAGTATGCAACTTTTCTTCGAGGAACGCTGCAAATGAGTTAGGTTGATGAGAACCTAGTGATTCAGCAGCGGACATGTGCACCTGCGAATAGAGTATAGTTGCAAGGAATTTGGAGAGGTCATATGCGTTCTCAGAAGGTTTTTCAAAAAGAACAAGTTTGGGGAATTTAACCAGATGAGCCTTGAAGAATTTCACTAAGTGTTCTTTGTCTTAGGTTCCAGAGTTGTATAGATCAAAGATCCACACAATTGAGGAATCTTGAAGAAAAACGATGCTTAGAGAAACGAATCAAGAACAGATGACTAGTGAGGTGTTTTTTGTGTGTGAGGATTTGAAGAATAAAACACCTTTGAAGATTTTGTTGTGAAATTTCGAATCAAAAGGGGTAGTAAATGTAACTTTTAATTACCCTGTGTGAAGAACATGACGAACTGAGAAGTAGAACAGTGAAGTTCGTCGGTGTAGATCTTCCAGGCCCTAACTTGGTGGAGGAAGACAGCTACAGCGGCGACGGAGTGAAGATTTCCGCGGTCGGCGTGAGTACGACGGCGACGAGGTCGAGGCAGTGAAGCTCTTCCTCACCGGCGACGATGGAGTAGCGGCGGCACTTGGGTTTGAGGAGCTCGAGCGAGAGAGAGAGCGGTCGAGCGGAGTAAAGGAAGTGAGGAAGGGATGAGGGGGTATTTATAGTTGCAGTGAAAAACTGTTCGCCCGAAGATTTTGGACGAACCTGCCCCTGACCCTTCTCCTTCGCTTGACATGTGTTACCCACGTACTGAGGAGTGAAGATCGTGTTAGATCGTGGGTGAATAGATAAATCTTTCGTGGGATCCGGAACGGATTGAGCGGTAAAACCGAGAATTTTGGATAAGATTAGTTTTAAAGTTTCGTTCGCAAATTATTCAGCTGTCAAGGACATAGTAAAGATTTTGAATGAGTTTCAAATAGAACGCACATGAAGAATTTGTGAATAGATTGGGTTGAGTATAGCATAGAGGGGGAAGGGTCCGATCACATTCACTTAGCATAGAAATGCAACTTGAAGAAATAGCCATAAGTGAATGCTGTAGAGGACATAAACTCACACACACACACACACACACACACACACACACACACACACACACACACATATATATATATATATATATATATATATATATATATATATATATAGTCAATGAAGAAAAACGACGGAAATATTGAAGATTTTGCAAAGTTGAAGAATTTGAAAAACTGAAGAATTTCAAAACTGAGGAATTTCAAAAATGAAGATTTTCAACTTTGGTGGTGGCGTGACCCACCGTATAAGAATGATGATTTCAGACACCGCGTACAATTGTCGTAGGGTTCTGAGAATCAAATTCTTCATTAATTTCTTCACACTTAGAGTGTTATTCTTCATTGATTGAAGAAAAACGTTTCTTCATGTGTTGCACATCTAAGTCATCAATTTTGCATAAGTGTCAGGATGTGTGTCCTTTTTCAAAGAACATTCGAAGATTCTAAGATATTTAGCTCACACCGCAACTTGCTAAATCTCTTCTCATCCAAGGGCTTTGTGAAGATATCTGCTAGCTGTTCTTCAGTCTTCACGTGCTCGATGGAGATTTCGCCCTTCAACACATGATCACGAAGAAAATGATGACGAATCTGTATGTGCTTTGTCTTCGAGTGCTGAACTGGGTTGTGAGCAATCTTGATGGCACTCTCATTGTCACAGAGGAGAGGCACATTCTTCACGTTGATGCCGTAGTCCTTGAGGGTTTGCTTCATCCATAGCAGTTGAGCACAGCAAGAACCAGCAGCAATGTACTCAGCCTCTGCGGTAGAGAGTGATACGCATTTTTGTTTCTTTGAGGACCAACAGACCAAAGATCGTCCGAGGAAATGACAAGTACCAGATGTTGACTTGCGGTCCACACGATCACCAGCATAGTCAGAGTCAGAATATCCAATGAGATCAAAAGTAGAGCCCTTGGGGTACCATAATCCTAGTGTTGGTGTGTGAGCTAGATATCGAAGAATATGCTTCACAGCCTTATGGTGTGATTCCTTCGGTGCAGCTTGAAATCGGGCACACATGCAAACACTAAGCATTATATCTGGCCTAGATGCACATAAGTACAATAAGAGCCAATCATGGAGCGGTATACCTTGTGATCGAAGTCAATACCATTTTCATCAGTGCATAGATGGCCATTTGTGGGCATAGGAATTTTGACGCCTTTGCAGTCTTGCATGCCGAATTTCCTCAGAACTTCCTTGAGGTATTTCTCCTGAGATATGAATATACCATTGTGCTGTTGACGAATTTGAAGACCTAAAAAGAATTTCAACTCTCCCATCATAGACATTTGATATTCTTCACTCATCATATAGGCAAATTCATCACTATAACGTTGGTCAGTACAGCCAAAGATAATATCATCAACGTATATTTGGCACACAAACAGTTCACCATCATAAGATTTAGTAAAGAGAGTAGGGTCGAGTGAACCGGGTGTGAAGCCATTCTTCATGAAGAATTCCTTCAAAGTGTCATACCACGCCCGAGGGGCCTGCTTGAGGCCATACAGGGCCTTGTTAAGTCTGAAGACTTTGTCAGGATTCTTTGGATCTTCAAAACCTGGGGGTTGAGCAACATATACTTCTTCCTCAAGCTTACCATTGAGGAATGCACTTTTCACATCCATTTGTTGTAAGATAATATTATGATGGTTAGCATAAGCAAGTAATATGCGAATAGCCTCAAGTCTAGCAACAGGTGCAAAAGTTTCATCGAAATCAATTCCTTCAACCTGTGTGTAGCCTTGAGCTACAAGTCGTGCCTTATTCCTCACCACAAGGCCATTTTCATCTTGCTTGTTGCGGTAGATCCACTTTGTGCCGATGATATTATGCTTGCGAGGATCTGGACGTTTGACCAGTTCCCAGACATTGTTGAGCTCGAACTGATGTAATTCTTCTTGCATGGCCTGAATCCACTCAGGCTCCAGAAATGCTTCATCTACCTTAGTGGGCTCTGTAATAGAGACAAAAGCATAGTGCCCACAAAAGTTAGATAAATGTGAAGCTTTTGAGCGTGTGAGAGGACCTGGCGCTCGAATGTCATCGATGATCTTTTCAACTTGCACTTCTTTTGCAATGCGAGGATGAGCTGGTTGTCGTTGAGGAATTTGATCAGCATTTTCTTCAGCACCATTTCTTCATTTCATCAGGTGCACCAGCTCGATTTTCTTCACGTTCTGGAATGAATTCTTCAACAGATTCTTCGGTAGGAATAACATCCTCAGTAGCCTTGAACTTGATAGACTCATCAGGTTCTGGTTCATCTATCACATAAGGTAGGTGCTCTCTTTGCGAGCCATTAGTTTCATCGAACCGCACATCTACAGTTTCAACAACCTTGTGAAGAACGTTGTTGAAGACTCTAGGTGTGCGAGTCCTTTCTGTAACCAAGCATAAAACCTTCATGTGCTTTCGGTGCAAATTTAGCATTGTGATGAGGATCTCTAATCCAACATTTAGCACCGAAGACTTTGAAGTAACTCACATTGGGTTTCTTGTCAGTGAGGAGCTCATAGGCAGTCTTCTTGAAGAATTTGTGAAGATATACCTGATTGATGATGTGGCACGCAGTATCAATTGCATCAATCCAAAAACGATGAGGCGTTTTGTATTCATCAAGCATAGTGCAAGCCATTTCAGTGAGGGTTCTGTTCTTGCGCTCCACGACACCATTCTGCTAAGGAGTATAAGGAGCTGATAACTCATGAGTAATACCAAGTTCATCAAGATAGCCATCAAGACCGGAATTCTTGAACTCGGTCCCATTGTCAGTTCTGATGTGCTTGATCTTCACACCAAAGTTGGTTGAAGCCCTCGAGCAAAATCGTTTGAAGATTTCCTGCACTTCATGTCTGTAAGTGACAATGTGTACCCATGTGTAACGAGAATAGTCATCAACAATAACAAAACCATATAGAGATGCATCATTCGAAACAGCAGAATAATGATTAGGACCAAAGAGATCCATGTGAAGTAATTCGAATGGACGAGTAGTGGTCATGATAGTCTTCGCTGGATGCTTGGCCTTGGTCATCTTTCCAGCTACACAGGCTCCACATAAGTGATCCTTGAGGAATTTAACATTCTCAATGCCAATGACATGCTTCTTCTTCGCAAGCGTGTTCAGGTTCCTCATGCCAGCATGACCAAGTCGTCGATGCCATAGCCAGCCTTCTGAAGCTTTTGCAAGTAAGCACATTGCTGGTTGTGGTCCTGTAGAGAAATCAACAATATACAGATCTCCTCTCCTAAAGCCTTCGAAGACTTTGGAATAGTCAGCTTCCATGATCACAACACATCGATATCTTCCAAAGACAACAACCATATCAAGATCACAAAGCATTGAGACAGACATGAGGTTGTATCCTAAGGACTCGACAAGCATGACTTTGTCCATGTGTCGATCCTTTGAGATCGCAACCTTACCTAGACCCAATACCTGACTTTTGCCTTTGTCAGCGAAGATGATGTGCTTCAGATGCGACGGTGTTAAGGGAGCATCCATCAATAGGTTCTTGTCACCAGTCATGTGATTTGTACATCCACTATCGAGAACCCACTCGTTGACTTTGGGCTGATCATCCTGCAGATGAATTAGTGCAACTTACGATCTCATATACTTCATCAGTGAAGAATATGATATCAAGTTCATCAGATGAATTTCATCAAACAGTAAAACAGATATTTCAGTATGAGGACGTGTGAAATGAAAGTTCATTTCATCATGATTCGCCTGCGTCCTTTCAGGCATTTTGTCAGGCCTCCAGCAAATTCTTCAGACGTTAAGGCACGTCTGGAGACCTGACCCTGCATAAAAGATTAGTTCTTTTTCTTCACCACCCACATCTGAAGGGGTGGCAAACAGTTCATCACTCTGCGAGCACCATATGAGAAAGGTGGCATAGAGGCCAATCCATTTCGTTTCACATAAGAGGGGTTAGGGTAAGCATATGAATAAGCAGAGAAATTCTTCGAGGACTTATGAACATAATGATTTGAAGAATAATGCGCATATTCATAGCCCTTAGCTCTACCCTGCGAAACAGAGTTGTTAGCACGATGATGATCATATGAGGACTTTGATCCATTTGAGGAATTTGATCCATGTGAAGAATTAGGTCCATATGAAGAATTTGATCTGGGGTTCTTGTTCTTCACAGGTGGTGTCATGAGAACATTCACCTGAAGACTTTCAACATAACTTTTGGGAACCCAGATTTTCTTCATAGGGGAACCGTTCCTGCAGTTAGTCCCAACATATCTAGCAAATACTTCACCATTCTGATTTTTGAACAGTTTATAGTTGGAGTCAAATGACTCATCAGAAGAATGAGGAGATTCACATGTAAAGCCAGATAAGTTAGATGGATCAACTGGAGGTCCCTTTGCAGCAACCCATGAGGTTTTGGGGTACTGCTCAGGCTTCCAATATGTTCCATCAGCATTGAGTTTCCTCTCAAAGGCAATACCCTCTTTCCTAGGGTTTCTGTTGAGGATCTGCTTTTTGAGCACATCACAAAGAATCTGATGCCCTTTGAGGCTTTTGTACATGCCTGTCGTGTACAATTCCTTCAGCCCTGCATCATTAGTAGTACTAGCAATGTCCTCAGATGAGGAATTAGTGATAGCAGAGGCAGGTGAAGAATTTGTAACAGTTGAAGCATTTGAACATTCAGGTGAAGAATTAGCAGATTCACGTTCAATGCACTTTAAGCATGGAGGAACAAATTCTTCTTGAGTAGCGCTGATTTGTTGAGCAAGTAATGAATCACGATCCTTCTGAAGATCTTCATAACTCACTCTTAACTTCTCAAGATCTTGCTTTCTTTGAAGAAATTCATAAGAAAGCTTCTCGTGATCAGATAAGAGAGTGTTATGATGACTTTGAAGATTGTCAAACTTAGACTGAAGTCTCTGAAGATTTTCAGTTAAGTCTTTAGTGCGGTCCATTTCATCACCCAACATATCATCACTTTTGTCTAGCATGTTTTGAAGTTTTTCAATAGCCCTTTGTTGTTTCACAGCAATCTTAGCAAGTTTAGAGTAACTGGGCTTAAGATTTTCATCAGATTCATCCTCACTAGATTCAGAGGAGGTGTATTTTGTTACCTTGGCACCTTTTACCATGAAGCAATAGGTGGGAGCGTAGTCATCATTGTCTTCATCAGCCTTGTTGGTGTGGTCAATTTCTTCAGAGTTGAAGATAGACTTGCTGACAAAAGCAGTAGCGAGAGCCAGACTCGCCACACCAGATTCTGACTCCTCAGATGCCTCCTCTTCGTCATGTTCCTCAGATTCAGCTTCAGAGTCCATTTCCTTGCCAATGAATGCCCGAGCCTTCTTGGAGCTGCTCTTCTTGTGAGATGAAGACTTCGAGGATTTTGATGATGAAGATTTCTTCTTCTTCTTAGCATCATCAGAACTGTAATCCTTGTATTTCTTCTTCTTTAACTCCTTTTCCCATTGAGGACAATCCTGAATATAGTGACCAGGATTCTTGCATTTGTGGCAAAGTCTTCTTTTATAGTCACTTGATGAGGAATCACTGCTTGAGGATTTTCCAAAGCGACCACGTCTTGAGAACTTCTGGAACTTCTTCACGAGCAGTGCTAGCTCCTGGCTCAATTCTTTAGGATCACCAAGGCTACTACCAGAGTCTTCACATTCAGATTCAGACACAGCCTTGGCCTTAAGGGCACGTGGTTTGCCATAGTTTGAACCATAGAGATCTCTCTTTTTAGCAAGCTGGAACTCATGAGTATTTAGCCTCTCGAGGATATCAGCGGGGCCTAGTGACTTGTAATCAGCTCGCTCTTGAATCATCAATCCTAGAGTATCAAATGAGGAATCTAGCGATCTCAGCAATTTCTTCACCACCTCATGGTCGGTGATGTCAGTGGCGCCAAGCGCTTGAAGCTCATTTGAGATGTCAGTGAGGCGATCGAAGGTTTGCTGGAAATTTTCATTGTCGAGTCTTTTGAAGCGGTTGAAGAGATTTCGAAGAACGTCAACACGAGAGTCACGTTGAGTTGAGACTCCTTCGTTTACTTTGGAGAGCCTATCCCAGATAAGCGTAGCAGTTTCCAAAGCACTCACTCTACCATACTGTCCTTTACTCAGATGGCCACATATAATATTCTTCGCTTGAGAATCAAGTTGCTTGAATCTCTTCACATCAGCAGCATTCAGAGAAGGTGTGACTGAGGGAACACCATTTTCCACAACGTACCAGAGATCGTTATCAATTGCTTCAAGATGCATTCGCATCTTATTCTTCCAGTAGGGGTAGTCCGTGCCATCGAAGGTAGGACACCCAGCGAAGACCTTGATCATACCTGCGGTCGACATAACTAGAACTCCAGGTGGTTAAACCAAAATCACACAGAACAAGGGAGTACCTTGCTCTGATACCAATTGAAAGTGCGTTATATCGACTAGAGGGGGGGTGAATAGGCAATTTTTATGAATTCTTCACTGAGGAATTTGCCGGTGAGGAAATTCCTTAGCGAAGAACTACTAGCAGGGGAATAAGTACTCAGAAGTAAGCATAACAGGATACAGACTTAGTCATCATGATGAAATGAAGACAAGCACGAAGTACAGAAAGTGTAAACACATGATAACACAAGATGAAGACAAACAGACTGAAGAAATTGAACTGAGGAAATTGAGAAAGTCTTCAGTCAAAGTCTTCAAACACAGATATGAACAATCACTCAACACAGTAATGAGGAAATGAAGGAGTTGAGGAAATAGAACCAGTAAAATTGGTGAAGACAATGATTTGGTAGACCAGTTCCAACTGCTATCTCAGTTGTACGTCTGGTTGGAGCGGCTGAGTATTTAAACTCGAGGACACGCAGTCCCGTACACCCAGTCGCTGAGCACGCAGCTCAGGACACCAAGCCTCACCGCATTCTCCCTGAACTAAGATCACACAGATCTCGTCCAATCACTCGTGGTAAGTCTTCAGGCGACTTCCAAACCTTCACAGACTCGGTCACTCGGCGATCCACAATTCCTCTTGGATGCTCTAGACCATGACGCCTAACCGTCTGGAAGAAGCATAGTCTTCAAAGGTAACAAGCGTCGGATCCACGCAGGATCAATCTCTTCAGTGATGCTCAATCACTTTGGGGTTTGTAGGTGTTTGGGTTTGGGATTTTCCTCACTCGATGATTTTCTCTCAAAGTCCTCGGAGGATGGGTTGCTCTCAAATGACAAGTGTCAGTTTCTCTCGGAGCAGCCAACCAGCTAGTGGTTGTAGGGGGCGGCTATTTATAGCCTAGGGAGCAGCCCGACATGATAAGACATAAATGCCCTTGTCTGATATGACCGTTAGGTGAATAAGATATTTTGGGACAGCTGGCGCGCAGCACAGCAACGGTCGGAAATTTGACTCTCAAGTTCCTCAGGGCTATCATGTTCCTCACTGTGTAGGCAATCCGCACTGGCGAATTCCTAACTCCTCAGTCAGAACAAATTCCTCGGCGACCAGAAGAACTTCGTCTCTGTCACTGAAGAAAGTGACTGAACTGTATGAGATTTCCAAAGGCTTCACTCGAAGGGTTTGGTAGGTGTAGGATTTTGAGTTGAGCATCACATGGAAATTTTTCCTTAGTATTTCCTCGACCCCCTTTAACAGTACGGTGTTTCCTATGACTCAAGAAAGAGAAAAACAAAACTATGAAAACGAAAGTCTTCAAGCTTCATATTCCTCGCATGAATATCAAGTCTTCACGGTAACACCAATTTCTTCACTTTCAAAGTCTTCATGAAAGTCTTCAGAAATACCAAAATCTTTAGTCGAAGATATTCATTTTTAGGGGTCGACTTTCCCTGTAAATATCAAACTCCTCATAGACTTATAGACCTGTGTATACTCACAAACGCATTAGTCCCTTAACCTATAAGTCTTCAATACACCAAAATCACTAAGGGGCACTAGATGCACTTACAGAGGTCCTTCAACCTACACTTGGTTCTTCAAGAAACTTCTTGATCCAAACCGCCTCCTGATAATCCCATCTGCAAGGAATTTTCACAACACTTTCCATGAAGGAAGTGGTAAGTATGGAGTGTCGAACCAAGGTAGGATTGGTATTCTCTCAGGTCCTATTTGCCACTGATACAACCCTACGTATAAATCTATGCTACGGATAAAAAAGATAGGTTTGCTAGATAATAAAGAACATGAAAAATAAAGGTTAGGTATTGTTTATGTAAAAGTACAATAATATACAAATAAAGAGTGTGAAAAGCGGTGGTAAGATGAGCAGAATTGTCCCTGGGCAATTAGCTAAGTTACTAGACCGATTATCATAATTGCAGTTTTATATGTGGGAGAGGCATCTGCTTACATACTATTTGTACTTGGAATTATATGTACTTATGATTGGAACTATTAGCAAGCATCCGCAAATACTAACATGTTAATTAAGGCAAATACTACACACAACCTTGGTAATATATGCCACCCCGGTCGGCCTATGAATAGTTCTATTCAATATATGACTAACCCTAAGGTGTGATCCACACACATGCTCATATAATGGGCTCCAAAGGACAACAACATAACCACATGCAAATCAAACAAATCATATTAATTCACCAATTAACCCACAGGAAAAAAACAAATTCATAGACATAAGAGCGATGAAACAAATCATTGGACAATAATTCATAGCATAAAAACCATATTCAAGTAGAATACTATAGTGGGTTGCGGGAGGGTGGACCACTGAATAGGGGCGTAGGAAGGTGATGGAGATGTCGGTGATGATGGTTCCCCCGACGGCACTCCGACATCACTTGAATAGAGGGGCAGAGAGCCCCCCTCCATCTTCTTCTCCCATGGCCTCTCCACTTTATTGGGAGAGGGATTCCCCTCTGATCCTTGGCATCCATGGCTCCCGAAGGGGTGAGAGCCCCTCCAAGAATGGATCTCTTCTCTCTCTCTCTGTTTCTCCCAGTTTCTCTCTATTTTTGGAACTATTTCTAAGGCCTATCACCATTTCTTAAATATGAGGAGATCCATAACTTTGATTGGGCTAAAATTTCGAGAGAGTTTTTTCCATAAGATTATCTTTCTTGCTGCAAAAGTAGGGCCATCTCCGACCAAGGGAGCTCCCACGTGGGTGGCCCACGCAGGTGGAGCTCTCATCACGTCAAGTGGCTGCATGGGCCCTTGTGGCTCCCTCGACCTCCGTACTTTGGGTATGGGAGTCTTTTATTCCATTAAAGAATCACAAAAAGTTTTAGGTCATTCCAGCTGCATGTTTTTTTCACGTAAAAACCCAAAATCAATAGAAAATAGGAACTGGCCTTTGGCACTGGATTACTATGTTAGTCAAAATAAAAATAGTATAAATTTTTGCCAAAAATATGTAATAAATTTTATGATAATAGCATGACGTAATAAAAAAATATAGATACATTTGAGACGTATCAACATCCCCAAGCTTAATACCTACCGGTCCTCGAGTATGTAGATGAGAAAACAAAGATAATTTGATGTTGAATCTAAAGGAAATATGCCCTAGAGGCAATAATAAAGTTGTTAGTTTATATTTCCTTATTCATGATAAATGTTTCTTATTCATGCTAGAATTGTATTAACCAAAAACTTGATACATGTGTGAATACATAGACAAAACACCGTGTCCCTAGTATGCCTCTACTAGACTAGCTCGTTGATCAAAGGTGGTTAAGTTTCCTAGACATGGACATGAGTTGTCATTTGATAAACAGGATCACATCATTAGTGGAATGATGTGATGGACAAGACCCATCCGTTAGCTTAGCATAATGATCGTTCAGTTTTATTGCTACTGCTTTCTTCGTGTCAAATATATATTCCTCCGACTATGAGATTATGTAACTCCCGGACACCGGAGGAATGCCTTGTGTGCTATCAAACGTCACAACGTAACTGGGTGACTATAAAGATGCTCTATAGGTATCTCCGAAGGTGTTTGTTGGGTTGGCATAGATCAAGATTAGGATTTGTCACTCCGAGTATTGGAGAGGTATCTATGGGCCCTCTCGGTAATGCACATCATATGAAGCCTTGCAAGCAATGTGACTAATGAGTTAGTTATGGGATGATGCACTACAAAATGAGTAAAGAGACTTGCCGGTAACGAGATTGAACTAGTTATGAGGATACCGACAATCGAATCTCGGGCAAGTAACATACCGATGACAAAGGGAATAACATATGTTGACATTGCGGCTCGACCGATAAAGATCTTCGTAGAATACATGGGAACCAATATGAGCATCCAGGTTCCGCTATTGGTTATTGACCGGAGAAGTGTCTCGGTCATGTCTAGATAGTTCTCGATCCCGTAGGGTCCGCACGCTTTACGTTCGATGAAGATATGTATTACATGAGTTATGTGTTTTGGTGACCGAAGTTTGTTCGGAGTCCCGAATGAGATCACGGACATGACGAGGAGTCTCGAAATGGTCGAGAGGTAAATATTGATATATTGGAAGGTTATATTCGAACACCGAAATGGTTCCAGAGAAGTTCGGGTAAATATCGGAGTACCGAGGGGTTACCGGAACCTCCTGGGGCAGTATTGGGCCTTAATGAGCCATAGAGGAGAGGAGAGGTAGACCACGAGGAGGTGGCCCCACCCCATGGGAAGTTCAAATTGGACTAGGGGAGGGGGCGCGGCCCCCCTTTCCCTCTCCTTCTCCCCCTCTATCCCCTTCCCCCCTCCATTTGAAGGAAGGGGGAGCCGACTAGGACTAGGAGTCCTAGTGGGACTCCCCTCACTTGGCGCGCCCCAAGGGCCGGCCTCCTCCCCTCTCCTCCTTTATATACGGGGGCAGGGGGCACCCCAATACACAATAGTTGTTTCTTAGCCGTGTGCGGTGCCCCCCTCCACCGTTTACTCCTCCGGTCATATTGTCGTAGTGCTTAGGCGAAGCCCTGCACGAATCACATCACCAACATTGTCACCACACCGTCGTGCTGACGGAACTCATCGACTCTTTCGTGTCTCTACTGGATAAAAAGTTCAAGGGACGTCATCTAGTTAAACGTGTGCAGAATTCAGAGGTGTCGTACGTTCGGTACTTGATAACCCACAAGTATAGGGGATTGCAATAGTTTTCCGGGGAAGAGTATTCAACCCAAGTTTATTGATTCGACACAAGGGGAGCCAAAGAATATTCTCAAGTATTAGCAGCTGAGTTGTCAATTCAACCACACCTGAAAGACTTAATATCTGCAGGAAAGTATTTGGTAGCAAAGTAGTATGGAAGTAATCGTAACAGTGGCAAAAGTAATAGTAGCAGTTTTGTAGCAACCATAGTAGTGGCAAAGGAAAAGTAACTAAGCAAAGTTCAATATGTGAAAAGCTCGTAGGCAATGGATCAATGATGGATAATTATGTCCGATGCAATTCATCATGCAACAGTTATAACTTAGGGTGACATAGAAGTAGCTCCAGTTCATCAATGTAATGTAGGCATATATTCCGAATATAGTCATACGTGCTTATGGAAAAGAAATTGCATGACATCTTTTGTCCTACCCTCCCGTGGCAGCAGGGTCCTATTTGAAACTAAGGGATATTAAGGCCTCCTTTTAATAGAGTACCGGACCAAAGCATTAGCACTTAATGAATACATGAACTCCTCAAACTACAGTCATCATCGGGAGTGGTCCTGATTATTGTCACTTCGGGGTTGCCGGATCATAACACATAGTAGGTGACTATTGACTTGAAAGATAGGATCAAGAACTCACATATATTCATGAAAACATAATAGGTTCAGATCTGAAATCATGGCACTCAGGCCCTAGTGACAAGAATTAAGCATGGCAAAGTCATAGAAACATCAATCTTAGAACATAGTGGATACTAGGGATCAAACCCTAACAAAACTAACTCGATTACATGGTAAATCTCATCCAACCCATCACCTTCTAGCAAGCCTACGATGAGATTACTCATGTGCCGTGGTGAGCATCATGAAATTGGTGATGGAGGATGCTTAATGATGACGATGGCGACGGATTCCCCGCTCCGGAGCCCCGAACGGACTCCAGATCAGCCCTCCCAAGGAAGATTAGGGCTTGGCGGCGGCTCCGTATTGTAAAACGCGATGAATCCTTCTCTTTGATTTTTTCTCCCTGAAAGTGAATATAAGGAGTTGGGGTTGAGGTCGGTGGAGTTCCGGGGGGCCCACGAGGCAAGGGGGCGTGCCCAGGGGGGCGCCCTGCACCCTCGTGGACAGGCTGTGGGCCCCATTACATTGATTCTTTTGCCAATATTTTTTATTAATTCCGAAACGTGTCTCCGTGGATTTTTAGGTCATTCTGAGAACTTTTATTTCTGCACAAAAATAACACCATAGCTGTCCTGCTAAAAATAGCGTCAGTTCGGGTTAGTTCCATTCAAATCATGCAAGTTGGAGTCCAAAACAAGGGCAAAAGTGTTTGGAAAAGTAGATACGTTGGAGATGTATCAACTCCCCAAAGCTTAAACCTTTGCTTGTCCTCAAGCAATTCAGTTGACAAACTGAAAGTGATAAAGAAAAACTTTTACAAACTCTGTTTGATCTTGTTGTTGCAAATATGTAAAGCCAGCGTTCAAGTTTTCAGCAAAGATTATGAACTAACAATATTCACAATAACATTTAGGTCTCACATTTACTCATATCAATGGCATAATCAACTAGCGAGCAATAATAATAAATCTCAGATGACAACAC
Organism: Triticum aestivum; assembly: GCF_018294505.1. Classification (NCBI taxonomy): domain Eukaryota; kingdom Viridiplantae; phylum Streptophyta; class Magnoliopsida; order Poales; family Poaceae; genus Triticum; species Triticum aestivum. Next base: position 434,462,363 of record NC_057801.1, read on the forward strand.
TTTCTCAGAACAATCATAATATAATATAATAAGATGGTATCTAGCTAGCCCTTTCTGAGACCGCAAAACATAAATGGAGAGCACCCCTGAAGATCAAGGACTGACTAGACATTGTAATTCATGGCAAAAGAGATCCAGTCATAGTCATACTCAATGTAAATTAATAGCAATGTATGCAAATGACAGCGGTGCTCTGCAATTGGTGCTTTTTAATAAGAGGATAATGATTCAACATAAAAGTAAATAGATAGGCCCTTCGCAGAGGGAAGCAGGGATTTGCAGAGGTGCCAGAGCTCGAGTATTGAAACAGAGATAAATAATATTTTGAGTGGCATACTTTCATTGTCAACATAACAACTAAGAGATCTCGATATCTTCCATGCTACATACATTATAGGCGGTTCCCAAACAGAATGGTAAAGTTTATACTCCCCCACCACCAACAAGCATCAATCCATGGCTAGCCCAAAACAATGGGTGCCGTCCAACTAACAAAAATCCTGCGGGAGTTTTGTTTGCAGTTATTTTGATTTGATCTGAGCATGGGACTGGGCATTCCGGTTACCGTCATTTTCTCGTGAATGATGAGCGGAGTCCACTCATCGTGAGAATAACCCACCTAGCATGGAAGATACAGACAACCCTAGTTGATACATGAGCTATTCGAGCATACAAAACAGAACATTTGAAGGTTTAGAGTTTGGCACATACAAATTTACTTGGAACAACAGGTAACACTACAAAAAAAAGACATGTCCATGACATTTTGGGCAGAATGAATTTTTTTCCTGTCATACTTATGACACTTCTATGATGATAATTGTGAAAAAACCCGGTATCATCATAGATGTGGTGGGCTCCTACTTCTATGACAAAAAATCATGACAGAAAATGGGTTTTTCATCCTGGGCGGGCCGGAGACGTAGCTGCATGACATTCTTTGGGCCGTCCATGACAGAAAAAACCGTGGTAGAAGCGAGGGCGAGGAAAATATCGGGGAGCTCTCGGTTACGGTGGGTGATTGGGGGCCGAGCGATGCACGTTTCTCTCGTACCATACGCACGTGGGTGCGAGGCGTTGGGCTCTAACTGAACCCGAGTGAGGCGTCGCCTAATTGAACCCGAGCGATTGCACTGCAGGCTACACATTTCTGAACCCGAGCAATCAAGCGATTCCTTCGCTACTGCTGCTAACTGAAGACAATCGATGCTGCCTCTGGATGAACAGTGAGCATTGCTGGGGGGGGGGGTTGGATGAACAGTTCCCGGTGGGGGGTTGGATGAACAGGACCCCGTGGTAGTAGAGGTCGTTGCTGCTGGATGAACAGGACCCCAATTGATCGAGACGGTTGAGGCTGGATGAACAGGACCCCGTGGAGGGCGGGATGAACAGGGCCCCGTGGAGGGAAGGTTGAATAGTAGCTAGTGGAGGGTTGGTTGAACAGTAGTCGATGGAGGGCTGGATGAACAGTAGCTCGTGGAGGGGTGGTTGAATAGGACCCCGTGGAGAGGGCTGATTGAACAATAGCCGGTGGAGTAGCACGCGGTGGAGGCTGGATGAACAGGAGCCCATGGATGAACCATCACAGGTGGAGGCTCCAGGAGGTCGACGGTGGATGAACAGTAGCCCGTGGAGGCTGGAGGAGGTCGACGGTGGAGATGAACAGTATCCCGTGGAGTCCCGATTTGTGGTATGCCACACCCCTCCCGATAAACATGACCCCCATTTCGACCATAGCGCTCAAACACAAGTCCGTTTCCTCCATTTTGTAGTATGCGACACTCCTCCCGATCAACAGGACCCCGTTTCGACCATAGGAGGTCCAACAGAAGTCCGTTTCTTCGGTTTTGCGGTATGCCAGACCCCTCCCGATGAACAAGATCCTGTTTCGACCATGGCCGGTCGAACACAAGGCTGTTTCCTCTGTTCTGCGGTACACCAGGCCCCGTTTCCATCGGCTGTTCTATCCAAGCCGGTTGGCTCCCACACGTTCCATTGCCTCCCGATGAACATGACGCATTCCGTTGCCTCCCCATGAACACGATAATGACACAGTTTCTCTGTTCCGACCCAGCCATGTACACGAGCCCTGGCCATACGTATGCGCGAGTAGGCGTTCGAGACCCTGCCCGTATGTACGTACATGGCCGTATTTACTTTCTTGCACCCTGGCTGTTGTACGTACGTGTACATGCTACGTGCGCGCCTCTACTACAACACGTGTGCGTCTACATCGACCAGTATGTACGTACACGTTTGCGACCAGAATGACAACGCTACGTACGCTTCGACCAGATGAGTCCCGACTGTCAGGCACTTCCTTGCATGCGAAGATGTAGCTGGTGGGTCCCAGCAGTCAGGGGGGCGAATCGTTTTTTGCCTGTAATATGGACACACTTCCCTGCGTGCGAAGATGTAGCTGGTGGGTCCCAGCAGTCAGGGGGGAAGCTTTTTTTCACGAAATACAGTGGCCCGTCCGGTGGGTCCCTGCTGTCAGGTGGAGGAATAATTATTTTGCACGTAATAAGGAACCAATTCCTTGCGGCTGCCGTGGACCCAGCTGTCAGCCTCTCCACGTACAGTATTCTTCCGATGGAAGTCGTTCCTTGACCAGGTTGACCACGCTGCACCGAGAGCACCATGGCGGTGGATGACAGCGAGGCCTAGGAAGGGGACGATGTGGAGCCGGGGAGGACGCGATAGTGGACGCCCACGCAGAGAGGAGTACGAGGGTTCACTGGTTCGGCTACGGTGTGAGGCTGTCGTTGCCACAGAATAACAGGGTGTGTGGGTGAGTAGAGGGATGGTCTGGCCAGTGGTGGGAGTAGTACGGGGTTGAGGCCTCCACGACATCACATCCGGCCACGGGAAGCAAGAGCACGCGTAAGGATGGCAATGGGTTGGGTTTGGATCGGGTTGAACAATATCAAATCCATATCCATATCCATGAGGACAATCTTTACCCACCCATGAAAAAATCCATGGGTGAAAAATTGTGTCCATGTCCAAATCCGATGGATATCCATATCCACTGGATATCCATTCGGTCCTCTTGAGACATATAAATAAGGCTTAACACAATATTAACATAAAGTCTTCCATTCTTCACCTTGTGGCAGGCTAGGCTTCACTTATGGTAAATCAACATCCAGTAACAACCTAAGATCATTTAGTATTTTTCTAACAGATGAGAATGACGAGTCATTTAAGAAGGAGATAAAAATAAGGGAAGGCGTGTTGGAGTATGTTATGGAGGGGATTGACTATCAACTTATAAAAGTTATGATGGGGATTGTGTAATTTCTTATGCATGTTTTAGATAAAAAAGTGTAAAATTGCAGTGAGACATGTGAACGTGGCGCAGGGATAGCAGATTTTTTCCCATTAAGTCATACTATCAGATCGGGTTTTGGCATATCCATGGGTACAAGATTATATCCGTGCCCTACCCACGAACAATCAAGTCGGGTTTGGGCGCCGCCCATGGACACAAAAGCATATCCAAACCCTATCCATTCGGGTTGGATATCCATGGATATCCATGTCCATGGATAAAATTGCCATCCTTAAGCACGCGGCACGACTGGCGCTGGTTTGGCCAGTTGGAGCAAGAAGACCAGAGGTTGAAGAAGCACTACGGCCGTTGGATGGACATCGTACGGTCACTGGAGCTAGAATCTTTCATATTGACTAAGTTGACAAAGTCCTCTGTCCCTATCAACTTAGTAGTAGTAGGCCCACAAGTCAGCCTCCCACTATGGTGGGTCCCAGCTAGCAGGGGGTATTCATTTTTTGTGCGTAATAAGGAGGCACTTCCTTGCGTGCGAAGATATAGCTGGTGGGTCCGACCTGTCAGTGGGGGGATGTTTTTTTCGCGAATTACAGAGGCCCTTCCGGTGGGTCCTAGCTGTCGGGTGGAGGAATCATTATTTTGCGCATAATAAGGAGGCATTTCCTTGCGTGTGGTCGTGGACCCAGTTGTCAGTCTCTCCACGTACAGTCCACTTCCGATGGATGTCGTTCATTGACCATGTTGACCAGGCCGCGCCGAGAGCACCAGGGCGATGGACGACGGCGAGGCCTAGGAAGGGAATGACATGGATCCAGGGAAGACTCGGCAGTTGTTTCCCATGCGGAGGGGAGTATGAGGGTTTACTGGTTCGTGTGCCATCCCTGGAGAATAACAGCAGGTGTGGGTGAGTAGAGGGATGGCTAGGCCAGCGATGGGAGTACTGTAGGGCGGTGAGGCCTGCACGATAGCATAGCCGGCCGTGGGAGGAGGGAGCAGGCAGTCCCGTCGGTGCTTGTTTGAGCGGCTGGAGTAGGAAGAGCAGAGATTGAAGAAGCACGACGGCCGTTGGATGGACATCCAACAGTCACTGCTCTCGTGTGTTGACTAAGTTGACATGGCGTTGTGTGTGTGTCAACCTTTTTTTAGGAAAGCATACGCGTCAACCTGTAGTAGGCGCACAAGTCAGCCTCAAATCTGTGGAAAATAGCATACAACCATCTGCCATTATTTCTAATAATGTACAACCCATTTGCTAATTCTTAAGAATTTTTTGGAGCCCATCTTCTTTCTGTTAGCATTACACCCCATATTGTGGCCACAGTTAAAAACTATACGAAATTTTGCATATTTCGGTGCGGTTAACTGTTTTTAATCCCGAAATATCGATTCACATTCAAACTATTTCAAAAAAATAATTTATATAAATATAAAATCCAAATAATTATCCACGCATAAAAATCAATGGAATTTAAAGTCTTGAAATGAAAAAAATTTGAAACCAATTCTGAATTTGATGTGGTTAAAAATGCACATATTCCATCCTCCTACAATGTGGTTGCCATACATAAAAGTTGTATTCGTTAGTATCATGGATCAACAAATTTGGAAGTGAGAATTTCATTCCTTTTTCTTGTGTGTTTACTTGACAAGGCAAAATCTGAAAGGACGAAGGCACGTATTGATGGTGGTCCTCTGGAGAAACCAAAACAGATGACCTCTGCAGATTCTCCTGCTACTCCTACTGCAGTGCAAGTTCCAAATCTCATCTCCCCTACTCCACAACCCAAGGTGCTTGGTCTAACATGGAAGTGTGATATCTGGTTGCATGTTGCATATGGTGCCTAGCTTGTATTGCTCCTAATTTGTTAAATTGCATCTCCTTAGCTTACACATTATACATGTGAATATGACACGCCTTCCTCTTTTTGGTACATACTACATCTGCCTATCACACCATGTTCATACATCAAACTACTGTTCTTGTGTATCCTGCATCTATCGCTTATGATGAGACAGTCATGCCCGTGGGTTAGTATGAGACACGCTACTCTTATAAAGAATGCAGTTTCATCCTCTCACATGATTCTCAAGAAACATCAAGCCTAAATGAAGATATTGAACGTAGCTCTGTACTTGAAGACCGCACTTCCCCTACATCACCATCACAGGTGCTTGTTCTAACTTCGCAGTGTGATATGTGGTTGCATGTTGCATACAGTGTCTAGCTTGTAATGCTTCTAATTAGGGTAAATTGCATCTGCTTAGTTTACACATTATACCTATGAATATGACATGCCTTCCTATTTTTGGTACACACTACACCTATGTGTTAACCTTGTTCTTACATGAAACTACCTCTCTTCTGTATCCTGCATCAATCACTTACGATGAGTCACCTTTATTCGTTGCATATTGCATATTATTTCTAGCTTGTTGCCATCTATTGCTTCTAATTTGGTCAAATACATTTGTTAGGGCACCCTTTTAATTTGGCAGAGTGATATTGGTTTCATCTTTCATATGGTTTCTAGCTTGCATTGCTTCTAACAAGTTCAAACACCTTGTGCTTAGTTTACACTTTATACATCATACATGTCAATATGTCACGCCGTCCTGTTTTTCATACATATTCCATCCTCATATCATGCGACTGCCTTACATGAAAGTAGTGTTCATCAGTATCATGCATCAATGAGTTCTGAAGAGCAAATTTTATTCCTTTTTCTTGTGGGTTTGACTTGACAAGGCAAAATCAAGAAAGAGGAAGGAAAAGAGTAAGGTGATGATGGTGGTCCTCTGCAGCAACGTAAATGGACCATCTGTACTGATTCTCCTTGTACTGCTAGTGCATTACAAGGTCCAAGTCTCCGCTCCCCTACTCCACCATCCAAGGTGCTTGCTCTAACTTGGCAGTGTGATATCTGGTTGCATGTTGCATATGGTGTCTAGCTTGTATTGCTCCTAATTAGTGTAAAATGCATCTTCTTAGCTTACACATGATACATGTGAATATGACACGCTTTCCTGTTTTTGGTACATACTATATCTGTCTATCACACCTTGTTCTTACATGAAACTACTCTTGTGTATCCTGCATCAGTCACTTATGATGGGACACCTTTAAGTTGGCACTGTGATATTGGTTTGCGTCTTGAATATGATTTCTAGCATGTATTTCTTCTAGTTTGATGAACGCCACCTATGACGAGACAGTTTTAACTTGGCGGAGTGGTATTGATTGCACCTTCCATATGGTGTCTAGCTTGCAGTGCTTCTAATTTGTTGAAGTGCCTTCTGCTTAGTTACCACATCATAGGTGTGAATATGTAAAGCCGTCCACTTTTTCGTACATATTCCATCCTCGTATCATGACTTTGCCTTTCATCAGAGTAGTGTTCATCAGTATCATGCATGAATGAGTTCTGAAGAGCGAATTATATTCCTTTTTCTTGTCGGTTTGACCTCACAATGCAAAATAATAAAGCCAAAGGAAATTGGCAAGGCATTGGATGATGGTGGTCCTTCCGAGCAACAGAAATGGAGGTTCTCTAAAGATTCTACTCCTCCATCCTCCCAACAAGATTTGCAAGACAATGCAAGGCTAGACAGTCAACGTAGCTATGTAGATGATGAGCACATTGATACGTCCATTTTGCATCATGCTTTTGTATCAATATTTATTGCATTATGGGCTGTTATTACACATTATGTCTCAATACTTATGGCTATTCTCTCTTATTTTACAAGGTTTACCATAAAGAGGGGGAATGCTGACAGCTGGAATTCTGGCTGGAAAAGGAGCAAATATTGGAAACCTATTCTGCACAGCTCCAAAAGTCCTGAAACTCCATGAAAGCTATTTTTGGAATTAATAAGAAATATTGAGCGAAGAAAGCACCAGAGGGGGCCCACACCATGGCCAGGAGGTTTGGGGGCGTGCCCACCCCTACTGAGTGCGCCCCTGTCTCCTGGGGCCCTTGGTGGCCCTCCGGTGCCCATCTTCTGCTATATGAAGGCTTTTACCCTGGAAAAAATCAGAGGCAAGCTTACGGGACGAAACTCCGCTGCCACGAAGCGGAACCTCGGCGGAACAAATCTAGGGCTCTGGCAGAGCTGTTCTGCCGGGGAAACTTCCCTCCGGGAGGGGGAAATCATCACCATCCTCATCACCAACGATCCTCTCATCGGGAGGGGGTCAATCTCCATCAACATCTTCACCAGCACCATCTCCTCTCAAACCCTAGTTCATCTCTTGTATCCAATCTTGTATCCAAAACCACAAATTGGTACATGTGGGTTGCTAGTAGTGTTGATTACTCCTTGTAGTTGATGCTAATTGGTTTATTTGGTGGAAGATCATATGTTTAGATCCTTAATGCATATTATTACTCCTCTGATTATGAACATGAATAGGCTTTGTGAGTAGTTATGTTTGTTCCTGAGGACATGGGTGAAGTCTTGCTATTAGTAGTCATGTGAATTTGGTATTCGTTCGATATTTTGATGAGATGTATGTAGTCTCTCCTCTAGTGGTGTTATGTGAACGTCGACTACATGACAGTTCACCATTATTTGGGCCTAGAGGAAGGCATTGGAAAGTAATAAGTAGATGATGGGTTGCTAGAGTGACAGAAGCTTAAACCCTAGTTTATGCGTTGCTTCGTAAGGGGCTGATTTGGATCCATATGTCTAATGTTGTGGTTAGGTTTACCTTAATACTTCTTTTGTAGTTGCGGATGCTTGCAATAGGGGTTAATCATAAGTGGGTTGCTTGTCCAAGTAAGGGCAGTACCCAAGCACTAGTCCACCCACATATCAAATTATCAAAGTACCAAACGCGAATCATATGAGCGTGATGAAAACTAGCTTGACGATAATTCCCATGTGTCCTCGAGAGCTCTTTTCTCATTATAAGAAATTGTCCAGGCTTGTCCTTTGCTACAAAAAGGATTGGGCCACCTTGCTGCACTTTATTTACTTTCATTGCTTGTTACGCGTTACCATTTATCTTATCACAAAACTATATTTTACCTACAATTTCAGTGCTTGCAGAGAAAACCTTACTGAAAACCGCTTGTCATTTCCTTCTGCTCCTCGTTGGGTTCAACACTCTTACTTATCAAAAGGACTACGATAGATCCCCTACACTTGTGGGTCATCAAGACTCTTTTCTGGCGCCGTTGCCGGGGAGTGAAGCGCCTTTGGTGAGTGGAACTTGGTAAGGAAACATTTATATAGTGTGCTAAAATTTTCTGTCACTTGTTACTATGGAAACTAATCCTTTGAGGGGCTTGTTCAGGGTATCTTCACCCCGACCAGAAGAGAAATTAGTTGCGCCTCAACCTACTGAACCTACTGAAAATATTTACTTTGAGATTCCTTCCGGTATGATAGAGAAACTGCTAGCTAATCCCTTTGCAGGAGATGGAACATTGCATCCTGATTAACACCTTATCTTTGTGGATGAAGTTTGTGGATTATTTAAGCTTGCAGGTATTCCCGATGATGTTGTCAAAAGGAAGGTCTTCCCTTTATCTTTGAAGGGAGATGCATTGACATGGTATATGCTATGTGATGATACATGATCTTGGAACTATAAACGATTGAAGTTGGAATTTCACTTGAAGTTCTATCCTATGCATCTTGTTCATCGTGATCGTAATTACATATATAATTTCTGGCCTTGCGAAGGATAAAGCATCACTCAAGCTTGGGGGAGGCTTAAGTCAATGTTATATTCATGCCCCAATCATTAGCTCTCAAGAGAAATGATTATTCAAATTTTTTATGCTCGGCTTTCTCTCAATGATCGCACCTTGCTCGATACTTCTTGTGCTGGTTCTTATATGCTGAAGACTATTGAATTAAAATGGGACTTATTGGAAAGAATTAAACGCAACTCCGAAGATTGGGGTTCTGACGATGGAAAGGAGTCAGGTATAACACCTAAGTTTGACTGTGTTAAATCTTTTATGGATACCGATGTTTTTCGTGGATTTAGCGCTAAGTATGGACTTGACTCTGAGATAGTAGCTTCTTACTGTGAATCTTTTGCTACTCACGTTCATCTCCCTAAGGAGAAGTGGTTTAAATATAATCCTCCCACTGAAGTAAAAGTAGTTGCACCTATTATAGTTGAAGAAAAGACTATCACTTATAATGATCCTATTGTTCCTACTACTTATGTTGAGAAACCACCTTTTCCTGTTAGGATAAAGGATCATGCTAAAGCTTCAACTGTGGTTCATAAGAGTAATACTAGAACATATACACCTCCTGAGCAAATTAAAGTTGAACCTAGTATTGCTATAGTTAAAGATCTCTTGGATGATAATACAGATGGGCATGTTATTTACTTCTGTGGTGAAACTGCTAATATTGCTAGACCCGATACTAAGATACATAGACCTGTTGTAGGCATGCCTGTTATTTCTGTTAAATTAGGAGATCATTGTTATCATGGCTTATGTGATATGGGTACTAGTGCTAGTGCAATACCTATTTCCTTATACAATGAAATTATGCATGATATTGCACCTACTGAGTTAGAAGATATTGATGTCACTATTAAGCTTGCCAATAGAGATACTATTACACCATTTGGGATTGTTAGAGATGTTGAAGTCTTGTGTGGGAAAGTTAAATATCCTGCTGATTTTCTTGTTCTTGGTTCCCCACAAGATGACTTTTGTCCCATTATATTTGATAGACCCTTCTTGAACACTGTTAATGCTAGGACTGATTGCAAAAAGGATATTGTTGAAATTGGCTTGGGGGATATGAAACATGAGTTTAATTTTGCAAAATTTCGTAGACAACCCTATGATAAAGAATTTCCTAGTAAGGATGAAATTATTTGTCTTGCTTCTATTGTCATGCCTCCTACCGATCCGTTAGAACAATATTTGGTAGACCATGAAAACGATATGTTTATGAATGAAAGAAGGGAAATAGATAAAGTGTTCCTTCAACAGGAACCTATTCTGAAACACAACCTACCCATTGAAATTCTAGGGGACCCCCTCCACCCAAGGGTGATCCCGTGTTTGAACTCAAACCATTACCTGATAATCTTAAGTATGCGTATCTTGATGAAAAGAAAACATATCCTGTTATTATTAGTGCTAACCTTTCAAAGCAAGAAGAAGAAAGATTATTGAAAACTCTGAAGAAGCACCGTGCCGCTATCGGATATACTCTGGATGATCTCAAGGGCATTAGTCCCACTCTATGCCAACACAAAATAAATGTGGAGGAAGATGCCAAACCAGTTAGAGATCCTCAACGATGATTGAATCCTAAGATGAAAGAAGTGGCAAGAAAGGAGATACTAAAGCTCCTTGAGGCAGATATAATTTATCCCGTTGCTGATAGTGATTGGGTAAGCCCTGTCCATTGTGTTCCTAAAAAGGGAGGTATTACTGTCGTTCCTAATGATAAAGATGAATTGATCCCACAAAGAATTATTACAGATTATAGGATGGTAACTGATTTCCGTAAATTAAATAAAGCTACTAAGAAAGATCATTGCCCTTCACCTTTTGATTGATCAAATGCTAGAAAGACTATCCAAACACACACATTTCTGCTTAGATGGTTATTTTGGTTTCTCTCAAATACCCGTGTCAGCGAAGGATCAATCAAAAACTACTTTTACTTGCCCTTTTGGTACTTTTGCTTATAGACGTATGCCTTTTGGTTTATGTAATGCACCTGCTACCTTTCAAAGATGCATGATGGCTATATTCTCTGACTTTTGTGAAAATATTTGTGAGTTATTCATGGATGATTTCTTCGTCTATGGGTCCTCTTTTGATGATTGCTTGAGCAACCTTGATCGAGTTTTGAAGAGATGTGAAGACACTAGTCTCGTGTTGAATTGGGAAAAGTGCCACTTTATGGTTAATGAAGGCATTGTCTTGGGGCATAAGATTTCCGAGAGAGGTATTGAAGTTGATAAAGCTAAAGATGATGCTATTGAAAAGATGCCTTGTCCCAAGGACATAAAAGGTATAAGAAGTTTCCTTGGTCATGCTGGTTTTTATAGGAGGTTCATTAAGGACTTTTCTAAAATCTCTAGGCCTCTTACTAATTTATTGCAAAAAGATATTCCTTTTGTATTTGATGATGATTGTGTAGAAGCATTTGAAATACTTAAGAAAGCTTTGATCACTGCACCTGTTGTTCAGCCACCTGATTGGAATTTACCTTTTGAAATTATGTATGATGCTAGTGATTATGCTATAGGTGCTGTTCTCGGGCAAAGAGTTGATAAGAAATTGAATGTTATCCAGTATGCTAGTAAAACTCTTGATACTGCCCAAAGAAATTATGCTACTACTAAAAAAGAGTTTTTAGCAGTTGTGTTTGCTTGTGATAAGTTCAGACCTTATATTGTTGATTCCAAAGTTACTATTCACACTGATCATGCTGCTATTAAATATCTTATGGAAAAGAAAGATGCTAAGCCTAGACTTATTAGATGGGTTCTCTTACTCCAAGAATTTGATTTGCATATTATTGGTAAAAAGGGAGCTAAGAACCCCGTTGCAGACAACTTGTCTAGGTTAGAGAATGTTCTTGATGACCCACTACCTATTGATGATAGCTTTCCTGATGAACAATTAGCGGTCATTAATGCTTCTCATACTGCTCCTTGGTATGCTGATTATGCTAATTACATTGTTGCTAAATTTATACCACCTAGTTTCACATACCAGCAAAAGAAAAAGTTCTTTTACGATTTAAGACTTTACTTCTGGGATGACCCACACCTATATAAAGAAGGAGTAGATGGTGTTATTAGACATTGTGTACCTGAGCATGAACAGGAACAGATCCTACGCAAGTGTCACTCTGAATCATATGGAGGACACCACGCTAGAGATAGAACTGCACATAAGGTATTGCAATCTGGTTTTTATTGGCCTACTCTCTTCAAAGATGCTTGTAAGTTTGTCTTGTCTTGTGATGAATGCCAAAGAGTTGGTAATTTTAGTAGACGTCAAGAAATGCCCATGAATTATTCTCTTGTTATTGAACCATTTGATGTTTGGGGCTTTGATTATATGGGACCTTTTCCTGCCTCTAATGGTTATACACATATTTTAGTTGCTGTTGATTACATTACTAAGTGGGTAGAAGCTATTCCAACTTCCGTAAGATGCTTGCTAAGTATGATGTTAATCATAGAATCGCATCTCCTTATCACCCACAGTCTAGTGGTCAAGTAGAGTTGAGCAATAGAGAGCTCAAATTAATTTTGCAAAAGACTGTGAGTAGATCTAGAAAGAACTGGTCCAAAAAACTTGATGATGCATTATGGGCCTATAGAACTGCATATAAAAATCCTATGGGTATGTCTCCGTATAAGATGGTTTATGGAAAAGCATGTCACTTACCTCTTGAACTTGAACATAAAGCGTACGGGGCTATTAAAGAGCTCAATTATGACTTCAAACTTGCCGGTGAGAAGAGGTTATTTGATATTAGCTCACTTGATGAATGGAGAACCCAAGCCCATGAGAATGCCAAGCTGTTCAAAGAAAAAGTCAAATGTTGGCATGACAAAATGATACAAAAGCGAGAATTCAACGTAGGTGATTATGTGTTATTATTCAACTCTCGCTTAAGATTTTTTGTAGGAAAACTTCTCTCTAAATGGGAAGGTCCTTACGTTATCGAGGAGGTTTATCATTCCGGTGCCATAAAAATCATCAACTTCGAAGGCACAAGTCCAAGGGTGGTGAACGGTCAAAGAATTAAAAATTATATCTCAGGTAATCCTATCAATGTTGAAACTAATATTATTGAGACCATATCCCCGGAGGAATACATAAGGGACACTTTCCAGAACGTTCCAAACTCCAAAAAGGAATAGGTATGTGGTACGGTAAGTAAACCAACTCCAAAACAATTCTAATGGCAATTTTTATCCGTTTTGGAATATCTACGAATTTTGGAAAGAAAGAAGTAGTCCGGGAAGTACACGAGGCCTCCACGAGGGTGGAGGGCGCGCCCACCCTTCCTGGGTGCGCCCCCCTGTCTCGTGGCCACCTCGTGTGCCTCCCGGACTCCGTTTTCTTGCACATTACTTATTTTGGTCGGTAAAAATTCATTATATAATCTCCGGAAGGTTTTGACCACAGTATCACGCAAATATCCTCTGTTTTCGTTTCGAGCTGTTTCCGTTGCAAATTAAGAGCAAGATGTCTTCTCAAGAGTCAGTCGGGGAGAGTCGGGTGTCTCACCCGACACCAGGTCCAGGAGCATATAGTGATGCTTATCACTTTGGACCATCAACGGAGGATGAGATGGAGGCTGATTTGAAAAGGATAGATTCCATGGAGGAAGATCAAGAAGTTACCTCTCGCTTCCAAGAAGGATTTATGATGGGGGAACTACATAGCTCGGCTATTCCCAATTCGGTCATCCCTTCCAATGTTAAATTTCTTTCTTATGAAAACATGAAAAAGAGCGTCACTTGTTCTCCAGAAGCTATGCATCATCCTTGGGTAAAGGGAGCTCTAGCCATTACGGGCAAGCTCCACAAAGAAATTATGGACCTCAAACAACAAGTTAATAAGTCTTGAGCAGGAGATCGATGATCTAAAGGAGCGAAATATTATCCTCAAGCGTAGATTGAGGAAGAAGCCTACATCATCAACAACTCCTACTCCACCACCCCCAAGGACATAATCACATGGGTATGGGCACTCCCCTTGGCAACTGCCAAGCTTGGGGGAGGTGCCCCGGTATCGTATCACCATCACACTCCTATCTTTACCGTTTTACTTAGTTCGATCCTTTTAGTAGTATCTTGATCTAGTTGATTAAAGTTTTAATATCAAGTAGTTTTTGAGCTTTGCTTTGTGATCTCTTTATGTAATCGAGTCCGTGAGCTATCTATAATAAAGATTAGTGTTGAGTCAAGGGCTTTGCTATCTTGCTATGATCTTGAGGAAGTAGAAAGAATAAAAGGAATAAAAGGGTTCATATTGATCTTATGGATAGTAACAACTTCACACATAGAAAGTATGAGGCATAAAAGTTGTTGAGAGTTGACAAACATAGTGTTGGTCATCGTTGCAATTAATTGGAAGTAATAATGAAAGAGAGGTTTTCACATGCAAATATACTATCCTGGACATCTTTTATGATTGTGAGCACTCATTAAGCATGACATGCTAAAAGAGTTGATATTGGACAAGGAAGACAACGTAATGGTTTATGTTTTCTCACATCTCAGTTAAAGTATATTGTCATTGATCTTCCCAACATGTTGAGCTTGCCTTTCCCCCTCATGCTAGCCAAATTCCTTGCACCAAGTAGAGATACTACTTGTGCTTCCAAATATCCTTAAACCCAATTTTTGCCATAAGAGTCCACCATACCTACCTATGGATTGAGTAAGATCCTTCAAGTAAGTTGTCATGTTGCAAGCAATAAAAAATGCTCTCTAAATATGTATGACTTATTACTGCAGAGAAAAATAAGCTTTATACGATCTTGTTATGGAAGCAATAAAAGCGACGAACTGCAAAATAAAGGTCCATATACAAGGGGTAATATAAAGTGACGTTCTTTTGCATTAAGATTTTGTGCATCCAACCCTAAAAGTACATGATAACCTCTCCTTCCCTCTACGAAGGGCCTATCTTTTACTTTATGTTTTTACTTTATGCTTGCGTCAAGGTGATCTTCACCTTTCCCTTTTTTATTTTATCCTTTGGCAAGCTCCTCGTGTTTGAAAGATCTTGATATATATATCCAATTGGATGTAAGTTAGCATGAATTATTATTGTTGACATCACCCAAAGGTGAATACCTTGGGAGGCAACACAATAAGCCCCTATCTTTCTTAGTGTTCGGTTGAAACTCCATAACCACAAGTATTGTGTGGGTGTTAGCAATTGTAGAAGACTATATGATAGTTGAGTATGTGGACTTGCTGAAAAGCTCTATTCTTGACTCTTTCCGATGTTATGATAAATTGCAATTACTTCAATGACTGAGATTACAGTTGTTAGTTCCCAATGATGTTTCTGAACCATACTTGACATTGTGAATTGATTGTTACTTAAGCATAAGAAATCATATAACAAAAATCTATTTATGTTGCTGTTATAAGAATGATCATGATGCCCTCATGTCCCTATTTTATTTTTTATTGACACCTCTATCTCTAAACTTGTGGACATATTTTTTGATATCGGCTTCCGCTTGAGGACAAGCGAGGTCTAAGCTTGGGGGAGTTGATACGTCCATTTTGCATCATGCTTTTATATCGATATTTATTGCATTATGGGTTGTTATTACACATTATGTCTCAATACTTATGGCTATTCTCTCTTATTTTACAAGGTTTACCATAAAGAGGTGGAATGCCGACAGCTGTAATTCTGGCTGGAAAAGGAGCAAATATTGGAAACCTATTCTGCACAGCTCCAAAAGTCCTGAAACTCCATGAAAGCTATTTTTGGAATTAATAAGAATTATTGAGCGAAGAAAGCACCAGAGGGGGCCCAAACCCTGGCAAGAAGGGTGGGGGCACGCCCAGTAGGGTGGGCGCGCCCCCTGTCTCCTGGGCCCCCTGGTGGCCCTCCGGTGCCCATCTTCTGCTATATGAAGGCTTTTACCCTGGAAAAAATCAGAGGCAAGCTTACGGGAAAAACTCCGCCGCCGCGAAGCGGAACCTCGGCGGAACCAATCTATGGCTCCGACAGAGCTGTTCTGCCGGAGAAACTTCCCTCCGGGAGGGGGAAATTATCACCATCGTCATCACCAACGATCCTCTCATCGGGAGGGGGTCAATCTCCATCAATATCTTCACCAGCACCATCTCCTCTCAAACCCTAGTTCATCTCTTATATCCAATCTTGTATCCAAAACCACAAATTGGTACCTGTGGGTTGCTAGTAGTGTTGATTACTCCTTGTAGTTGATGCTAATTGGTTTATTTGGTGGAAGATCATATGTTCAGATCCTTAATGCATATTATTACTCCTCTGATTATGAACATGAATATGCTTTGTGAGTAGTTATGTTTGTTCCTGAGGACATGGGTGAAGTCTTACTATTAGTAGTCATGTGAATTTGGTATTCATTCGATATTTTGATGAGATGTATGTAGTCTCTCCTCTAGTGGTGTTATGTCAACATCGACTACATGACACTTCACCATTATTTGGGCCTAGAGGGAGGTATTGAGAAGTAATAAGTAGATGATGGGTTGCTAGAGTGACAGAAGCTTAAACCCTAGTTTATGCGTTGCTTCGTAAGGGGCTTATTTGGATCCATATGTCTAATGTTGTGGTTAGGTTTACCTTAATACTTCTTTTGTAGTTGCGGATGCTTGCAATAGGGGTTAATCATAAGTGGGTTGCTTGTCCAAGTAAGGGCAGTACCCAAGCACTGGTCCACCCACATATCAAATTATCAAAGTACCGAATGCGAATCATATGAGCGTGATGAAAACTAGCTTGACGATAATTCCCATGTGTCCTCAGGAGCTCTTTTCTCATTATAAGAAATTGTCCAGGCTTGTCCTTTGCTACAAAAAGGATTGGGCCACCTTGCTGCACTTTATTTACTTTCATTGCTTGTTACTTGTTACCATTTATCTTATCACAAAACTATCTATTACCTACAATTTCAGTGCTTGCAGAGAAAACCTTACTGAAAACCGCTTGTCATTTCCTTCTGCTCCTCGTTGGGTTCGACACTCTTACTTATTGAAAGGACTACAATGGACCCCTTCAATTGTGGGTCATCACACATCTCCCCTACTCCACCATCATAGGTGCTTGCTCTAACTTGGCACTATTATGTGTGTTTGCATGTTGCGTATGATGTCTAGCTTGTATTGCTTTTAACTTTGTCGAATTGCATCTGCTTACTTTACACATAATGCCTGTGAATATGACATGTGTTCCTGTTTCTAGAACATACTATATCTGATCACACCATGTTCTTACATCAGACTACTATTCTTGCATATCCCGCATCAGTCACTTATGATAAGGCACCTTTAAGTCGCCACCGTGATATTGGTTGTGTCTTGCATATGATTTCTAGCATGTACTGCTTCTAATTTGTTGAAACGCCATACAGTTTGAACTTGGCAGAGTGATATTGGTTGCATCTTTCATATGGTGTCTAGCTTGCAGTGCTTCTAATTTGTTGAAATGCCTTCTGCTTAGTTACCACATCATAGGTGTGAATATGTCACACCATCCTGTTTTTCGTGCATATTCCATCCTTGCATCATGTGTTTGCCTTTCATCCGAGTAGTGTTCGTCAGTATCATGCATGAGTGAGTTCTGAAGAGCGAATTTTATTCCTTTTTCTTATCAGTTTGACTTCACCATGAAAAATCATTACACCTGAAGGAAATTAGTCCGGAAGTGGATGATGGTGGTCCTTCGAAGCAACTCAAACAGGGGATCTCTACAGATTTTACTCTGACATCCTCCCAACAAGATTCGCAAGACAACACAAGGCTGGACAGTCTACATAGTTGTGTAGATGATGAGCACATCTCCCCTACTCCACCATCACAGGTGCTAGCTTGCTCTAACTTGGCACTATTATATGTGGTTGCATGTTGCGTATGATGTCTAGCTTGTATTGCTCTAACTTTGTTGAATTGCATCTGCTTACTTTACATATAATGCCTATGAATATGACACGTGTTCCTGTTTCTAGAACATACGTGTACATGATGAGCACATCTCCCATACTCCACCATCACAGGTGCTTGCTCTAACTTGGAACTATTATATGTGGTTGCATTTTTCGTATGATGTCTAGTTCTTATTGCTTCTGATTATGTTGAATTGCATCTACGTAGCTTACAACTTATACCTGCAACGATCACTTACCCATAAGACACATTTAACTTGGGATTGTGATGTAGGTTGCATCTTGCATTGTCTTCTAGCTTGTACTGCTTCTAATTTCTTGTAATGGCACTTACGACGAGACACTTTTTACCTCATAGAGTGATATTGGTTGCATGTTCATATGGTGCCTAGCTTTCATTTCTTCTAATTTTGTTGAAATGCCTTCCGCTTACTATTTTTTCATACATATACCATCCTCCTATCGTACATGTGAATACGCAACGCTGCCTTTTTTGTATATATTCCATCCTCCTATCCTGCGCTTGCCTTACATCAAAGTAGTGTTCGTCTGTATCATGCATCAATCAGTTATGTAGAGCTAATTTTGTTCATCTTCTTGTGGTTTTGACTTCATAAGGCAATATCAGAAAATAGGAAGGAAAAGAGCAAGTTACAGGATGTTGGTGGTCCTCCGCACCGACGCAAATAGAGACTCTCTAGATTTGCCATTGCTACTGCTAATGAAGTTGAAGTCCCAAGTCTACATGATGAGTTCATCTCCCGTACCCCACCATCGCAGGTGCTTGCTCTAAGTTGATAGTGTGATAATTGGTTTCATGTTGCATATTTTGTCTAGCCTGCATTTCTTCTATTTTGATTAAATTGCACCTGGTGAGTTTATACGTTATACATGTGCATATGACATGGCTTTCCGTGTCTAGAATACACTGCATCTATCTATCATACCATGTTCTTACATCAAAGTAGTGCTGTTGTGTATCCCGCATCAGTCACTCATGATTGGACGCTTTTAACATGGCAGTTTGATAGTGGTTGCATCATGCATTGATTTCTATGTTGTACTGCTTCTAATTTTTCGAATTGCCACTTATGACAAGACACTTTTAACTTGGCAGAGTAATATTGGCTACATCTTTCATATGGTGTCTAGCTTGCATTACTTCTATTTTCTTGAAAATCCTTATGCTTAGTTTACACATCGTAGCTGTGAATATGTCACGCCATCCTGTTTTTCTTACATATTCCATCCTCCTATGGTTGTCTTACATCAAAGTATTGCTTGTCTGTATCATGCATCAATGAGTTCTGAAGAACGATTTTATTCTTTTGTGTTGTGGGTACGGCTTGACATGGCAAAGTCAAAAAAGAGCAAGGAAAATAATATAGTAGAGAGTGGTGTTACTCGTCGGGTGAAACAGAAAAGGATCTGCCGTCGAGATTCTGCTAGTACTTATAGTGCAGTAGAAGGTCCAAGTCCACTGGTTAAATCTACAAACACAGTATCACCTGCTCCACCAGCTGCAACATCTGCTTCAACTGTACCAGCATCTCAACGAGTTACTCGTTCGTTTGCTCCGGAACTGGCCAGTTCCCAAGCTGCCTTCACACCTAATACTACCTCCGGAGCACCGCTGACACAATAGGACTTGGCAAGATCAGATGAACCTCATGAGCATCAACACCGAGATGGTACCTGACTGAGTCAAGTTGCAGTTGCATGCTCCTTTATATGCACTCTCATAGTTTGATGTACACTAACACTTTCCATATTCATTGTTGAACTAGCACCACGGCACAAGCGGAAACAGACATCAGGGATAATGCTTGATAGATTAACAAAATCTAAAGGAGGAAGAATGGAGATCCATTTTGAGGCAGGTTTAAAAAGGCCACGTGATGCTACAGAGTCAGCCAAGTTAGTATCAGAGGCAGACGTTGCCGTTAGGTGTCATGCACATATTCTCCCAACGTGGATCCAGCACATGAATGAGAAAGACAATACCCAGTTTAACACCTTCCTTGACCATTTATCCGTAAGTAATTTTATTCATCGCAATTAGTAATATTGTCTTGCTCTGTCCCATACTTTCTAGCTTCCTCCTAATAAGACTCACATTCTTTTTTCAATAGATGAGGTTCAAGTTGGATCCAAAAGATGACGCAACTAAACAAGCATGCACTCATGTTTTTCAGTCTGCTCTACGACAGTATCGGTACCACCTTAGAAAATCTCACTTTGAAGGCAAGGCTAACAATGAAATCGCCCAAACATCTCCAGTGGAATATATTACAGATGAAGACTGGACAGCCCTCGTTATGCACTAGTTTGATCCAAAGTATCAGGTAGGCTATATGTATTTGATCAGACCACATATTGAACTTGTATTTATGTATGTGCCTTACAAGTGTATCTTCTTCTAGGCTAACTGTTTGAAGAACAAGACCAACCATTCTAAAGTGAAATTCTAACAGACAACAGGATCTCGTAGCTATATTGCACACTGCGAGGCTCTTGTAAATAGCTACTACTTCCTTCTTTTTTCTGTGCCATATTATCGTATCTATATTGACTTGTTCCAAATACAGAGGAAAGCCTATGCGGACAAAAAAGAACCTGAACCGAATGCAGTGCAAATCTTCAAGGATTGCCACACCCGCAAGTTGAAGGGCATGAGCACACCAGTTCAAGCCGCTGCTGTAAGTTCTTACTCCTCCTGCCTTTGAACTGATTGGTACTGTGATGTGTTCATTTAACTACTTGGTTTGCAACCAATGTCAGTTACTGTTTTCACTTTTATACACAGTAGTCTTAACGTATCATTTCACCTTACATGGTTTAAAAGATATGAAGGATATTATTTTTGTCTTGATCTGTAATCTAGTTGTTATGTTCACGTGCGCACACAATGATAAAATAGCCTGTTTGTTTTATATCTGTTTGCCCATGATATGAATGATGTCATACTATGTTCATCCTACTTTAAACCATGTCTCTTTATCTTTAGATGTCAATGAATGTGAGGAAATAGACAATACAGTAGGCATGCTACATGGACATATGTTCCAAAGTGATTTTATTATGTAGTTGGTACTACAATACATGCTAATGTATTACAGTAGTTCACCAAAATAAGTTATGTATAAACGTGTAACCTACTTTGTTTGTTTTTGTCTCATTAGTAACTTATCTGTACACTAATCTACAAGTTCAAAATTTCAGCAAGCTATGGAACAAATGATTGAACAACCACAACCACCTGAAGGTGACGAGGCTACTATCGGTGTCAAAACCGGCGGATCTCGGGTAGGGGGTCCCGAACTGTGCATCTAAGGCTAATGGTAACAGGAGACTGGGGACACGATGTTTTACCCAGGTTTGGGCCTTTCTTTCGATGGAGGTAATACCCTACTTCCTGCTTGATTGATCCTAATCATATGAGTATTACAAGAGTTGATCTACCACGAGATCATAGAGGCTAAACCCTAGAAGCTAGCCTATGGTATGATTGTTGTCGTCCTACGGACTAAACCCTCCGGTTTATATAGACACCGGAGGGGGCTAGGGTTACACAGAGTCGGTTACAGAGAAGGAGATCTACCATCCGAATCGCCAAGCTTGCCTTCCACGCAAAGGAGAGTCCTATCCAGACACGAGACGAAGTCTTCAATCTTATATCTTCATAGTTCAACAGTCCGGCCAAAGTACATAGTTTGGCTGTCCGGATACCCCCTTATCCAAGAATCCCTTAGTAGCCCCTAAACCAGGCTTCAATGAAGATGAGTCCGGCGCGCAGATTGTCTTCGACATTGTAAGGCGGGTTTCATCTCCGAATACTCCAAGATAAATTCCGAACACAAGGATCGTGTCCGGCTCTGCAAGACAAATTTCACATACCGCCATAGAGAGAATAATAATCCATGAATCTAATCTGCTGACAACTCTTCGTAGCATGACATCACGCCATGGCCCGGCTTTTATTCGAACCATTTTTTATAACCAGCTACCGCACACATTGCGAGGCAGTTTCTTTGGCACGTCTTGTCAAAGCAGAGATCGTGTCCCCCTTATCGCGGGATCCTCATCAATACGGGTATGGGTAACCCAACCGTGCCATCAATCGTGGCGCTTGGAAAATGAGTAATTTTGACAGGCAAGTGGGGAGGCGCACATTTTTTTTCACCGTCTTTATAAGGGATAAGGATCACCTGTTTCACCCACGCCTTCTTCCTCCTTTGCTCATCCGTTCCCGCACTCTCGAGCCCCAGCGCCCAAGTTCTCACCTTCTTCGTAGGACCATCCGCAGCATGTCCGGAGCGGGAGGCAAGTGGATGGCCTCCTCCATCACAGAGGAGGATATCACCAAGCTTCGGGCGGCTGGATACCTGGCCGAAAACATCGCGCACAGGCTTCCGACGGAGGGACAAATCACCCCTACCCCAAAGTCTCGGGAGAGAGTAGTATTCCTCCCTCATTTCATCCACGGACTAGGATTTCCACTCCACCCGTTCGTCCGCGGGCTCATGTATTACTATGGGCTAGATTTCCATGATCTAGCCCCAAATTTCTTCCTCAACATCTCGGTGTTCATCGTCGTGTGCAAGGCTTTCCTCCGCATGAGGCCCCACTTTGGCCTCTAGATGATAATCTTCTATGTGAAGCCGAAGATCGTTAGCGGCCAGCAGGCGGAGTGCGGAGGCGCCATGGTGGGCAGAATGCCCAACGTTACATGGCTTGACAACTCCTTTGTGGAGACCGTGAAAGGGTGGCAATCAGGGTGGTTCTACATCACCGAGCTGCGTGACGCCAATTGGGTGGCGGCCCCCAAATTCCGATCTGGAATCCCCTTGCGGCTCACCTCTTGGGAAAAGAAGGGCCTGACCTGGGGCGAACCTGTGGAGCTGACCGGACTCGCGACCTGCATCAAAAGTATGAGGGACAAGAAGATCAAGCTTGTCAATGTGGTTCAGGTCATGCTCGTCTGCCGGATTTTCCCGTGTCAAAGACGGGCATTCAATATGTGGGAGTTCGATCAGGCCGAACACCAGATGCTGCATGAGCTCTTCGACACGACGCATAAGGACGTCTGGAAGGTGCTGTTCAAGACCAGCGAAGTTCCTCCTCCCATTTCCAAGGACCGCGGGCTCAGCGCAAAGCGCCTCGCCAATTCGGTAAGTCCTCTAACCATCATAAGATGTACCTTTCCCAGCATATTCATGGGAGGATTTTAAGTCATCATGCTGACAAAACAGGATTACTGGAGACGGCGGAGCAGATCGACTGTCTGGCTCCGCTACCCGAAGGTCCAGCGACCGCACTCCTGATGGAGATGTTGGCTCCGGCGCCTTATAAGGTGCTGGAGAAGAAGGCTGAAAAGAAGGCCACGGGGACTAGGAAGGGTCTCCGGCGCGAGGTTGCACCGGATGCCTCGCTTGGAGATGATGAGGCGCACTCCTCCCACGAAGGGGAGGAGAAGAAGAGGAAGAGGGCCGCCCCATCCGGGGAGGCCGAAGGGTCCAAGAAAGCGGCCGCAGGGACCAGGAAGGGTCTCCGGTGCCAGGCCGTAATAGACTCATCGTCGGAAGACGGCGAGGCAGATTACTCCCATGTAGACAGGGAAAAACACGAAGAAATGCCCCCTCCCCGCACGGGGGAGGAGAAGAAAAGGAAAGCCGCCCCACAGGGGGAGGCTAGGACGCTGAAGAAGGGAAAGGGTATCCCTTCCGGACCACTCCACCACAACCGCCTACAGCAAGGAGGAGTGGCTGCCCTAGGGGAAGCCCCAGGCAAAGTTGTAAGTATCCGCACTCTGTAATACTTTTGTGCTACTCTAACTTTCTGGTTCGTAATGACACCGAACACGTGTATGCAGTCCGGCCAGGTCCAATCTCGGGGTATCCTCTTCGGATGGGTCCTTGAGTGCGTCGGAGATGGATTCGCTCCCTACGGCCACCTCCCCACGACCTGCGGATGACACCGAGGTGTTGTCCCAAAGGATACCAGAGCATGGGGTGAAGGTTTCGGAGACGCCCCAAGGCAAAATCCCAGACGCCGGGCACATGGGGGGGGGGGTAAGATCCCCATGGATTATGCGGATGGGAGCCACAGCAAGTTTGGCTCCCCGCCGGTTACTGCACCGGAGCCTTCACGGGTTCCGGATTCAAGTGAGCAGCCCCTCTCTAAGGAGGGCGAGTCGGCCGTGCCGATGACCTCCGCCCAGCCAGAGGCATCGGATGATTTGCTGGAAGTGCTTCACAGCGCTTCCATTAACGAAGAGCACCATACTCTAATGAGTACGGTGTTTGAGAAGGTCCGGTCCGCCAAAAGCGGATTGACCGAAGCCTGCGCCAGCCTCCTATCAGGCTTTGAGGTAAGTAATGAAAAGTGTGAGAAAATATCACCCGATAGACAGTAGCCCATGATACTCTGTTTGGTGTTCGGAAAGAAAAAGCCAAACAGGGGTCAATTTTTAATCCCCATGAGTCTGACAGTACTTGTCTATGTTAATAAGCAGGCGCTGCTGCTGACCGCTGCTACACGCACAACTGAGGTCGCTGGACTTAGGCAGGACCTAGGGCAGGCCGAAGAGGAGCTCGGCCTCGTGAAGAGGCAGCTTGAGGAGAACAAAGGTAAGTTATACCCCGTCCGCGTGTCGTGTAGAGGAGAAAATTGATGATGCTAACAAAAAAGCATTATGATTTTAATAGGGGCGGCGACCGAAGTGGCAGCTTTGAAGAAAGCGCTGTCCGAAGCCGAAGCCAAGGCGGCCACAGAGCGCACTGAGCGTGAGAAACAAGATGCTCGAGTGGGGGAGGTACAACAAGAGCTCTAGGAGTTCGGCAAGAAGTTCGAGTCCTTGGAGCATGACTTCAAGACGCAAGCGTCCGAGCTTGCCAAAGCCCTCGAGAGCGCGAAAGATGCCAAAGCTGAAGCCCAAAAGGCCCTCCAGGAAATCCAGGCGGCCAAGAAGATAGCGGCAGGTAAGGCATTCATTATGCAAAGCAAGCATGTGGAGGAGACATTTCTTTTACTCACCCACATTCGTAGCTCTCCAGGGGCATTCGCAGATCTGCCACGCAGCATATCAGATGCTGCGGAGTTCTACTGTGCCAAAGAGGGGAGCTCGATGGAGAAGCTGTTCTGGTCCCAGTATACTGGAGCCGAACACCCAATGTCTCTGAGTGACCAACTGAAGCAATTGGTCGAACTCCACAGGGCGGCCGAATTGGCCATGAAGGACCTCATAGTCCGGATGTGGTCTGGTGAGCCCCTGCCCGACAGCTACTTCGGCCTTATAAAGCGGATGGTAAGTGCCTGTCCGCGGCTTGAAGTTATCAAGCAGTCCATCTACATTGAGGGTGCTCGCCGAGCCTTTGCCCGTGCAAAGATGCATTGGGCCAAACTGGATGTTGTGAAGCTGGTGAAGGATGGCCCCCCGGAGGGTAAGGAGCATCTCTACCCTGAGAAATATTATGATGGCGTTATGAAAGGCGCTCGCCTTGTGGCTGATGAATGCGCCAGGAACTTAATCTTTGAGTGAATGTACTCGTGTCGTTTTTGTAATATGAGAACGAGTTTGTGTATGCTATATAACACTTTGTTGATTTAAAATATTACCTTCTGTGCGGCCGTTTATAAAATTCTGAGAGTAGGCCAGTCGTCGGCTTCCGCCCCCGTGTAGCTAGTACTGGGGTGTTCGTGGAAAACCCAAACACTCTTTATCCAAGTTTTTGGTCCTTTAAGGAGGTGTTTGGCACAGCGAACGAGGCAATCGGACTATGCGGCTTTATAACTCTCACTTGGCCATAGAAGTCTATAATTTTAAATTTCGGCGAAGCCCCTAGTATTCGGAAGGCCGAACTGGGGCGCTATACACGCCTAAATCGAACAAGGCCGATCCTCGCCTTAAGCGGAAAAAATCTTTAAGGATTTAGTACCTCTCGAACAGCGACCAACTCTCGCCACATCATGACAGTTAATTTTCGGCTTTATCTACTAAGGTGCTCATCCGGAAGAACCGAGACACAATCGTAGTAGTTCTCCCTGCGCTACCTTAGCCGATATAACGAAACATAAGGTACCAAAACAAGGGAGCCGGGCTAACCCAACTATTGACCGAAGACATGATTCGGAGCTGATGCATATAATGCTATAAGTTCGGGGTGCCACACTGTCGAAAGTGTTCGGACTTTTGTTGCCATGTTATGGGGCTCAAGAAATCCCCTGGCGAACTGATCGTACCAAAGTGTACGAATCCAACATTAAATAAATATTCAAGGGAAAATATGAAGATAGTAATAAGAAGCTGACGTTGTATACTATTTCCCATTGTTATCTGGATAATACGGCAAGGCGTATGTGTACAATTAATGCATTAAGCAGAAACAAATAGGACTATTTGACATGTCCTATCCAAGGGCAGGCTGCATGCGGGTATGTAAAAATAGGTATAACAATCATTGAAAGAGACCACCTGGGTATTCCCTTGTGTGCAAAGCCTCTTTCCTCCTTGGTGTTCCCCCCAGTGATGAGTCCGGTAGTCCGGTTCTCTGAAGGGGCTGCCCGAAAGGAGGGTCTTGAAAGGAATGAAAGAAGAATGTGTGCGGGCCTCGTGGAGGCTAAACTGCACTGTGAGCTGCATCGTCGACTCGCCTCCGCCTATGCCCATGGTACTTTGAGTGCGTAGTTGTGTACGCGTGGCACAAATGCCTCCTCAATGGGGCTAGGGCGGAGGCTGGATTGCTAATAGAGCTCTTGGCGTGCCTGACCATCCTGTTGCGGGGTGCTCCGGACTCGCTTGACGGTGTTCGGGGTTGTTATTGCCGAATGGGCTGTCTGTCGAAGAAGGCTGCTTTGTACTTCTGCCGCAAGGGCCACAGTGTGTTCTTCCGTACGGAGGGAGCGGTCTGTGTTTCCATTGACTGTTATAACCCCGCGGGGTCCTGGCATCTTGAGCTTAAGGTATGCATAGTGCGGTACCACATTGAATCGAGCGAATGTAGTTCGTCCCAGTAGTGCATGATAGCCACTACGGAAAGGGACAATATCGAAGATTAGTTCCTTGCTTCGGAAATTATCCGGGGATCCGAAGACCACTTCCAGTGTTATTGAGCTCGTACAGTGGGCCTCTACCCCTGGAATTACACCTTTAAAGGTGGTTTTGGTTGGTTTGATCCGTGAGGGATCGATGCCCATTTTGCGCATTGTGTCCTGATAGAGCAGGTTCAGGCTACAGCCACCGTCCATAAGGACTCGCGTGAGATGGAATCCATTGATGATTGGGTCAAGGACCAATGCGGCTGAGCCGCCATGGCGGATGCTGGTAGGATGGTCCCTACGATCAAAGGTGATCGGACATGATGACCATGGGTTAAACTTTGGGGCGACTGGCTCCATCGCATAGACGTCCCTAAGTGCACGCCTTCGTTCCCGTTTGGGGATGTGGCTCACATAGATCATGTTTACTGTTTTCACCTTGGGGGGGGGGGATTTCTTCTGTCCCCCAGTGTTCGGACGCCGGGGCTCCTCGTCGTCATCACTGTGCAGCCCCTTGTCCTTGTTTTCGGCATTCAACTTGCCGGCCTGTTTGAACACCCAGCAATCTCTGTTAGTGTGATTGGCTGGTTTGTCGGGGGTGCCGTGAATCTGGCACGAGCGGTCAAGTATGCGGTCCAGACTGGATGATCCCGGATTGTTTCTTTTGAACGGCTTTTTCCACTAACCGGATTTGGAGTTGCTGAATCCGGTATTGACTGCCGTATCTTCGGCACTGTCGCCATTGTTCTGACGCTTATGTCTATTGCGCCGTGGCTTTCCATTACTGTCACGGACATCTGAAGTGCCGGAGTTTCCTGGCACGATGTTACTGCGAGCCAGCCAGCTGTCCTGGCCCACGCAAAAGCGGGTCATGAGTGTCGTGAGGGCCGCCATGGACTTTTGTTTTTCTTGGCCGAGGTGTCAAGCGAGCCACTCGTCGCGGATATTATGCTTAAAGGCCACCAGGGCCTCGATGTCCGGACAGTCGAAAATTTGGTTCTTTTTAGTTAGGAACCGAGTCCAGAATTTTCTGGCTGACTCTCTGGGCTATTGGGTAATGTGACTTAAGTCATCAGCATCCGGTGGTCGCACGTAGGTGCCTGGAAGTTGTCGAGGAATGCATCCTCAAGATTTTCCCAACTGCCGATGGAGTTCGCTGGTAGGCTATTCAGGCAATGTCTGGCTGGCCCTTTAAGCTTGAGGGGGAGATGCTTGATGGCATGTAGATCATCACCACGAGCCATGTGAATGTGGAGAAGAAAATCTTCAATCCACACCGCGGGGTCTATTGTGCCATTGTATGACTCGATGTTGACAGGTTTAAACCCTTCTGGGAATTCATGATCCATTACTTCATCAGTGAAGCAGAGGGGGTGTGCGGCGCCTCTGTGCCAGGCTATGTCACGACGCAGTCCGACTAAGTCTGGTCGGTTATGTTTGGCCCGGCCGGATTTATTATTAGTGTATCCGGCATGACGGTCATCGTCATGTGTTGTGGCGCGCCCCCGTGAACCGTAGATCGATCTTGGTTGTCCTGCGTTGTTTTCCAATATGTCTTGCAGGTCCTGCGTATTGCCCTGTGCCATAGTGAACTGGCATGGGGGTGCGGGCTGGTACGTCGTTTTATCCCGGCCACGAGGTGGCCGGTCAGCCTCGTCTTGTGCTGGTAGTGCAGGCTCTACGGCCTCTTCCTCTAGCTGAGGTAGCAACTTATGTTTTGGGTAACCCTTGGTGGGGGGCTCGAGTCCGTATTCCTCGGCCGCTAGGACCTCAGTCCATCTGTTTGCGAGCATATCTTGATCAGCTTGGAGCTGCTGCTACTTCTTTTTCAGACTTCTTGCAGTGGCTATAATCCGGCGCTTAAAGCGCTCCTGCTCTATGGGATCCTCCGGTACGCCGAATTTGTCGTCACCGAGGCTCACCTCGTCTTCGGAGGGAGGCATATAGTTGTCGTCCTCCAAGTATCCGTCCGTCGCTTGTTCACCTAGGCTCGAAGGTAGGCTGATCAGGATTGTATTCCTCTTCGGCGCCATCTGGATTGTTTTCTTCTCCAGTGCCGGTGTTGCTGTGGCGGGGCTTAGAGCGGTGCTGATGACGCCCATGCTTTGATTTCTTCCCTGAGGGGTTATCTTCTGTTGCCTTATCGCCATTGTTTTCTTTGGGGCTGTCCATCATATATATATCATATGAAGAGGTGGCGGTCCAGCGCCCTGTGGGCGGTGGTTCCTGTTCTTCTCCAGCATCGTCGTCTATACCGTCGATGTCTTCGGAGTTGAAGTTAAGCACGTCGGTCAAATCATCGACCGTGGCTATGAAGTGGGTGGTGGGTGGGTAACGAATTTCTTCGTCGCCCGCTTCCCACTCGAGCCGAACATAGTTCGGCCAGGGCTCTCCTGAAAGAGAGAGAGAGACCTTAATGAATTTAGCACATCGGCAAAGGGGGAGTGCTGAAAGATATCCGCGGCGGTGAACTCCATTATTGGAGCCCAATCGGACTTGATGTGCCCGGGCACTTGCGGTTCGGAACCCACGTCCGGACACAGGTCCGAGGGTCCGGTGATGCAGATCCCCTTAACGGCGGAGTCTTTGTTCGGCTCTACCACCAAAGAGTATGCGGCCTCCGTGGCAGGGTCCATTCACCCGTCCTCGGTCGACGCGATCTGCCCCGGATTTAGGTCCGGAGCGGCTGCATGGGCGATATCCCGAATATTGTTCGATAGAAGATTTAAGTCATGCTCGTCGTGACTATTTGATACTCCCGATGCAGGCCCGAATCCATCGAAGATCAAGTCTCTGCGGATATCGGAAGTGTAATTCAAGTTCCCAAACCTGACCTGATGGCCAGGGGTGTAGCTATCAATCTACTCCAGATGGCCAAGTGAGTTGGCCCGCAGTGCGAAGCCGCCGAACACGAAGATTTGTCCGGGGAGAAAGGTCTCACCCTGGACTGCATTGTTGAAGGTTGGGGGAGCCATCGAGCCTTACAACAACGACACAGAGGAACTCTCAATGAAAGCACCAATGTTGGTGTCAAAACCGGCGGATCTCGGGTAGGGGGTCCCGAACTGTGCGTCTAAGGCTAATGGTAACAGGAGACTAGGGACACGATGTTTTACCCAGGTTCGGGCCCTCTCGATGGAGGTAATACCCTACTTCCTGCTTGATTGATCTTGATGATATGAGTATTACAAGAGTTGATCTACCACGAGATCATAGAGGCTAAACCCTAGAAGCTAGCCTATGGTATGATTGTTGTCGTCCTACGGACTAAACCCTCTGGTTTATATAGACACCAGAGGGTGCTAGGGTTACACAGAGTCGGTTACGGAGAAGGAGATCTACCATCCGAATCGCCAAGCTTGCCTTCCACGCAAAGGAGAGTCCCATCCGGACACGGGACGAAGTCTTCAATCTTGTATCTTCATAGTCCAATAGTCCGGCCAAAGTACATAGTCCGGCTGTCCGGATACCCCCCTATCAAGGAATCCCTCAGCTACCACAGGCACAATGTCACCTCTTGCTGCAGTGCATCAGTATCTCTGCAGTAACAGTGCAAAAAGCACCTTCCTGCGTAATTCTGGGTTGGTTGTCAAGGTAACCTCGTCCAAATCGCCTACTGAAAAAAAATCTTCCGGCTAGACAGAGTGATATAGCTATGCTCCAAACACAAGTCCAATCCCTAATGGACATTGTTTTGAAAACGAGAATTATGGTTGACAAATCTCATCAAGATATGAATGGTTTTGATACCAGACTATCAGACATTTGCTTCGTTGTTCAAGAGCAATGGCGGAAAAAGGTGAAGATCGTGCTGCTCCATCAGATTCTACAACCTGAAACATTAGCACTCAGGTAAAATGATTTGTGCTTCTATACATCTGATGGTGCTTTTATCTGCAAGGACTGTAAACTTTATGCCAACAGGCCTTTTGTTGTATATTTGGAATTTATTTTATTGTGATACAACATTTATGATGTTGCCAAAGGCTGCAGTAATTACGACACTATTTTTGTATAGTGTAGGTTTATCTTAGTAATGTATTCGGCCGAAAGCTTCGTAGG
Source organism: Triticum aestivum (assembly GCF_018294505.1). NCBI lineage: Eukaryota > Viridiplantae > Streptophyta > Magnoliopsida > Poales > Poaceae > Triticum > Triticum aestivum. Next base: position 434,493,396 of record NC_057801.1, read on the forward strand.
ATCCCAACATGCCAACATTCGTCAGGCCCATTCCAATTGGGCTAAAAACGATTATCGGCCGAAATTTGCATGTAGCCCACTAAAAATATCTGGTCCTAAATCAGCATAAGCTTTCATATTTTTCTGGTAGGCCTGTGCTCATAGTGGGCCTTTAACATGCGTAAACATAATTTGGCTCTCAGTAACAATAGGCCGTTTACAGGTGTAAATATCTCGAGCCCATAAAAAACATGGTCCTTTAATAGGCCAAAAGTGAGATTGGGCCCTGATTGTGCCAAATAACCCACTAGTCTTAGAAGGCCGAAATGGTGGCCCATTTACAATGCGGATCTTTCACAGGCCGAAATTCGGACGGGCTGTAAATGCCCCGACCTAATACACGGTCCTTTAACAGGACGGAAGTTTGGTCGGGCTTGATTAGCGTCATTTTTATATGGGACGTTAATGGGCCCGATGTGGCGTTGAGCCACATATGGCCCATGGATTTCGTCCGACGTTAATAGGCCAAAAATCACAACAGGCCGAAAGTGGCCCAAATCTATAGTGGGCCTCTAACAGGCCAAATGTCAGACATGGCCGAATATGACCCAAATCCTTCACGGTCGTTTATGGGCCGTAAGTTTCAATGGCGTGTAAATGGGCCCAAATGAAGCAGGACCTTTAACAGGACGAAAATACACCAAGCCGTAATTCGGCCCAAATACTTAGCAAATTATTAATGGGCCAGAAGTGACCATGGGCCGCGATGATGACAAGTTTAGGATAGGCCGTTGACGGGCCAATTTGACACTAGCCATACGGGCCTTAACTTAGAATGTTGGGCCTTTAGCTGGGCCGGCCCATTATGGTCTGCAAAATTGTGTGGGCTTTAGCTGGGCCGGCCCATTATGGTTTGCAAAATCTTGTGGGCCTTTAGCTGGGCCGGCCCATTATGGTCTGCAAAATCTTGTGGGCCTTTAGCTGGGCTGGCCCATTATGGTCTGCTAAATCTTGTGGGCCTTTAGTTGGGCCGGCCCATTTAAACTTTATGGGACACTTTTGGGCTCGCCACGTGTCAACATATCATAGGCCCATCTCGACCGTTGGATGAGTGACACCTGTGCCAATGCTGAGTTGACGCTTGGTTCCGTCGGCTAATGAGAATTTTACATGTGGAAAATCGGCATTGGTCGTGGCTGTTAGCGGGTTATCGGATCCAAAACCGGACCCGATAGCTTAACGACGCTTAACGGTGTCCCGTTATGGTGGATGCCACATGTCGGTCACCCTTGATGAAAGCACTTCTATGACGCGCGATTTATCGTCATGGAAGTGGACACTTCCATGATGATAATTTTGGTAATGTCATGGAACACTTTTATGACAGCATAGGTATGACTATCTTGATTCTGTCATAAAATCGTCATGGATGTACATGCATGACAGAAAACGTGACCTACTGTGACAAACACATATCATCACGGAAGTGTATTTTTATTGTAGTGTAAATACCGCATATAGGAAGGTATGGTGAACTCATATGGAATAACTTTGGGGTTTAGGGAAGTGGATGCACAAGCAGTATTCCCGCTTAGTACAAGTGAAGGCTAGAAAGAGACTGGGAAACGACCAACTAGAGAGCGACACAGTCATGACCATGCATTAAGATTAACCAACAATGAGTGCAAGCATGAGTAGGATATAAATCACCATGAACATAAATATCGTGGATGCTATGTTGATTTTGTTTCAACTACATGTGTGAACATGTGCCAAGTCAAGCCACTCGAATAATTCAAAGGAGGATACCACCCTATCATACCACATCACTACCATTTTAATAGCATGTTGGCACGCAAGGTAAACCATTATAAACTCCTAGCTAATTAAGCATGGCATGAATAACTATAATCTCTAATTGTCATCGCAAACATGTTTCATTCGTAATGGGCTGAATAAGGAATGATGAACTAATCATATTTACAAAAACAAGATAGGTCGAGTTCATACCAGCTTCTCTCATCTCAATCATTTCATCATATATCGTCATTATTGCCTTTCACTCGCACGACCGAACGGTGTGGATAATAATAATAGTGCACGTGCATTGGACTAAGATGGAATGTGCAAGCATTTAATACAAAGGAGAAGACATGGCAATATGGGCTCTTGGTTAGATCTACAATAATGCATATGAGAGCCACTCAACATTTTCATCATGGTCTTTTCCTCTCGACCCCCCCAAAAAAGAAAAGCAATAAAACTATTTACACGGGAAAGCTCCCAACAAGCAAAACAAGAATGAGATTTGTTTTTTAAATTACTACTACTACAAGCATGGCAAGTAAACTAGCTAAAGGCTACAACTATTTTTTTTGATTTTTCTCAAGGTTTTTCAAACACACAAGAAGAAAGCAAGAAAAGAAAATAAACTAGCATGGATAGTATAATGAAAAAGTATGAACACCGACAACTAGAATGAGTGTGTGAACATGAATGTAATGTCGGTGAGAAATACATACTCCCCCAAGCTTAGGCTTTTGGCCTAAGTTGGTCTATGCCCACGACTGGCCTGGCGGATATACAAAGTCGTAGTCGGGGTTGTACTGAGATGCATCAGCTACTGCCTGAAGAGCTGCAGCTTGGAGGCGAGCTGCCTCCGTCCTCCTCTCATATTCGTTCGCCTCCTCCCTGGTTATAAAATATCTCCTTTTTGCCTGAAAGTTAAAGAAAGTAGGAGCAGGGAGGGTAACATGGACAATACGCCGTCTGTCAAAGATTAGTCGGTACTGGAGGATCTGTTCGTTCCTCTCAAGAAACTGATGGCGGACCATAGCACTACAATCTAGATAAGTAGGTGGCAACTCAATATCATTTCCATTTATGGGTACACCAAGATAATTAGCTACACGAGTTGCATAAATTCCACTAAAAAAAATCTCCACTTGTACCATTAAGATGCAACCTCCGTGCAACAATGGACCCCAAGTTATATTGTTTATCACGTAATACCACACTCTTGAGGACACTAAGATCTGGAATGCACATGTGACAAACCTCATCTTTACCGTTAATGCATCTACCTATAAAGAGAGCAAAATAATGTATGGAAGGGAAATGAATGCTCCCTGTGGTAGCTTGTGCGATATCTCTAGTCTCTCCCACAGTGATACTTGCAAGAAAGTCTTTATATTCAGATTTGCGAGGTTCACTAACATTGCCCCACTGCGGGATTTTACAAGTAGTATTAAAATCTTCAAGGTCCATGGTATATTATTTATCATAAAGATCAAATAAAATAGTGTGAGAATTGCGTGTGGATGAAAATTTAAACCTCCTCACAAAGGAATCAATGAGGTAGCAGTACTATCGGCACTTATCTGACACGAAGTCCTCAAGCTTAGCATTACGTACGTACGCGTCAAATTCATCCTTGAAGCGTGCTTGGGCCATAAACTCTTCTGACGACCATTCACAAGGCCACACTTGAGCTTCCCTTGGTGGTTCATCGTATGGCTCATGTATCGCGAGCCTTGGTTCTTGCTTCCTTGAAGAACCACCTTGGTACATTTTCCTAAACATTTTTCTTTTCCTGAAAAATTTCTGAAATTTTAGTGACTCAAAATAAAAGTGAACCAAACTCAACAAGATCGATAGCAACTACTCTCACAAGTGCCTAGAGGCTAAATCATGCATTAAAACTACTTTGGATCATATAAAATTGAAATGCAAGCTCAAGAACAGGGTCACCTCAGCAGCAAAAATTTGCAATAAATAAAGCACTAGAACAAAAACTAATTGGGCCATTGGAGGAGTCACATACAAAAGAACAATCCCCCAAAGCAGTTTTGTGAATGGAGCTTTGAGCAAGGAGATCGAAAATGACAGCAAAACGAGCTAGAACATGGGTTTGAGCTATGGGAGGATTTTTTTTCTGGAGGAATACGAAGTGTGTGGGTGCTAGAATAAGTGGGGGGGCACGTGGGGCCTATGAGGCAAGGGGCGCGCCCCAGGGGGGACGCCCTGTGCCCTCGTGGCCAAATGGTGGCCCCCTGGTGTGTTCTCAGTGCGAGAAATTCTTAAATATTCTACAAAAAATCATACTTCATTTTCAGGACATTTGGAGAACTTTTATTTTTGGGGTATTTTTTATTGCATGGATAATTCAGAAAATACTATTTTTACTTTATTTAATCTAAAAAACAGAAAGTAAAAGGAGGCTATAGAGAGTTGTGCTTTCTAACTTCATCCATCTCATGCTCATCAAAAGGAATCCACTAACAAGGTTGATCAAGTCTTGTTAACAAACTTCTTCCGAATAACATGAAATCGGAGAATTTTCGAATAACACTAGGTTACCTCAACGGGGATATGCATGTCCCCAACAATAAGAATATCATATTTCTTTTTGACAGTAGGAAGAGGTAATTCAAAACCTACAATAGTAGTCGTTGAAATTTTTCCAATAGAACTGATACTATGAACTTGAGGTTGTTTCTTCGGAAAGTGTACCGTATGCTCATTACCATTAACATGAAAAGTGACATTGACTTTGTTGCAATCAATAACAACCCTTGCAGTATTTAGAAAAGGTCTACCAAGGATGATCGACATACTGTCATCCTCAGGATATCAAGAATAACAAAGTCCGTTAAAGTAGTAACGTTTGTAACCACAACAAGCACATCCTCACAAATACCGACAGATATAGCAGTTGATTTATCGGCCATTTGCAAAGAGATTTCAGTAGGTGTCAACTTATTCAAATCAAGTCTACGATATAAAGAGAGAGGCATAACACTAACACCGGCTCCAAGATCACATAAAGCAGTTTTAACATAGTTTCTTTTAGTGGAGCATGGTATAGTTGGTACTCCTGGATCTCCTAGTTTCTTTGATATTCCACCCTTAAAAGTATAATTAGCAAGCATGGTGGAAATTTCAGCTTTTGGTATCTTCCTTTTATTTGTAACAATATCTTTCATATACTTAGCATAGGGATTCATTTTCAGCATATCAGTCAAACGCATACGCAAAAAGATAGGTCTAATCATTTCAGCAAATCGCTCAGAATCATCATCATCTTTTTTCTTGGATGGATTAGGAGGAAAAGGCATGGGTTTCTGAACCCAGGGTTCTCTTTCTTTACCGTGCTTCCTAGCAACAAAGTCTCTCTTATCATAACGTTGATTCTTTGATTGTGAGTTATCAAGATCAACAGCAGGTTCAATCTCTACATCATTGTTATTACTAGGTTGAGCATCAACATGAACATAATCATTAACATTAGCACTAGGTTCATGTTGATTACCATTTTGTGTTTTGGCATTAGAAATAGAAATATCATTGGGCTTCTCAGGTGTGTCAATAACAGGTTCACTAGAAGCATGCAAAGTCCTATCATTTTTCTTTTCTTTTTCTTAGAAGGGCTAGGTGCGTCAATATTAGTTCTCTAAGAATCTTTCTCAATTCTCTTAGGATGGCCCTTAGGATACAAAAGTTCCTGAGTCATTCTACCACCCCTAGTCATAACTCTAACAGCATTATCATTTTTCTTATTATTTAATTCATTGAGCAGATCATCTTGTGCCTTAAGTACTTGTTCTACTTTAGTGGTAACCATGGATGCATGTTTACTAATAAGCTTAAGGTCACCTTTAACTCTAGACATATAATCACTCAAATGTTCAATCATATAAGCATTACGTTTCAATTGTCTACCAACATAAGCATTGAAGTTTTCTTGTTTAACAATAAAATTATCGAACTCACCTAAGCATTGGCTAGAACACTTATAACGAGGGATATCACCTTCATCAAATCTATAGAGAGAATTTACCTTTACTACCTGTGTCGGGTTATCAAGACCATGTATGTCTTCAATAGGTGGTAAATTCTTAACATCTTTGGCTTTAATATCTTTTTCTTTCATAGATTTCTTTGCCTCTTGCATATCTTCAGAACTGAGAAATAGAATACCCCTTTTCTTTGGAGTTGGCTTAGGAGTTGGTTCAGGAAGTGTCCAATCATTATCATTACAAAATATATTATTCAATAGAAATTCAGCTTGCTCAACAGTTCTTTCCCTGGAAACACAACCAGCACAACTATCCAGGTGGTCTCTGGAAGCATCGGTTAGTCCATTATAAAAGATGTCAAGTATTTCATTTTTCTAGAGAGGATGATCGGGCAAAGCATTAAGTAATTGGAGAAGCCTCCCCCAAGCTTGTGGGAGACTCTCTTCTTCAATTTGCACAAAGATATATACTTCCCTTAAGGCATCTTGTTTCTTATGAGCGGGAAAATATTTTGCAGAGAAGTAATTAATCATATCCTGGGGACTACGCACACAACCAGGAGCAAGGGAATTAAACCATATTTTAGCATCACCCTTTAATGAGAACGAAAATAACTTAAGGATATAGTAATAATGATTTTTTCCTCACGAGTAAATAGGGTGGCTATATCATTCAATTTAGTAAGATGTGCCACAACAGTTTCAGATTCATAGCCATAAAAAGGATCAGATTCAACCAAAGTAATTCACTCAGGATCGACAGAGAAATCATAATCCTTATCAGAAATACACATAGGTCTCTAGCCATAAAAAGCAGGGTCATATTTCATTCTGACATTCTGAGACTTTTCTTTCAGCTTAGCTAACAGTTTCTTAAGATCATATCTATCTTTGCAAGCAAAAAGGTCTCTAGCAGTTTCTTCATCCATAACATAACCCTCAGGCATATCAGGCAGTTCATATCTAGGGGGAGAATCTTCATCATCACTTTCTTCAATATTACCAGTTTCAATAATTTCATTCTCTCTAGCCCTAGCAAGTTGTTCACCAAGAAATTCACCTAATGGCACAGTATTATCAAGCAAAGAAGTAGTTTCATCATAAGCATCATGCATAGCAGAAGTGGCATCATCAATAACATGCGACATATAAGAATCAATAGCATGTGCATGTGTAGGTGTCGCAAATTTACTCATAATAGAAGGTGAATCAAGTGTAGAGCTAGATGTCAGTTCCTTACCTCCCCTCGTAGTTGAGGGAAAAATCTTGGTCTTTCATCTTTCAAGTTCCTAACAGTGATCAGCAGATATAAATCCCAAGTGACTCAAAGAATAGAGCTATGCTCCCCGGCAACGGCGCCAGAAAATAGTCTTGATAACCCACAAGTATAGGGGATCGCAACAGTATTCGAGGGTAGAGTATTCAACCCAAATTTATTGATTCGACACAAGGGGAGCCAAAGAATATTATCAAGTATTAGCAGTTGAGTTGTCAATTCAACACACCTGAAAGACTTAATATCTGCAGCAATGTATTTAGTAGCAAAGTAGTATGGAAGTAACGGTAATAGTGGCAAAATTAATAGTAGCAGTTTTGTAGAAATCGTAACAGTGGAAAAGGAAAAGTAACTAAGCAAAGATCAATATGTGAAAAGCTCATAGGCAACTGGATAATTATGTCGGATACAATTCATCATGCAACAGTTATAACTTAGGGTGACACAGAACTAGCTCCAGTTCATCAATGTAATGTAGGCATGTATTCCGAATATAGTCATACGTGCTTATGGAAAAGAACTTGCAGGACATCTTTTGTCCTACCCTCCCGTGGCAGCGGGGTCCTATTGGAAACTAATGGATATTAAGGCCTTCTTTTAATAGAGTACCGGGCCAAAGCATTAGCACTTAATGAATACATGAACTCCTCAAACTACGGTCATCACCAGGAGTGGTCCCGATTATTGTCACTTCGGGGTTGCCGGATCATGACACATAGTAGGTGACTATTGACTTGCAAGATAGGATCAATAATTCACATATATTCATGAGCACATAATAGGTTCAGATCTGAAATCATGGCACTCAGGCCCTAGTGACAAGCATTAAGCATGGCAAAGTCGTAGCAACATCAATCTTTGAACGTAATGGATACTAGGGATCAAACCCTAACAAAACTTACTCGATTACATGGTAAATCTCATCCAACCCATCACCGTCCAGCAAGCCTATGATGAGATTACTCACGCACGATAGTGAGCATCATGAAATTGGTGATGGAGGATGGTTGATGATGACGGTGGCGATGGATTCCTCTCTCCAAAGCCCTGAACGGACTCCAGATCAGCCCTCCCGAGGAAGATTAGGGCTTGGCGGCAGCTTCGTATTGTAAAAGGCGATGAATCCTTCTCTCTGATTTTTTTCTCCCTGAAAGTGAATATATGGAGTTGGGGTTGAGGTCGATGGAGTTCCAGGGGGCCCACGAGGCAGGGGCACGCCCTGCACCCTCATGCACAGGGTGTGGGCCCCCTTCTGCTGATTCTTTCGCCAATATTTTTTATTAATTTCAAAACGTGTCTTTGTGGATTTTTAGGTCATTCCAAGAACTTTTATTTCTGCATAAAAATAACACCATAGCAGTTCTGCTGAAAACAACGTCAGTCCGGGTTAGTTCCATTCAAATCATGCAAGTTAGAGTCCAAAACAAGGACAAAAGTGTTTGCAAAAGTAGATACGTTGGAGACATATCAATACTTGATCGGTTGATCCGAGAAGACGTTCCATTACATCAACCGTGTTAAGTTAACGCTTCCGCTTTCGGTCTACGAGGGTACGTGGACACACTCTCCCCTCTCGTTGCTATGCATCTCCTAGATAGATCTTGCGTGAGCGTAGGATTTTTTTTGAAATTGCATGCTACGTTTCCCAACAGTGGCATCAGAGCCAGGTCTATGCGTAGATGATAGGCACGAGTAGAACACAAAGAGTTGTGGGCGGTGATCATCATACTACTTACCACCAATGTCTTATTTTGATTTGGCAATATTGTTGGATGAAGCGGCCTGGACCAACCTTACATGGTCGCGTTCATGAGATCGGTTCCACCGATAGACATGCAACTAATTTTGCATAAAGGTGGCTAGCGGGTGTCTGTTTCTCCAACTTTAGTTGAATCAAATTTGACTACGGCCGGTCCTTGTGAAGGTTAAAACAACAAACTTGATAAATCACCGTTGTGGTTTTTGTACCGTAGATATGTACGGTTCATGCTAGAAGCCCATAGCAGCCACGTAAAACTTGCAACAAACAAAGTAGAGGATGTCTAACTTGTTTTTGCAGGGCATGTTGTGATGTGATATGGTCAAGGCATGATGTGATATAAATTGTTGCATGAGATGATCATGTTTTGTAACAAGTTATCGACAACTGGCAGGAGCCATATGGTTGTCGCTTTATTGTATGAAATACAAATGCTATGTAATTGCTTTACTTTATCACTAAGCGGTAGTGACAGTCATAGAAGCAATGGTTGGCGAGACGACCGCGACGCTATGATGGAGATCAAGGTGTCAAGCCGATGACGATGGAGATCATGATGTTGCTTCGATGATGGAGATCAAAAGCACAAGATGATGATGGCCATATCATGTTACATATTTTGATTGCATGTGATGTTTATCTTTTATGCATCTTATTTTTCTTAGTACGGCGGTAGCATTATAAGATGATACCTTACTAAATTTCAAGGTATAAGTGTTCTCCCCGAGTATGCACCATTGCGAAAGTTCTTCGTGCTGAGACACCACGTGATGATCGGGTGTGATAGGATGTACGTTCAAATACAACGGGTGCAAGCCAGATTTGCACACGTGGAATACTCGGGTTAAACTTGATGAGCCTAGCATATACAGATATGGCCTTGGAACTCTGGAGACCGACCGGTCGAACGTGAATCATATAGTAGATATGATCAACATAGTGATATTCACCATTGAAGACTACTCCATCTCACGTGATGATCAGACATGGTTTAGTTGATTTGGATCACGTATCATTTAGATGACTAGAGGGAATTCTTAAGTAATATGATTAATTGAACTTAATTTATCATGAACTTAGTCCTAATAGGTTTTTGCATCTCTATGTTGTAGATCAATGGCCCGTGCTACCGTTCCTTTGAATTTTAATGCATTCTAGAGAAAGCTAAGTTGAAAGATGATGGTAGTAACTACACGGACTGGGTCCGTAACTTGGGGATTATCCTCATTGCTGCACAGAAGAATTATGTCCTTGATGCACCTCTAGGTGTACCACTTGCCCCAGCAACTGCAGACATTGTGAATGTCTGGCAGTTGCGTGTTGATGACTACTCGTTAGTTCAGTGTGCCATGCTTTACGGCTTAGAATAGGGACTTCAAAGACGTTTTGAACGTCATGGACCATATGAGATGTTCCAGGATTTGAAGTTAATATTTCAAGCAAATGCCCGAGTTGAGAGATATGAAGTCTCCAACAAGTTCTATAGCTGTAAGATGGAGGAGAACAGTTCTGTTAGCGAGCACATACTCAGAATGTCTGGGGTACCATAATCACTTGACTCAGCTGGGAGTTAATCTTCGAGATGATTGTGTCATTGATAGAGTTCTTCAATCACTACCACCAAGCTAAAAAGGCTTCGTGATGAACTACAATATGCAAGGGATGGAAAAGATTATTCCCGAGCTCTTCGCGATGCTAAAGGCCGCGGAGGTAGAAATCAAGAAGGAGCATCAAGTGTTGATGGTTAACAAGACCACTAGTTTCAAGAAAAAGGGCAAGGGTAAAAATAAGGGGAACTTCAAGAAGAATTACAATCAAGTTGTCACTCCCGGGAAGAAACCTGGAAATGGACCCAAGCCTGAAACTGAGTGCTTCTACTGCAAAGGGACTGGTCACTGGAAGCGGAACTGCCCCAAGTATTTGGCAGATAAGAAGGATGTCAAAGTGAGCAAAGGTATATTTGATATACATGTTATTGATGTGTACCTTATGAATTCTCGTAGTAGTGCCTGGGTATTTGATACCGGTTCAGTTGCTCATATTTGTAACTCGAAGCGGGGACTACGGATTAAACTAAGATTGGCTAAGGATGAGGTGACGATGCACGTCGGAAATGGTTTCAAGGTCGATGTGATCGCCGTCGGCACACTACCTGTACATCTACCTTCGGGATTAGTTTAGACCTGAATAATTGTTATTTGGTGCCAGCGTTGAGCATGAACATTGCATATGGATCTTGTTTAGTGCGAGACGGTTATTCATTTAAATCAGAGAATAATGGTTGTTCTATTTATTTGAGTAATATCTTTTATGGTCATGCATACTTGAAGAGTGGTCTATTTCTGTTGAATCTTGATGGTGATGATACACATATTCATAATATTGATACCAAAAGATGCAAAGTTGATAATGATAGTGCCACTTATTTGTTGCACTGCCGTTTGGGTCATATCGGTGTAAAGCGCATGAAGAAACCTCATAAAGATGGACTTTTGAAATCACTTGATTATGATTCATTTGATACTTGCGAACCGTCCTTATGGGCAAGATGACTAAAAATCCATTCTCCGGAACAATGGAACGAGCTAGTGACTTACTGGAAATAACACATACCGATGTATGCGGTCCAATGAGTGTTGATGCTTGATATGTCCATTTTGCATCATATTTTCATAATATTATTTATGATGTTTTATTTCATAATAATGCTTTTTGGAGTAATTCTAATTCCTTTTCTCTCATAATATGCAAGGTATGCACAAAAGGGCGAGAATTCTGGCAGCTGGAAATCTGGATTTAAAAAAGCTACTTCAAGCTACCTATTCTGCACAACTCCGAATGAGTTGAAACTTCCCGAGGATTTTTTATGGATTATTTAAGAATTATTGGAGCAAATAAGTACCAGAGGGGGCCACTAGGTGGGCACAACCCACCTGGGCGCGCTAGGAGGCCCAGGCACGCCCTGGTGGGTGCTACCCTCCCCGGCCCACCTCCGGTGCCCATCTTCTGATATATAAGTCATTTTGACCTTGAAAAATTAAGAGGAGGACTTTAGGATGAAGCGCCTCTACCTCGACGCGGAACTTGGGCAGGAGCACTTTTTGCCCTCCGGCGGAGCGATTCTACCGGGGGAACTTCCCTCCCGGAGGGGGAAATCATCGTCATCATCATCACCAACAACTCTCCCATCTTGGGGAGGGCTATCTTCATCAACATCTTCGACAACACCAACTCCTTTCAAACCCTAGTTCATCTCTTGTGTTCAATCTTTGTACCAAAACTATAGATTGGTGCTCGTGGGTGACTAATAGTGTTGATTACTATATGGTTTATTTGGTGGAAGATTATATGTTCAGATCCATTATGCTACTTAATACCCCTTTGATCTTGAGCATGATTATCATTTGTGAGTAGTTACTTTCGTTCTTGAGGCCAGGGGAGAAATCATGTTGCAAGTAATCATGTGAACTTGATATGTGTTCAATATTTTGATGATATGTATGTTGTCATTCTCTTAGTGGTGTCATGTGAACGTCGACTACATGACACTTCACCATATTTGGGACTAAGGGAATGCATTGTGGGTAGTTATTAGATGGTGGGTTGCGAGAGTGACAGAAGCTTAAACCCCAGTTTATGCGCTATTCCGTAAGGGACCGATTGGATCCAAAAGTTTAATGCTATGGTTAGAATTTATTCTTAATACATTTCTCGTAGTTGCGGATGCTTGCAAGAGGGTTAATCATAAGTAGGAGGTTTGTTCAAGTAAGAACAACACCTAAACACCGGTCCACCCACATATCAAATTATCAAAGTACCGAACATGAATTAAGCCAACATGATAAAAGTGACTAGTTGAAATTCCCATGTACCCTCAAGAACACTTTGCTTATCATAAGAGACCGTTTTGGCCTGTCCTTTGCCTCAAAAGGATTGGGATACCTTGCTGCACTTTCGTTACTACTATCGTTACTTGCTCATTATAAATTATCTTGCTATCAAACTACTCCGCTACTTACTATTTTAGCACTTGCAGACATTACCTTGTTGAAAACCACTTGTCATTTCCTTCTGCTCCTCGTTGGGTTCGACACTCTTACTTATCGAAAAGGGTACAATGACCCCATGTACTTAAGGGTCATCAATGCTTGCAGCGGGTATCGTTATTTTTTGACCTTCACAGATGATTTGAGCAGATATGGGTATATTTACTTAACAAAACACAAGTCTGAAACATTTGAGAAGTTCAAAGAATTTCAAAGTGAAGTGGAGAATCATCGTAATAAGAAAACACTACTGTAGGATGCTGCTAACGCGACACTACGATCAAAGACCCTTCGACGAAACTGTGTGCGATGCAATAATCGCAAACGGTGGTGTAAAAAACCCGTAAAAAAGGTGCAAAATGTTTGCAATGACCGATGCATCAAACACAATTCAGATTTTGGTTCTATGTGCGATGCAAGGCATACGGTTCAGTTTAATTAACTGTTTGCGATGAGGAGGAACAAAAGAAATGGGCAGCGAGATGATGGTGTGTGCGATATACAACATATGGTTCACTCGGATGAACTGTTTGTGATTGGGAAACACAAAAGAAACGGTCAGGCAGATCAAGGTGTGTGTGATATATGGCATGCGGTTCACTCGGATGAATTGTTTGCATTGAGATAAGAGAATAGAAACGGTTCAATATAACAAGATGTGTGTGATACGTGGCAAACATGTCTGTAATTAGAAATGTGTGCGAAGACCGATAATAACATAGACGATTGCTTCTAATAAGACGTATGTGATATGCTCTGTCTACACAACATGTATTGGCCATTGGGGGATGGGCGGTCATCCGGATACGTCATAATGATGCGAAGAGGCATCTTATATCAGCAAGGACTAGTTCTTCCACCAGTAGCTCATCTAAGAGAACTTTCAAGTTAAGTGTGCTCAGGCTGGAGCAGCCATCAGATGGGTGAATGGATGGGAAGTTGTGTTGATGTTAAATTAACTGATAGGACGGGTCATTTTGGTCAAATGACCAAAATGACCCATTCCCTCAGCTAATTTAACCTAGAGGTCCTTGTTTTTTATTTTTATTTTATTTTTTAACATATGTTAAAGAAGGTCTACCGCATTACAACAATGTGTATACGTGGCATACAGTTGATCCATCCGACCTGTTTGTGAAGGAATAAGCCGTGTGTGTTGTGGGCAAACGCTTGCTAATGTACAAAAGTTTGCGATTGATGAATTCATCACCGATGGGTTCCCTAGTGTGGTCCGTGTTCATCTCATCATCATCTACTTCTTGTACTAGCTCGATGTTCCTTATATATGCTAAGTTTCCATTAATTGATGGTGCCCTATGAACACGCCACTGTTTCCCGCCATTTCCTCACCTATTTCCCGCCACCCAGCAATATTGCACTTAAACCTAGGTGCGGTGCGATGCAAGCGCAGCCTGTAGCACATCCACCTTTTCCAAGCACGCCAACGCACCAAAGTGCCGCCTCTGCAATCAACCTCGTCGACAAGGAAAACAAGAAGGCGCCACGGCCTGTCGAGGCCGCGGCGCTCCCTGGCAACGCGATGGACGACGCCGTGATGCGCGTCATCACCAGGGTTGAGAAGACCCTTGGCGCATGGCGCTTCAGCGCCGCAGATCAAGATAGGCATGTCAGCGCCGAGAGGCTACAGCTCACCGCACAACATGATTGATGGCGCGCTGCATAGCAAGCTAGGAGCGTCCGCGCCGATAGGCTATGGCTCTCGGCGCATGGGGAGACCGTTGGTGAGCCGCAGAGCGAGAGGCACGGTGCGCTGCACAACAAGAGCGGATCCATTGGTGGTTGCCAGCTGTCGACAAGGCATCGCAGCTGGGTACACGTCCCATCATTACCCCCATTCCTCGCTAGGAGTGGGCACAGGCCCTCTACGCCGTACTTGCACCAGAGGTCGGCCGCGTCGTACTTGCATAGGACGCCCGCCGCACCATTCGCATGGGTCGCACCATTCGCCTTGTCCGCGGCCCACTCGATGCCAACGCGCTAGTCAGTAGGCTCGACCACCTCCTTGGCCTAGGAGTCCACCTGGGCGTAGTAGAGGAACATGGCCATCACATCCTCGAGGTGGTGATAACCGATGAAATAGCCAACTTGGAGCTCGAGATCGCGCTCCAGATGTACCGCGAGCATGTCGACCGCTTGGACGAACGCATGCACGAGTTCAGGCAGAGCCAAGAGCTACCGTAGGCAAGGGCTGCTGGTCATGGTCTCATGGACGCATTTTATTTTGTTGAGTCGTTTCGACGTGGATAGCTATGTATTCACAACAATCATACTATTGCTCTGTTTCAATGTGTGTACTCTGTTTTTCGTTCTTATATGTTCTGTTTCAATGTGTGTTTATATGCTTTCCATTCTGTATATGTGAACGATAATAGATAGGTTCAAATTAGTATACAAAAAGAGATATAAAATGGAATTCATAATATATATAATATTAATTGTTCATTAGTTCATCACAGAATATATATATAACATTGGTACGCGTCGGTGCTATACAAACAGTTTTAAACCCCTTTCCGTGACGACATTTGGAACCGTCGCCAAGTGAGTGTGGGCGATAGGGGGGTCCTTCCCACACGACTCAGAAACCGTCGGGGATAGGCCCTCCTGGCACACAAGCTGGCTTGTGTGTGATCGGGCGAGGCATGGAAACCCAACTGTTTCCGTTCGTATGTACATCCCACACGGTGGATCCCAGAAAAACATTCCCGTTCGTATGTATATCACACACAGTCAATCCAAGTAGTACGTTTCCATTCTTATGTACATACCAAACGATTAGGCTGCTATAGTCGTGTGAAAAAGGTGGACATAAACATTTAATCTTCCGATATCTTTGTGATAGGTATGTTACCGCACACGGTTCAAGAATGTAAAATGTGTGCGGTGCCTCCACTAACGCCAACGTGTACATTTTCGTAACTGTGTGCGATTGGTATTCCTACCACACACGCACACTGGTTTGAAACGTTTGTCGTATTACCATGAATCGCACACACTTATGAGACGAAACCGTGTGTGCGTCCGAAGGGCATCGCAAACATTTCACGTCAAAGAACCGTCTGTTTTCTTTTTTCATCGCACACGTTGTTTTCTTTCTAACCATGTGCACATTATTTTATTCGCTCCTGTACAATTTTTTGGCTGTAATTTATTATTCGAATTGGAATTTTTGAAATATGAAACATGCAATTCAAATTCTCAGCACAATGGTTCAACAACGAATCCATAAATAAAATTGTCAGTACAATATGTTCAGTAATTACAGGATTAGACAGCAATTAACTATGATGAACCACAATATTTACAGGTGGTAAAGGTGAAGAGACAAGTGTAAATCATTTTGACTGCCGATGTTGTTGAAGAAGCGGAATGCCCATAATGTGCCTTCCTGCATGCCATAGGCACGAACAACTTTTGTCCAACCCCTTGTGACGATCGCCCGCTCATCCTTCACCGCCTCCAGGAAGACTTCTAGAGCATTATCATGGTAGCATGAATTATATACTTTAACCTTAGTTGCCTCCACTCCGGTCATGTAGTTTGCAAGGTAATCATCAGTAAATAGCTTCGGAAACCACTGAAAAGAGAAAAATATCAGATCATGAGGTCTAATAGAGTAACTTGTTGTGGGTAGGGGAAAAGGCAACATATTACTTACCATCCTAAAGTTCACTGATGTCTGGGACAAAGTGTAAATAAAGAGCTTAATTCCCATCACCCGTTTCTTTCGCCTAACAATCTTTCTTAGTTTCTTCACTTGACGCTTGTTCATGAATATCTCATTGCCCCATACGCAAAAGGGATCGAAACGTGGATCAGTACCGCTCATATATGTACCTACAAGCAACCAGTAAATGTTAGAAGCTAAATGTGATTGCACAAATGATGTAAAATACAACTACCTACATTCTCAAGTAGAAGTATTTTTAGAGATTTCAATATGAACTACCTATAGATGTATATAGAATTATAAATATAGTTTAGATTAGAATATAGATTCACTTATTTCGCTCCTTATATAGTCTGTATTGGAATCTCTAAAAATACTTAAATTTAGGAATAGATGGTGTATAAGACATGGGATGCAACTAACCTCGACGGCAAACAACAACATCCCCCATTGTAGCCCTGTGTAAGTACATGGAAAGCCAATGTTAACTACAACAGGGTTAACATCCACCAAAAATAGCAAATGGTAATAAAACGACGACATCTCTAGTGATATCTTCATTGCGAAAGAGTAGCACGATAGCAAAGGGATGGATTAAAAAATGGATACAACTATTAATTCCAACAGGCTTAACAGCATCCTAATTCATGTTTTATAAGTTTGTAGCCATTGAAATACAACTGTCTAAAAATGGATACAACTGTTAATCACAATATGCTTAATGGCCATTGAACCGATACTGATAAAAATGCAATTGGCAGAGTTAAACATCACAAGGCAGGTGCTACCAGAGCAGATAATGGCCCAGTTGTCTATAAAAAGGTAGGGGAAATAGCTAAAACGTGTTAGGTATGTTTACTACAAGATGCTTAAGACATCGACCGTACAAAACATAACTATTAATTGCAACTGGTATTGGTAAGATTGAACTGGTGAGTTCATACATGGTAAGTCCTGAGAGGTAGTTGCTGGGGTACTTCATCTTGGCCAGAGCCCGCCCAAAGTCAGCAGCGGCGGAGGCAAGCTCTTCCTCCGGGTCGAAGCGTGGATCAGTGCCTCCGACATGTGTACCTACAAGAAGCAAGTAAATGTTAGAAGCCAAACTGCAATTGCACAAATGATGTAAAATACTGTAAGACATGGGATGCAGCTAACCTCGATGGCAAACAACAACATCGCCCGTTATGGCCCTGCGTAAGTACATGGATAGGCATGTTAAGTACAATAGGGTTAGCATCCACCGAAAATAGCATATGGTAGCATCTCTAGTATATCTTCATTGCGGAGAGTAGTATGGTAGCAAAGTTTGTTGCTGGTATTGGTGAAATTGAACTGAATAATTAATACTTGAATATCACACAGTGTGCAATACTGAAATAAACAAGGCATGAACATGCTTAATATATCAACCGTACAAAACATAGCCATTGCAAGTGGTATTGGTAAGATTTAGCTGGTCAGATCATACAGTTAAGTCTTGGGGGATAGTCGTCGGGGCACTACTTCTGGGCCAGAGCCTGCACCATGTCGGCGGTGGCAGAGGCGAGGTGTTCCTCTGGGTCAACACGCACAACGACATCGCACCATGGACCACCATTAGCTCCTCGACCTCCACGTGATATGTGGTTGGGCCTGCACGGCGATGCTTTGGAGGTAGGGACGATGGGGATTTGGAGGCATGAGGATGTTTCGCAAGCGCCATTTAAGCAATAAGGCCGGGGCCGTGATAGAGATTGGTTGGTTACCTGACTGGATCTGAGTAGAACGTAGATGTGGTTGAAGTTGTAGTTGCGGCAACGGCGGTTTGAGCGGCCGGTAGGGGAGGCACGGGGGGCGCGGGGGGGAGGGGGGGAGGTGGGGGAGATACTGAGGAAATTTGATGGGTGGGGATGTGGTTGTAGGAATAAGTTCTGAAACCGCTCGCCTAATGAAAATTTCGCTGCGAAACTTGAAACTTGGGCGGGGGAAACACACAACACAGAAGAAGCGCGTAAAATACACATGTGCGAAAAAACAGAAAATTGGCAGTCCCCGTCTCCAAAAAAATGTACACGTGTAGTCGATTTTTTTGGTCAGTGGTACGCCTGGTTTATTAGGAACCATCGCACAGGTAATAAACTTATGGATCATTAAGGCAAAAAACGCACACGGCTACGACATAGAAACTGTGTGTTTTGTGATCTTCTAATGATTAATGCAAAAAAGTGCACACGGTCACACATGCTAATCAATGCTCAAAGCCCTCAAAGGATGCTCATTGTACGTTAATACTACAAACTTAAAGTACTACTGGTAATTTGCTCTAATACTACTGACTTAAACTACTTCTCACATGCTGCCATCAGGGCATGCTGGCCACACGCCAGCGTTCTCCTTCCCGGCCTTGTAGGTGGCAGCCAACAGTGCTTCGATCTCCGCCAAGCTCTCCTCATCATAGCGTGCGGCCTCTTCTTTCTTGCGGCGACGGGACTCTCTTTCCTTGACCGCTTTCTGCCTTTTCCGATCCTCTTGTGCGGCTTTGGCAGCCTCTAGATCCACCACCCATTCGGCCATGGCAGCCTCAAAGTCCGACCACATAACTGTGTGCCTGGCGGCAGCGATGAACTTGGCACGACGAGATGTGGTCGCTTCTTTACCATGTGTGCGGTCGCAGGCGGCGAGGAACATGGTGCTGCGGGATGCCATCGCTTCCTTACCAGTTACTGTGTGCCGCGGTGCCATGAATGATGCCTGGAGAGAGCTCTGGGACGGAGGGGCCGGGCAACCGTACAGTGGGGTGTTTTTTAAGAGCTCAACGACAAACGAAAAAGGAAATTTGGCATCCCTTACAAATTTGCTCGTTCATTATCGCACACGGTTCATCTCGATCGCTTCCGGAAATAGTGTGTGCTGAGGCTATTGTGTGTTGCGTTATGATTGGCCGGAGCCCCAGCCACGCGGATCGCGCATGTGCACCGTAGGATGCACTGCGATCGAACGACAATCCACATCCCTCACATCACATCCGTGCAACTGTAGCTGGATTGGATTTATATGGGCCAAATGCCTAGAAAATGCACATAATCCCTTAAATATGGCAAATGATCCTGGAAAAATGCCAAATTTGAACACGGTGATTTGCATGGTGTATGTTCTTCGTAGAAAAAACTCTAGGGCAAAAACAAAGAAGATTTGGATTCCCCTTCAATCTTGGTGATTTCCCTATCGAAAGCATGGAACTTCCCCGGCGATGGTTCAATTTATGAAGGGCGTGCATGACGACATAAGCCAAACCTTCTCAAATTTTCACCAGGGCATGGTGAGGGCATACCATGGTACCATGCCAGGCAACATGTTTTTCAATCATTTATTTCATTTTTTCTATAGTTGAAAACCCAATAAACAAACGTTTGTGGTTGACTATTGTCACACATTTCATCAAAATATTTGTCCATTCCTTGTAAAAGGCATGAGAATTTACTAAATGGCACGAGCATCATTTTCCAAACCGTTCTTGTGCACCCTTTCATGCACCGATTGTTTGAACTTGAATTATGTGCATCAATGCCTAGAAAATGCACATAATCCCCTAAATATGGTAAATGAACCCGGAAAAGTGACAAATTGAAAGTGGTGATTTGCAGGGTGTATGTACATCTTAGAAAAAATCTCATGGACAAAGGACAAAGGAAATTTGTACCCCCCCTTCAATCTTGGCGATTTCCCTCTCGAAACCATGAAACTTCCTCGATGACGGTTCTATTTATGAAAGGCGTGCATGATGACATAAGCATAACATTCTCAAATTTTTACCAGGGCATGGTGAGGCCATACCATGGCACCACACCAGGCATCATGTTTTTCAAGCATTTATTTCATTTTTTGTATAGTTGTTACCCAGCAAACGACGCGTTTATGGTTGACTATTGCCACACATTTACTCGAAATATCTGTCCATTCCTTGTAAAAGGCATGAGAATTTACTAAATGACATGAGGATGGTTTTCCAGACCGTTCTTGTGCACCTTTTCATGCACTGATTGTTTGAATTTGATTTATGTGCATTAATGCCTAGAGAATGCAAATAATCCCCTAAATATGGTAAATGAACACGGAAAAGTGTCAAATTTGAATGTGGTGATTTGTAGGGTGTATGTTCATCATAGAAAAAAACTCATGGACAAAGGACAAAGTAAATTTGGATCCCTCTTCAATCTTGGTGATTTCCCCCTTGAAGCCATGGAACTTCCTCGGTGATGATTTGATTTATGAAAGGCGTGCATGACGACATAAGGAAAGCATTCTCAAATTTTTACCAGGGCACGGTGAGGCCAAACCATGGCACCACGCTAGGCGTGATCTTTTCCAAGCATGTATTTCATTTTTGTATACATTAATTCCGGGTTCGTTTGGCCTTTTATACATTATTTGAATTTCTGGGCATTTAATGTGCATAATTCAAATTTGAACTACAAGCACATGCTCCAGTGCACCAAAGTTGGTTAAAAAATCACATGTGTGTCCTTGGGTGAATTTATAGGTCACATGCACGAAATGGGAATGAAATTCAAACATCTGGGCGCCGTGGCTCAGCTGGAAAGATTGAGAAACTTGGTTTTTTCATGCATGTAAATCCAAAACACGCCTGAAAATCATGAAACTTGGCATGGTGTCTTGACATGGCACCAACATGCTACAGTAATTGTTTTGGCCGAATTGGGACAAGCTTTGGTATAAGCTACTTGCAAATCGGAGCTTCTCTCAAGAAGGCTCGTGGTTCCGAGAGGGGATGTGTCACTTCCGTGTGCGAAACGACATATGTACACTACCTTCTCCCGCCTTAATTTGTTTACACAGGCAGATTAGACCAAATAGAAGTATCATGCTAAATTTTGGAATTATTCCAGGTTAGTTTGGCTGTTTTTGTACATTAATTGAATTTCTGGGTAGTTAATGTGCATAATTAAAATTTGAACTACAATCACATGCTCCAGTGCACCAAAGTTGGTTGAAAAATCACATGTGTGTCCTTGGATGAATTTCTAGGTCCCATGCAAGAAATGAGAATGAAATTCAAACATCTGGGCATCGTGGCTCGGCCGAAAAGATTGATAAACTTCTTTTTTAATTCCTATAAATCCAAAACACGCCTGAAAATCATGAAACTTGGCATGGTGTCATGACATTGGCACCAACATGCTGTGGTAATTTTTCTGTCCGATTTGCGAAGACGCTCACATTAAAAATCAACAAAGTCATTTTGGAACAAGTGTTGTCACGTTACAAATCGGAAACGCAACTATTATTGAAACCGTGGGCGTTCTACTTACCAATTACGTGCCGCCACGCATCCCTTTTTTATTGGCTAGGAGGTGCCGTGCGGGGTAGCTATTTGAGTACGGGAGACGTGCGATCAGACCCCTGCGCGTGCTCATCGGGAGGAGAGCCCTTTGACCTCTATCCGCCGTGCACCTCCCTCCCAACGTCACCATTAATGGTGCCTGAGCACCCGTTTCACTGCGTGGCTATGTCTCACTGGACGGAGATTTAAGAGAGAAAAGACAAAATCTAAAAAGATAGTTTTGCACAGATCTTGATGTAAGATCCGACGGACCTATATAGCATCGACTGTGACTTATAGCAAGCATGATGAATATAAGGACGATAACAATGGATAATAATTGTCTTACATATCTAGGAAGATAACTAAAAAAGCCACATGCGGCTATGCCCGAAATACACAAGGGCAAAAGAAGAAGGAAGATGCATACAACGATTTGGCTCACTGATCTCTACTTTCTTGATGTACTGCAGGTCGCGGAGACTAGTTCTCGCCGTGAGCGGCAATGATCTCTTTCATCAGTTTCATGTCCTTAATACGCTGCTCGGAAGCAACCGCGGATTCCTCCACCAGCCTTTCACGCTCGATGCGGAGCATGGCATTCTCGTCCATATGTTTCTTGACGATGACACCCGTCCTCTTCAACAAGGCAGCGGTCTCCTCCGCCTGCTCCGCCCTTCCGGCGATCTTCGCCCTCAGGAGGTCGCGGTCGGCCCGGAGTTGTTCAAACGAGGCCTGGAGATCCGATCCATGTGGCTATGAACGATCACATGCATGCGCCTGTAAGAGTCCTCGCTTGCCCGCGAGAGATTTTCCCAGGCCACCGCAACGCGCGAGGACATCTCTGCTGCATTCGCGGTGCGGCAGGACATCTCTACTGCTCCCGCTGCGTGATTGGACTAGTCTGCTGCATCAACAACGCGGCGGGACCTCCGTGCTATTTTGGCGGCGCGACAAGATCTCCATGCTGCTTCGGCGGCGCGGTGGGACATGTCGGCTGCTTTAGTGGCTAAGCGGGACATCTCTCGTGCTTCCGCTTCCATGCTCGCCTCTCCGTGGTGGTAATCTCTTGACCGAAAACTCAATTTGGCCGTGGCGGACGCAAGAGAACAATGCTGAATGACTTGTTTGCTTTTGTGGATGAGGAGGTGAGGAAGGAATGTGCAGTCATCTTGGCATAGTACATTATTTATTACCGAGTACTAATACGCTCCTAAGTGGGAAACGGTTTAGGTTTTGATCAGCGTGAACAGGTTTGCAATTTGGAAGGTGACGGGATGCAGGCTCAAAATTTATTGACGGTTCTATAATTTCTAAGTGCGGCACTATTCCCGGACGACGTAACGTGGGCACGCTTTCTCGGCCGCGTACATGGCATTTGGTGCACTGCAATAGGCAATGTCAGCACACGTCTTGTTCCAAGAATCGTGCGCGCTCATTATTACCAGCGTGCATGCTTCTTTTAGTTAGAATGCGTGCCCGTCTAGCGCACACACGTTGATCTGTCTAACTATTTCTGTTTGTTGTGGCTAATCGCAAACAGTTCATCTATGTGAAGTGTATGCCATTAATCGCACACACCTTTGATCTGGCTGACCGTTTCTTTTGTGTTACCTAATCGCAAACAGTTAATCCTTCTGAAGCGTATGCCCTCAATCACACACACCTTTATCTAGTTGTCCGTTTCTATTGTTCTGCCTCATCACAAACAGTTAATCCGAGTGAACCATATGTTGTGTATCGCACATGCCTTCATCTGGCTGCCCATTTCTTTTGTTCCTCCTCATCGCAAATAGTTCATTGAACTGAACCATATGTCATGCATCGCACACACAACTAAAATCTGAACCGTGTTTGATGCATCCGTCATCGCAAACATTTTGGACATTTTTATGGTTCTCTGACACCACCGTTTGCGATTATTGCATTGCACACAGTTTCTCGAAGGGTCTCTGATCGTAGTGTCGCGTTAGCAATATCCTGCAGTAGTGTAATATCGTCACATATATGTGATGATACTTAACTACTAGGTACAATGCATAAAATTGAAAACAAACAATAGTAAAACTAATAATCACTCCTGGGGCCAGTATTCCGGCAGCCCCTCGCCAGCAGCTCCCTGGTGTGTGGCATGTTTTGAGAGCAGAGGAAGTACTCCGCCTCCTCCGCCTCACAGGCGGACGCGCGCGAACGATCTTGCCATTTTGTTGGGAGCCCACCACAGCTCCTCGTTGGTGGCACCCTAGAGCTTATCGGCCCGGCTCCACACAGCGATGAGGCGCCTAGCGCCTTTTGCTTTCCTCGCAAAGTACCCATCTTCGTATACCTTCTCCGCACGACGACGCGTCCGCCCCCAAAGCTCCGCCGCCTCCTTTTTCCGAGCGGCATCACGGGCTTCACAGACCGCCTGGTACCTGGCATCCTCCTCCGCCATCTCCTTATTGAAAGCCACTTGCCTGGCTTTCTCAGCCAGCGGCAGCGACTTCCAAAGACAAAGATCGTACTGGCCCCAAAACCAATCCAAAGTTGGAGGGTCCGGTGCAACCTCGTCAGGCGGTGCGTAGGTGTCCTCGTTGCTGCTCTTCAAGTGAGCATCCTCGGGGGGGGTGGTAACTCCTCGTCGGCGCATGGGCAGACCGGCGGCGCCATGGTAGATATTTGAGAGAGAGAGAGAGAGAGAGAGAGAGTGAGCAAGCAAGGGGGTGATCTAGATGAGAATGCAGGTGGGACGACGTGAGCAAGGTAGTATTTATTGGCGGCCGGAATCTAGATCGACGGGAACAATACACACGCCGGTCGCCGGAATTTATGAGTACTGTAGTGTGAATTACACACGATTCCCGCAGCAAAATCCATGTGTTAACATAATAGCCGACGGTTCCCAATGCAGAACCGTGTCTGATTAATAAAGCCCGCCACTCACCTTCCAAACCTCGAGGCATGAAATAGAGTGCCAATCGTGTGGGGCCGGTTGTCTTGCCGGATTTTACATTTTCTTTTCTGAACACCAGATATTTACATTGTCTGATGATTTTTTAATTTGCACACAAGTACACAAATATGATTTTTCAAACCATTATGGTTAGCCGTTGCACGTAGATGTAGTTCAAATTTGAATTACAATCATTAAATGGCTAGAAAATCACTTAAATGTCTTCAAAAGGTCAAATGACCCCTGAAATTTTGCAAATTTTCACATGACAGTTGTAATAGTGCATGTTACACGTAGAAAAAAAATTGAAGGCCGTAAGAGGAAGCTATCTGCCATTCGTCATCAAACATGCATTGTTCTCTTCTCGGAACCACGAGCCTTCTAGTGAGTTGCTCTGATTTGTGAGGGGTGTGTGTCCAAACTTTCGTCAAACAGGCCAATTTTGTACCACATCATCTTGGTGGCATGACATTACATCAAGCAAGGTTTCATGTTTTTCTGATCATTTCTTAATTATTTGGAATAAAAATGCTATTGCACTCCATGCATGTACATGTGTCCATGCCATGAAACCAATATGTTTGAAAATTCCCTCTAATTTACTGCACATGGAATTAACACGCACACAACTACATAAATATGATTTTTTTTCAAACCTTTATGGTTAGCCTTGCATGTACATCTAGTTCAAATTTGAATTACGATCATTAAATGGCGAGGAAATCACTTAAATGTCTTCAAAAGGTCAAATGACCCATGAAATTTTCCAATTTTTCACATGACAGTTTTTATCAGTGCACATTACACGTAGAAAACATTTGAAGGCCGTAAGAGGAAGCTATGTGCCGTTCGTCATCAAACATGCATTGTTCCCTCTCGGAACCACGAGCCTTCTAGTGAGTTGCTCCGGTTTGTGAGGGGTGTGTGTCCAAACTTTCATCAAACATGCCAATTTTTGTACCGCATCATCTTGGTGGCATGACATTACATCAAGCAAGGTTTCATGTTTTCCTGATCATTTTTTAATTTTTTGGAATAAAAATGCCATGGCACATTCCTTCGAATTTACTGCACATGGAATTAACTCGCACACAACTACATAAATATGATTTTCAAACCATTATGGTCAGCCGTTGCATGTACATCTAGTTCAAATTTGAATTACGATCACTAAATGGCGAGGAAATCACTTAAATGTCTTCAAAAGGTCAAATGACCCATGAAATTTTCCAATTTTTCACATGACAGTTTTTATCAGTGCACATTACACGTAGAAAACATTTGAAGGCCGTAAGAGGAAGCTATGTGCCGTTCGTCATCAAACATGCATTGTTCCCTCTCGGAACCACGAGCCTTCTAGTGAGTTGCTCCGGTTTGTGAGGGGTGTGTGTCCAAACTTTCATCAAACATGCCAATTTTTGTACCGCATCATCTTGGTGGCATGACATTACATCAAGCAAAGTTTCATGTTTTCCTGGTCATTTTTTAATTTTTTGGAATTAAAATGCCATGTAACTCCATGCATGTGTCCATGTCGTGAGACCAATATGCTTGAAAATGCCTTCTAATTTACTGCACATGGAGTTAAATCGCACACAAGTACACAAACATGATTTTTCAAACTGTTATCGTTAGACGTTGCATGTACATCTAGTTCAAATTTGAATTACGGTCATTAAATGGCTAGAAAATCACTTTGTCTTCAAAAGGTCAAATGACCCCTGAAATTTTCCAAATTTTCACATGACAGTTAGTATCAGTGCACATTACATGTAGAAAAATTTTGAAGGCAGTAAGAGGAAGCTATCTGCCGTTCGTAAGTAAATGTGCATTGTTCCCTCTTGGAACCACGAGCCGAGTTGCTCCGGTTTGTGAGGGGTGTGTGTCTAAACTTTCGTCAAACAGGCCAATTTTTGTACCACATCATCTTGGTGGTATGACATTACATCAAGCAAGGTTTCATGTTTTTAATTTTTTGGAAATTAAATGCCATGGCACTCCATGCTTAATTGTGTCATAGCCGTTAGACCAATATGTTTGAAAATTCCTTCCAATTTACTGCACGTGGAGTTAAATCGCACACAAGTACACAAAATATGACTTTTCAAACTATTTTGGTTAGCTACTGCATGTACATGTAGTTCAAATTTCAATTACGGTCATTAAATGGCTAGAAAATCACTTAAATGTCTTAAAAGGTCAAATGACCCCTGAAATTTTCCAAAATTTTACATGATAGTTGTATTAGTACTACAAATTTTCTTGTACATTTAAAATACCATCCGTTGCCACTTGTACTCCAAATTCCTCTTTCACAGCTAATAAAAAATAACTACAACATCACACATAGTTGTTTTGTAGGAATCATTTGCGATGAAAAATTATGGGTCTATTTAAGTCTTCCTCCTTAAGCTTCGCCGGCTCGTCTGCTTCAGTGCCGGCAACCCCTGAATTCACAAATCCCGATGCCCATTTCCGCACCCCTTCTTGCAAAGATAACGCCGTGGAAACGCTTCGTGAAGGCCCGTACGATGGCCGCGTCCCCCCAAGCGCCGCCGCCTGCGTCGAGAGCACGACCACGTAGGCCAAGAGTGTCGCCGCATCTGCATTGAGCGCGGCCGCTTCCGCTGAGAGGGCGTCTGCGGCAGCCGAGACGGTTGGAGCTGATGCTGCGATGGCGGCTGCAAACACCAAGAGCGCTTGAGCGGCCATCTGTGCCGCTGATGTCGCCCTGGCCTGGGTCGAGGCCATCCACGCCAAGATATTCCAGGCCACCTTGGAATCCAGCATGCAACCCACGTCCAAAAAGGTGGCGGCGTCCATGGAGCACCTGCTTCCTCATGAGGTCGTCCAGCGGGAGCTGGAGATGTAGGAGGCGGCGGAGATTGAGGAGCGCCGGGAGGAGGAGTTGCACGTGGCCCAGGTCGAGGTAGAGAATAGTCTGTCCGTTGAGGAATCGGCGGTGGAGTACCAACGCGAGTTTTGGCGCATCCACTACTACGAATACGAAAACCTTGAGGGCGGTGCCGAGGACGAGGATGAGGACGCGGTCGACTTCAGCAGGGGGGCGCGGAGTCCACCAACGGCGGCATGTCGCCAGGACAAGTCATCGGCGTCTCATCTCACACCGGCGATGCATAGGCCGGCGCGACGGCGGATTTGTTAAAATTATTCATACTTAGGCTTTGTTTTTAGTGTTGGTCTTTTGTTAGAGCAATGTTTAGGTGAACTGTCTCTGTTTAATTACTAAAATTGCTGGATTCAGTAAGTCTAGTCTGTGTGCTGAACGCTCTCTTGTGTGCCCAAATTAGCAAGTGATGTTAAATTATGCAATGACATATGTGGGGAAATTTCCACCAAAATTTCAATTATCAAACTCATACCATGCAAGTTAAGCAGAAGAATCGTTTGCGATGCACACTATCGTTCAAAGTGAATGGTGTTCAGCCGCACCGCGCACAAAGTTTCCCTCGACATTTCGAAATTTTTGGCCTACCGCCAAAATATATACCCTCCCCCCTCCCCATCCCCTTTTCTCCCGACCAAAAGTCACATTTCCCCTTGTCGACGTTCTAGATACGGGGTACCCAGACTTTCCGGCTTGTGGCCCACAGCATGGCTCCATTGGTGGCCTGGTACGGCCCAGCTTCAGCATTGACAACTCAAGACCCTCGCGAGGGGCCAAGCCTTGCAAGGCGGACGACACAAAGACCCCCAAGGGGATCGGTCTCCTTAGGCTGGCTCCTAAGGGGCGGAGAGTTTTATGCAAGGTGCACCTCATGACGCTCAGCTGACATGAGCCATGACGACCAAGGCCAGGCGGGAGCCAGCGGGCGCAGAGTACCAGTTTCCTCTTTCGTGCAAAGGAGGCAAGCAACAGGTGCAGAGTCCCGAGGAATCAGCCAAAGGTTTCCATTCTGGTGCCACGAGACCAAGACCGCCAGGACGGCAGGACAGAGGTCATCGCCGAGCCCACCGCAGCGTCACGACAAGAGGCTTTTCACAGGCGAAGACCACTTTAGTCGGGATAGGATGTACTTCTTGTCCCCCTTCGAATCTGGCCATTGTGGGATCCCTTCCCGCCAACATTTGGGAAGAGGACCAAGGACGCTATAAATAGGACTTATCCACCACCATAAAAGAGGGGCAAGGCACGAACACATCGGATCCATTCTCACCCGACCACCTCACCAGCTCTCTTAAGCTCAAGAACACCTCATCTCCTGAGGCCAGTTCATCCACTGTACTAGCTCATCCTCAGCCCTTCGAGGCAATCCACCAAAACGCTGGAGTAAGGTATTACACCGCAAGGTGGCCCGAACCAGGATAAATTGTTGTGTCTCTCTGTCCCTTTGAGCTTGACGCACTAGGCCTAGAGGATCGCGAGTAGGCAGGCTGGGTAGGTTGAGATCTTTGTACGCAGCCCAGAGTTCAAACCTATCAAGGGTTTGCGGAACCCGAAATTCAACATTTGGCGCGCCAGGTAGGGGTGCGTCGGATCCTCTCTTCCATCGATCGACCCACCGCTACTCCAACAGTTCCATGGCTGACGCACGTCGGGCTCGCACTGAGCACCGGGCCGCGGTTGCCACCCACGTCGCTCAGATGGCTCCAACGAGCGACGACTGTCCTCGTCGTCCTTCGTCACAAGTGGCCAACACTGCCACGGGCCCTGCCAGCCACGAGCAGCAAGCTTCATTGCTGCACCCCTCGGTGCGCCGTGATGGGCGCACCGCCACTCCGTCGTTGACCCCGGCCGCTTCATTCTCCCATGCGCATTGCGTCCCAGCGAGCGCACAAGCTGCTCTGCTCATGGCGTGGGAGCTCCTTCGCTATTGCCCCATCGATGACTTCTATGAGGAGTGGCTCGAGCGCATCGACGAGCTCATTAGCGTCGCCGAAGACTCCACTGCGCCGGCCCGCTCACTGCCTCAGAAAGCCGCCTGCCGTGGGCGACATGGCTCACGGGGCACCTCCACCACCTCCAGCCAAGGGCACCATCATTGAACCAAGGCGGGTGGCACCGCGGCGTGACCCACTGTGCCAGGCGCCTACGGGCGAAGACCCGAGCTGCCAAGTGGTGCAGCGGCCCCAAGAAGATGCACGTGTGCTTCCAGCACCCCCACGTCAAGACAGTGTGCCGCTTGTGATGGCGGCAGAGCGCGAGCACCAAGACCAAGATCCACCTCCTCAACGGGCTCCCGTGACCACAACAGGGTGCTGTGCATTCACCTCGGAGCTTTGCAACGTCATCTGGCCGGGCAAGTTCAATCCTGATCTGCCCCCATGCTACGATGGCACCGCCGACCCCGCCGAGTTCCTGCAGCTCTATGAGCTGAGCATCAAGGCGTCCAGCAGCAATGAGAAGATCATGGCGAACTAGTTCCCCTTGGCCCCCAAGGATGGCACATGCTCCTGGCTCCTGAATCTCCCCGTGGGATCTGTCTCCTCCTAGGATGAGATGCGCGACCGCTTCATCGCCAACTTCCAGGGCACTCGCAACCGCCCACCAACTGCGGATGACCTACGGCGCATCAAGCAGCAGCTAGGGGAGACCCTGCAGATGTACATCTAGCACTTCAACAACCTTTGCGTCAAGATCCCCAAGGTGTCGGATGAGGCCATCATCTCAGCGTTCACCGATGGCGTCCGTGATGTCAAGATGAAGGAGGAGCTCACCATCCATGAGGACCTATGCACAACCCTCTAGATGTTCAACATGGCGAACAAGTGCGTGAGGGCTAAGGAGGGACGCCTCTCCCTCCTCGAGCTCCCTGATACTGACCCAAAAGACAAGAAGGCCAAGGCCAAGGACGTGAAGCGCAAGGGGCCAGCTGTGCTTGCAGCCGAGCCAGAGATAAAGCATGGTTGTGACCACCCTGAGTCATCCAAGAGCAAGCGACATTCTGCGTCTTCCACAACGTTCATAGCCACAAGACCAACGACTGCCAGGAGCTCAGGGCCCTCCGCGACGGGCGCCTCGGTTGATGCCCCGAGCGCAATGATCGAGGCTAAGGTCGCGGAGGCGGCCGAGGTGGAGGACGCTGGGACAGCCACGACCATCGCCAGGAGTGGCGTGACCAGCCTTGGGAGGACAGCTGGTAGAACCAGCCTCGTTAGGGTGCCTGGAGAGACCAGCCTCGCGAGGTTCTGGCCTCAGGGCAACACCGGTCTTCCTCCACTGCCTCCACCACCAAGAAGGAATGAAGATCATCACCGGGACGAGGGGGCTGGGGGTTTCGAGGAGCCTCGAGCCACCGCCTGCATCCTGGGCGGCTCTCAGGCCCCAGCCTCTCACTGCATCTTCAAGCAGTTCGCGTGCGAGGTGAATGCAACACTCCCCACACTCGAGGCAACTCGCTTGCTCAAGTGGTCCAAATATGCCATCACCTTCAACTCCTCTGAACATCTAAAATGCGCGGCCACTGCTGGCGCGCTCTCAATGCTTTGCTCGCCTGTCATCAGCAACGTGGTCGTCACCAAGACCCTCATTGATGGTGGAGCAGGGCTCAATGTTCTCTCTGTCTAGATGTTCAATAGGCTCCAAGTACCTTATCACCAGCTTCAGCCTACCAAGCCATTCTCAGGAGTGACCAATGGTTCCACGCATCCGATAGGGCAGATCCGCCTCCCTGTCACCTTCGGCGAGCGCGACAATTACCACAGTGAGCTCATCGACTTTGACGTCGCCGACATTCGTCTGCCGTACAATGCCATCCTTGGGTACCCAACACTGGCCAACTTCATGGCGGCAACACACCACGGCTACAATGTCCTCAAGATGCCAAGGAGCGGTGGCATCATCACGGTTGCCTGCAAGGAGAAGGACACGGTGTGCTCTCTCGAGCGCGCCTACGAGGCTGCAGCGGTGGAGAACCCTGAAGACAAGGGCAGTGTCCTCCCTCCTGAGGTCGCTCCCAAGACGAAGAAGTTGTTGTTGGGTCAGGGGTCTCACGAGAAGGCATCACCCGACAGCAGTGCACTGAGCCTTGCGTTCCTCGATGGGGTGCCTTCACCCATCACATAGGAAGGCGTGCCTGGAGTCCCTCTCAGGATGGGCTCGGGGGCTCTCCTCTGGAGGGCTCGGACCTAGCCAACGTCACGAGGGAGGCGCTCGGGCACCAGGTGGAGGCATGCTTGAGCGCACGCTACCCAGGAGAAGGCGTAGGGCGTAAGGCGCCAGGCGTTCAGGAGTTCATCAGCAAGGCAGTCAAGGAGATTCAAGAGGCAAGGGGCCTGCAGGGCGATCGTTGCCCACCATCGGGCGTGGCTCATTGCCCTAAAGAGGGTAAGGAGTTCCGTGTATGCATCGACATCCCAGGGCTCAACAGGTCCGCATCTCGGCAGCTCTTCTGGCCGTCCCGTGTCGACTGATGCGAGGGTCCCCCCAGCTATGTCTGCATGCCCTTCGGCCTGCCAAGCGCGGCTGTGGCGTTCTAGCACTGCATACGGGACGTCCTGGTGGCTGGAGAGGTTAGGCACCAGGTGATCCTGGCGGAGATGGATATGCATCTTCAGGAGCCCCGAGGCCCCCAGAGCCTCCCGAGGCTCAGGGTGAAGGTGGCTCGTGAGGGACGACATCAGCAGTGTGCATCTTCTACTACCCCAACATCCCTTTAGCAACGGTGCTAGGTGACATTTTTTAGTTCATTCAGTTTGGGGGCGCCCCTCGGGCTGCATTATCCCCAGGTCACGTGGGTCCGTCCCTGTGACATGTATCTCTTTTGTGTCTATCAGAACTAGTTTACCTTCCCTTATGAGCTGCCTTAAGATTATCAACTGCCTGACCGGCGCTTCACCGCCAAGAAGGTGTCGCGCCCTTACAAGCCCACCCACGACCGTCTCATGATTAAGGACTAGCACGACGTCTGTGCCTGGGTCCGTCCTTGCAGCGTCGCTAAACACAAGAGGCTGAGCTCCGGACGGGCTAGCTCCCGTGTACGTCACATCCCATGGCCCTTGGTGCCTTGTTCTCGCATGAGCTAATCGCGGCAGATGAGTAAGGGCGCGCGACCAGGTGCCTCGTCACCATGGGAGTCGCGTGCTTGTTGTTTTTCTTTAGGATCTTTGCATGAGAAGACTGGGCACAATGTTTGTGCTCAGGTCCGTCCCTGCAGCGTCGCTAAACCCAACGGCTAAGCTCTGTTTGGCGGGCTGGCCCTGTTCATGTCACCTCTTGGGGTCGTTGGTGTCTGACCTTCTCATCCAATAACCTCAGGAGACTCATTCAGTGCAGGTTGCCTGACAATCTTGCATAATTGACACAAGAGTTCCCGATCAAATTCAGGTGCAACCCACCTTGAGGTAGGGCCTCGTGATACCCGTGTTGGCTCAAGGTGTCCATACACACCTCCTCAGGCCCTACCGTGCATGCCACATGTCAGGGTGGGGATGTACACGCCCCGGGGGCTCTCCTTAGAGGGAGTCCCCTCCTACGCACCAGTGGAAGCACCATGCTCCGCGCTGGCCATCGACACTGCCGAGGAGTGGCTATGACCGTGCAAGAGCGGAAGCGCCATGCTCCGTGCTGGTGATAAAAACCTAAGGGTGGCCTCGCGGCTACAGCAGCCTCAGGAAGCCTCCGGGCTCAATGCTTAGCCTCACCGCGCTGCTGTCCCTTAGGAGGGTAGCGCGAGGGGGCTGGGCACGGGGGCTATGCTCAGGTTACGCCTGGCATACACCACCTTGCCAGGTCCCATGGACCTGGTCTTCACGCGCCCCTCCCGAGCGAGAGCCCGGCGAGGAGAGGTATGATGGTCTGTTCGTACGTCAAGGGGGACTCCTGAGCATCGCGTCTCAAGAGCCTAACTGGCCACGTTGCCCCTCACCCCTTGGTCTCGTGTTGGCGATCCGGACGACCCAATGGCGGCTGAGTTATGCGTGGGGCCGGGCCCTGCCGACGCAGAACACCAAGGCCCAACTCTCGTCCCTCCCTTCCCAACCCGTTCGTACGTCAAGGGGGACTCTTGAGCATCGCGTCTCAGGAGCCTAACTGGCCACGTATCCCTTCACCCCTTGGTCTCGTCTTGGCGATCCGGACGACCCAACGGCGGCTGAGGTACGCGCGGGTCTGGGCCCTGCCGACGCAGGATGCCAAGGCTTACCCTCGCGCCTCTTTTCCTGAGTTGTTCGCACGTCAAGGGGGACTCCTAAGCATCGTGTTGCAGGAGCCTAACTGGCCACGTAGCCCCTCACCCCTGGCCTCGTCCTAGCAATCTGGACGACCCAGTGGCGGCTGAGGTACGCGCGGGGTCGGGCCCTGCCAATGCAGAAAAACAAAGCAAATGGAAAAAAGTCGGGGAACCATAAGCTAGTTATTACAAAACATATTGTTCCTAGCATCAGTTTTAACACCTACACGAGGCATGCTACATGCTACAGGATAAAAATAGGAAGGAGAAGCACCACCAAGCCACCTCTTCAGCCATGGCTGCCACCGTCGCCCGCCTACGGAGCCTTGTCGCGAACGACGTCGCTCTTGCCCTCGGCTCCAGCCGCAGGGCCGATGACGAGGAACTTGTCCAGCAGGTCTCCCACCGAACTCTTCATGGCGTCGGCAACAACGTTGCAGGAGTCGGGGTCCACGGGCTCAAGGAAGGCGGCGAAGTCGAAGCTGGCGTCCCGGAGAAAGAGATGGCTGAAGGCACGTGTTAGGGCCGAGGAAGAAAGCTAGAGAGCCTCACCTTCCACCATGGAGCCAAACCCGTCGACGACATCCTCGAGCGCATCGACGACCTCAGGAAGTAGGGCGGCAGGGCTCTTCCTTGGGGTCACCACTGTTGTAACGCCCTCGATGCGGCTATATCTCCTACGTGTCGAAGCACGACTTAGAGGCATAACCGCATTGAAAGCAATGTCGCAAGTGAGGTAATCTTCACACAACCCATGTAAAACATAAGGGAAAGAGATACATAGTTGGCTTACAATCGCCACTTCACACAAGTACATGAATAAAGCATTACATCAACCAGATACAATCACAGTTCGACTACGGAACCAAAATAAAAGAAGAACCCCAAATGCGACAAAGGTCCCAATCACCCCCAACTGGGCTCCACTACTGATCAACTAGAACGAAACAATACAAAGGGCAAGATCTTCATCGAGCTCCTCCTGAGCTTGGTTGCGTCATCTGCACAGACTCATCGGCACCTGCAAGCTGGTTTTGGAAGTATCTGTGAGCCACGAGGACTCAGCAATCTCGCACCCGCGAGATCAAGACTATTTAAGCTTATAGGAAGGATGGAGTAATGAGGTGGAGCTGCAGCAAGCGACTAGCATATATGGTGGCTAACATACGCAAATGAGAGCAAGAAGAGAAGGCAAAGCACGGTCGATAAAAGTATGATCAAGAAGTGATCCTAGACTACCTACGTCAAGCATAACTCCAACACCGTGTTCACTTCCCGGACTCCGCCGAGAAGAGACCATCACGGT
This sequence comes from Triticum aestivum, assembly GCF_018294505.1. Lineage (NCBI taxonomy): Eukaryota > Viridiplantae > Streptophyta > Magnoliopsida > Poales > Poaceae > Triticum > Triticum aestivum. The sequence continues at coordinate 434,528,633 of NC_057801.1, forward strand.
TACACACGCGGTTGATGTATTTTAAATAAGGTCAACTTCGGGTTTTCTACAACCGGACGTTAACAAATTCCCATCTGCCCATAACCGCGGGCACGACTTTCGAAAGTTCAAATCCCTGGAGGGGTGTCCCAACTTAGCCCATGACAAGCTCTCACGGTCAACGAAGGAATAGACCTCCACCCGAGACATTCCGATCAGACTCGGTATCCCGGTACAACAAGACATTTCGACAGGGTAAAACTAAACCAGCAACACCGCCCGAATGTGCCGACAAATCCCGATAGGAGCTGCACATATCTCTTTCTCAGGGCACACTCAGATGAGCGCTCCATACAACTAAAACCAAACCTCGAGTTTCCCCGAGGGGGCACTGCACAGGACTCTAGTTCGGACCAACACTCAGAGGAGCACTGGCCCGGGGGGGTTAAAAAAAATGATGACCCTTGAGTCTGCAGAACCCAAGGGAAAGAAAAGGCTAGGTGGCAAATGGTAAAACCAATGTTGGGCATTGCTGGAGAAGCTTTACTTAAGGCGAACTGTCAAGGGGTTCCCATTATAGCCCAACCGCGTAAGGAACGCAAAATCCGGGAACATAACACCGATATGACGGAAACTAGGGCGGCAAGAGTGGAACAAAACACCAGGCATAAGGCCGAGCCTTCCACCCTTTACCAAGTATATAGATGCATTAATTAAATAAGATATATTGTGATATCCCAACAAGTAAACATGTTCCAACAAGGAACAACATCTCCATGTTCCAACAAGGAACAAACTTCAATCTTCACCTGCAACTAACAACGCTATAAGAGGGGCTGAGCAAAGCGGTAACATAGCCAATCAACGGTTGCTAGGACATGATGGGTTAGAGGTTTGACATGGCAATTTGGGAGGCTGACAAGCAAATGGTAGGCATCGTAGCATTGGCATGGCAAAAGAGCGAGCAAACCAGCATAGCAAAGATAGTAGTGATCTCGAGGGTATGATCATCTTGCCTGAGATCCCGCAAGGAAGAAGAACGAGTCCATGAAGAAGACAAACGGCCGTAGACGAACGAATCCTCACAACTCCGGAACGAAACCGAAGCTAACGAGAGAAGCAACCCGGAAAGAAACAAACAACATAGTAAACACACAAGCATAAACAAGTCATGATGCACAAACAAGTATGATGCATGTCCGGTTTAATGAGGCATGGCATGGCAAAGTGCAACAAACAATACAACAAGTTAAGTGGAGCTCAATATGCAACGAGGTGCATGTTGACGGAACACCACATCAATTATTTAGTTATCTCTCGTTTAAGCTACCCAACAATATTAACTGTTGTTAAACATGTCAAGAGGTGAAGCATAATATAAACTATACCATCTAAACAATTTAAATGGGGCCGAATATAAAAACAACAAATCCGGTAAATCCCCATATGCATTTAGCAATTTAATGCAACAACAAGTTTAAACATTTTAAATGTTGTTATCATGATGCGGATGACATATACAAGTTTATGCAATTATTATGAAAATGTTGACATGAGCATGTTATGAAGCATTTGTCGCCATGGCGGAAGGAAAAAGGTGCCACGGCGATGAAACAAAAATGGTGCCACGGCAACATATCCGAAAATGATGCCACGGCAACATATCGGTTCCGGTAGCTCACAGAGATACCGGTGCAAAAGGAGGCGTGACGTGAGCGAGTCATGCAAGATGGTGGGGTGATCCCGACTTCCGGGTTCCCACGGGACGGTGGCACGGCAAAAGAGGGGCATCGCAAGGACGATTCGATCACGGTGCAAAACTCGAGCATCTCATTCAACACATGCATTCGGTCCACGGCGGTCGTTCTCGGCGGTTATACCTTCGAAGCGTGCATTTGGGGCGGAACGCGTTTCCTAGAGGAAGTAGTCGTTCACGGGCCATAGTGGAGGTAGTCGTTCACGGGTCGTCGTGGGAAGTAGAGGAAGTAGTTGTTCCGCAACGGTAGTAGTGGAAGTAGTTGTTCATGTCCCGTGGATGTTCGGGGCCCACGGGGTCTTCGAGGGTCGACGGTAGTGGTTCACGGACATCGTGGAAGTAGTCGTACACGGGTCTTCGAGCGACGGTAGATGGTACACGTTTTTCGTAGAAGTCTGAGGTCGTCGATAGAGGTACTTGGCGGACCATGTAGTCGAACTCGGCGCATCCGAAGGGGTACTTGACGAAATCCACCTCGGATGTAGTCGTACACGGCGTCGGTAGAGGAACTTGGCGGTCCATGTACTCAAACTTGGTGCGTCCAAAGGGGATGACCGGCTGGGCTGCTACTCCGGTTGGCGTGGCAGCGAGGCAAAGGAGCTCGTGCTCCTTGGCAACGAGAGGCTCGGGGCATGAGCAGGGTCGAAGAGGGCCGAGGCAGGGGGCGAGCCGCGTGGTTGGCTGATGGTAGCCGCGGACATGGAGGTCAACGAGCGTGGCCATGCGGTCATCCTCCTGCTCGAGGCAGAGGATGCAGGGGCGACGACCACGCCGGACTTGAGGACGGGGACGGCGAGGGGAGGCGGAGGCAGAGATGGTCCGGCACGGAGAAGTCGCAGGCGAGGTGCGGGCAAGCTCGTGCTCGAGTGCCTGAAGACGATGACGCGGCAGCAGAGAAGCGGGCGGTGGCGCTGGAAGAAGGCAACGGCGGCGGACTGGGCGCAGGAGATGGCGCGACGGACGACGAGGAGGCCGACGGGGCTCCGGCCTGGCTCTCTCCTCTGGCGAGGGCGGAGCACGGGAGCAAGGGGAGGCAGTGGCGACAAGCTCGAGGAGCTGCTGCCCTTGAGCGCTCGGGCGACGGGGACGGCTGGCGCCGGTGGAGGGAGGAGGCGACGGGGTCGCGCGCGAGGGAGAAAGAAGGGCGAGGTGGAGGCGCACCGGAGGGGAAGGGGAAGATCGAGGAGAGGGGGCGAGGGGATCGGGCGCAGGGAGCTCGATGGGGAACGAGGGAAAGGGGGTCGAGAGGATGTAGTCTCTCCTTAACAGCGGCGCGAGGGAACGAGAGGGAGCGATCGAGAAGAGGGGGTCGGGCTAGGGTTAGGATTAGATGGGCTAGGCCTAGGCGCAGAAGGGCCTTGGAGGCAGGCTGCTGGGCTACTTCTCTCACTACTACAAGAAAGGAAAAAAAACAGAGATGAGAAAGAAAAGAAAAAGAGGTTAGAGGTGGAGCTTGAGCAGGAGGGTATTTTCCCGGACTCATAAAAATGAGCTCGTTCCAAGAAAAATAGAAGTGGGCATGATCGAAAGATTTAAATTCAAACTCATTTGAAATTCAAATGGGTTTGAACTAGGACTTGATGAAAGGAAGGTCCAAAAATGTTCGGATTTTTGGTGGAGCTCCGGAAAATGATGAAATAAATATTGGCAAGGTTGGAGACCAAACTTGAAGCAGAAAAGGAACGAAATTATTTTGTAAGTGTGTTTTGGTGATTCCAAAATAGTGGAATATTTAATATAGCTCCCTAATATTGGAGGATATGTTATGAAGAGAAGTCACCATGTGAGTCCCTCGATTTAAATGGATCGAAAAATCCATACAATTTATTTAGTTGAGGTTTTAAAAATTAATGATATGATGGCATGACGACATGATGCAATGCACATGATGCAAGGATGAATGCAACAAATAAAACAAATCACACGACGAAACTCGGAATAGCTGGAAGTCTTCTGGAGCGTCGGTCTCGGGGCGTTACAACTGTCCCCGGGGGATCGCTCCTGAAGAGTGCCTGCCGAGCCTTGTGAAACCTTGCCTCGAGGGAGCCGAGGGTGCTGTGCTCCATGGCGGCCGCCTCCTTGGCCTCAGCAAGGGACACTTGGTCCGCTTCCGCTTCATCCTTCAACCTCTTTAGGCGGTCATGCTCCGTGGCTTGCTCCTTAGCTGCCTGCTTCAGCTCGGCGTCACGACTGACGACGACAACCTCCTGGGCCTTCAGCTTCTCCTCTCGCTCCTGGAGCTGGCTGGACTGAGCGGCCTGCCGATCCTGGAAGGCCTTCAGCTCAGCCTCCACTGCATGGCACCTCTCCTGGGTGTCCTTGGCCTCGTTCTGTGCCAAGTCACGCTCGGCAGCGGCCACTCCGACCAAATTCTGGGCCTCCTCCACAGAATTCCAGGGCGCCTGGACAGATGCGTCGGCTTGGAGCCACCCGGAGATTAGCCCCACGCGCCCCAATGTTGCGTGTCGGTCTGGGCCTCGAAGATCACCTTGGAGATGGTCCAGCGCGGTTCGGGCCTCCTCCAGGGCTCCGGAGGTGGCTGGAGCACCATGGCCCAGTAGCACGGTGGGCGGAAGAGGAGATGTTCTCGGCGCCAAGACAGGTGAAGCTGGAGCGGCAGGAAGGACAGAGGCCTTGCGACCTCAGCATTCGCGACGAGGACGGGTCCCACCAGGGTCAGCCCTACCGCGGATGCTAGCTCCTCCCGAGGCCGGGCCTCCGAGATCCGAGAAGACGATGCCGCTGTTGGAGCCCCTTTGTGCCGAAGCAGCGGCAGCCGCCACGACATGCTCAACCACAGCGACCTCAGTGCTCTCCTTATTCTTCTTCACCGACGACTGCGGCCTAACATCGAAGAAAGACATTAAGCATCGCATCGAGATTCAAGAGTAAGGCCAAGAAAGAACACTTACTAGTCCGAGGCGATGTAGCTCCTCTTCAGGCCCATCAGCGGGGACTTCACCGGTGCAGCTGGAGCCACGCTCTTAGAGGCAGGAGAGCTCACGGTCGGCGCCGCTCGGGATGGTGACGGCAAAGGTGGAGTGCTTCCTAGAGGGATCAGTGCAGTCCTGCCCCTCCTCCCGGTCGTCTGCTTCGTCTGCTTCGAGGAGGCCACCCTAGATCTCGTGGTGACCCCTGTAGGATGGGCCAGCTCCACCACCGGATGCACGTCCCCGTCGTCATCGTTAGAGAAGTTGTGGAGGAGGTCTCCCTGCTTCAGGGCAGAGGATTCCGCCTCCCCCTCCCTATCCTTGGTGGCCTCAGAGAAATGGTCGCCGGAGGACAGGTTCACCAAGGAGGCGGCCGGTGAGGGAGGCCCCATCGGCATGGGTCCGAGCTCATTGAAGACAGGCATGGCAGCGACGATCTTCTCTTAGTATTCTCGGTGGTACAGCGGGAGGCAATCATTTGGAGGGCCACTCAGGTCGTTCCCAGTCAAGAAAGCAGCACCTTGCTCAGCTCCTCCTCAGGAAGGCTATCCTCGCGCAGGCAGATCTTGTCGTTGGCGCCCCCAAGCTTCCACAAGGGGCGGGAGCGATCCTGGAGCGGCGCCAAGCGCTGCGACGCAAACTCCATGATGATCATTGCCCCTGTCAGCTTCTCGGCCTTCAAGCCGGCCTCCATCTTCCTCATCAACAGCCTCAGATGGGGGTCGGTGATCTTCTCAGAAAACCACCCCTTCTCGAAGGCCGAGAGCCCAATCGGCAGCTCCAGCTGGTCGTGGGAGCACTTGGCATCCATTAGGACCCACTTGTTCCGGGTATCCTCTACCTTCTACCCGGAGCGGGAGATCACGTTGCCGCCCCGAGCCACGACGAAGCCGACGCACCCTGCAGCTCGGTGGCCAGTCAAGCGGAGGTAGAAGAAGTGGTGGGGCATGGTGATACGTCTCCGTCGTATCTATAATTTTTGATTGTTCCAAGCCAATATTATTAGACTTTCATATACTTTTGGCAACTTTTTATACTATTTTTTGGGACAAACATATTGATCCAGTGCCCAGTGCCAGTTCCTGTTTGTTGCATGTTTTATGTTTCACAGGAAACCCATATCAAACGGAATCGGGACAAAAATGGACAGAGAATATTTTTGGAATATTTGGGAATTTCTAGAGGAAGAATCAACGTGAAACGGTGTCCGAGGTGGCCACGAGACAAGGGGCGCGCCCTCCCCTGGGCACGCCTGGCACTCTTGTGGGCCACCCGTAAGGCGGTTGACGCTCTTCTTTTGCCACAAGAAAGCTAATTTTATGAGAAAAATCTGGGCGAAAGATTCACCCCAATCGGAGTTACGGATCTCCGGATATAAAAGAAACGGTGAAGGGGCAGAATCAGAAAACGCAGAAACAGAGAGAGAGATCCAATCTCGGAGGGGCTCTCGCCCCTCCCACGCCATGGGAGCCAAGGACGAGAGGGTAAACCCTTCTCCCATCTAGGGAGAAGGTCAAGAAAGAAGAAGAAGAAGGGGGGCTCTCTCTCCCCCTTGATTCCGTTGGCGCCGGAGCGCTGCGGGGGGGGGGGGGGGGGAGGCATCATCATCACCGTGATCTTCACCAACACCTCCGCCATCTTCACCAACATCTCCATCACCTTCCCCCATCTATATTCAGCGGTCCACTCTCCCGCAACCCGCTGTACCCCCTACTTGAACATGGTGCTTTATGCTTCATACTATTATCCAATGATGTGTTGCCATCCTATGATGTTTGAGTAGATTTTCGTTGTCCTATCGGTGATTGATGAATTGCTATGATTGGTTTGAGTTGCAAGTTTTATTATTGCTGCTGTCCTATGGTGCTCTACGTGTCGCTCAAGCGTGAGGGATCCCCGCTGTAGGGTTTGCAATATGTTCATGATTTGCTTATGGTGGGTGGCGTGAGTGACAGAAGCACAAACCCGAGAAGTAGGTTGTTTGCGTATGGGATAAAGGGGACTTGATACTTTAATGCTATGGTTGGGTTTTACCTTAATGATCTTTAGTAGTTGCGGATGCTTGCTAGAGTTCCAATCATAAGTGCATATGATCCAAGAAGAGAAAGTATGTTAGCTTATGCCTCTCCCTCAAATAGAATTGCAATAGTGATTACCAGTCTAGTAACATAGTCAATTCCTTAGGGACAATTTCACAACTCCTACCAGCACTTTTCCACACTCGCTATATTTACTTTATTGCATATTTATCTAAACAGCCCCTACTTTTTATTTACGTGCTCTTTATTATCTTGCAAACCTATCCAACAACACCTACAAAGTACTTCTAGTTTCATACTTGTTCTAGGTAAAGCGAACACTAAGCGTGCGTAGAGTCGTATCAGTGGCAGATAGGGCTTGAGAGAATATTTGTTCTACCTTTAGCTCCTCATTGGGTTCGACACTCTTACTTATCGAAAGAGGCTACAACTATCCCGTATACTTGCGGGTTATCAAGACCTTTTTCTGGCGCCGTTGCTGGGGAGTCATAGCGTGGGGTGAATTTTCTCATGTGTGCTTGTTTGCTTTATCACCAAGTAATTTTTTTTGCTGTTCTAAGTTGTTCTCTATCTTTAGTTATGGATATGGAACACGAAATACCAAAAAAATTAGGTTGACTTGCTACTCATGGAGATGGGGAACCTCCTAAAACCCTCGATGCTCGTTACGTGACAGAAATTATGTACTACTTTGATAATCCTGAGAAAACCCCATTCAACTTTGTTATGGGAGACACGTTGGATCAACGTGAATAATTTAGGGATTATCGCTTGACACAAAAAGGGAAACTATTATGGGATAACATTTCTATGTTGCATTGGTATGCTCATCAACTATGTTTGATACATGATTATACTTGTTGCTCTAGGATGAAGGCTCCACACCTTCCCTTTTCATGCAAATTCAATGGTAATGAAACCTTAGCTTCTTATGCTAATGGTAGATATGGTTACTATGATGTGTAACAAATAGAAGAATTCATTGCTTTTATGGGTGCTTACGAGATTGAATCTATGTTTAAAGAGTTTGATGATTTTGATGATTCAGTTTATAGACCTGAAAATTTTGCTATACTTAAATATTGTTATAAGAATTATGACTACAATTACAATATTGATGCATTTATTGAGAATGTCTCCGCTGTGCAAGAAGAGACTAATATTTTGCAGGAAGCTATGGAAGAAGAAATTGATGAAACTGTGAGCTCATTGGATGAAAATGATGATGAGGAGAGCGAAGAACAAAAGGAGGAAGAGCGGATTAGCTACACGTGCCCACCTTCTAATGAGAGTAAATCTTCAACTCATACATTGTTTAATTCCCCTTCATGCTTACCGAAGGATGATTGCTACGATAATTGTTATGATCCCGTTGATTCTCTTGAAATATCCCTTTTTGATGATGCTTGCTATGCTTGTGGCCAAGATGCCAATATGAATTATGCTTATGGAGATGAACTTGCTATAGTTCCTTATGTTAAACATGAAATTGTTGTTATTGCACCCACACATGATAGTCCTATTATCTTTTTGAATTCTCCCAACTACGCTATATCGGAGAAGTTTGTGCTTAGTAAGGATTATATTGATGGGTTGCATTTTACTGTTGCACATGATAATTTTGATAGATATAATATGCATGTGCTTGCTGCTCCTACTTGCAATTATTATGAGAGAGGAACTACATCTATGCCTCTTTATGTTTCCATCACGATAGAATTGCAAGAATCTTCTTATACTATGCATTGACCTTTACTATGTGTGCACGAATTGTTAATTTATGACATGCCGATGCATAGGAAGAGAGTTAGACTTCTTCATTGCTTGATATATGTTACTTTGTACTCACTACTAAATCACAAATCATTGTTAATTAAAATTGGCTTTCATATACCTTGGGTTCCGGGTGGATTCATTACTTGAGCACTAAATGCATAGCTTAATGGCTTTAAAGAAAGCGCTGCCGGGGAGACAACCCGGAAGTTTTAGAGAGTCATTTATTTCTGTTAAGTGCTTTTATATAGTCTAAAAACAAAAAAATAAAAATAAAGAGGGGAACCTAAAAACTTTTCAAAAAGGAAAGTGAAAGTGAGAAAGACAAGCATTGTTGAAGTGGGAGCTAGCCTTGAACTTTGTTCATGCTCACGGAAACTTTGTGAATCTTAATTACAGAAACTTTTTATAAAAAATAATTATCCCCTTGTATAATTCCATTGTATTATAAAAATAATGTGCCAAGGTTTGCCTTTAGGATGTTTACAATGCTTGTTGGTTTGTACGGTGCAGGACAGAAACATTGGCTGTAGTGCCTGATTTTACATTTTTAACTAGAATGTCAAACGGGTCTGATTCCTTTTGAACTGTCTTTATGTACAACTTGTTTATTTTTACTAATTTTGGTAGAACTTTTGGGGTACCAGAAGTATGGTGAATGTTCAGATTTCTACAGACTGTTTTGTTTTTGACAGATTCTGTTTTTGATGCATAGTTTGCTTGTTTTGATGAAACTATCAACTTCTATCAGTGGATTAAGCCATGGAAAAGCTATATTACAGTAGACACAATGCAAAAACAAAATATGAATTGGTTTGCAACAGTACTTAGAGTAGTGATTTGCTTTATTATACTAACGGATCTTACCGAGTTTTCTGTTGAAGTTTTGTGTGGATGCAGTGTTTGATCGAGGAGGTTTCGATATGAGGAAAACGAAGAGAGGCAAGAGCACAAGCTTGGGGATGCCCGAGGCACCCCAAGTAAATATTCAAGGAGACTCAAGTGTCTAAGCTTGGGGTTGCCCCGGAAGGCATCCCCTCTTTCTTCAACAAGTATCGGTATGATTCCGTATTCGTTTCGTTCATGCATTATGTGCAAGTCTTGGAGCGTCTTTTGCATTTAGTTTTCACTTTTTCTTTTATGCACCATGCTGGTATAAGATAGTCCTCGGTTGATTTATAGAATTCTCATTGCACTTCACTTATATCTTTTGAGTATGGCTTTATAGAATGCTTCATGTGCTTTGATTATATCTTTTGAAGTTTGGATTGCCTGTTTCTCTTTACTTAGAAAACCGCCATTTGTAGAATGCTCTCTCGCTTCACTTATATCTATTCAGAGAGATGACAGGAATTGGTCATTCACATGGTTAGTCATAAAATCCTATATAAACTTGTAGATCGCTGAATATGATATGTTTGATTCCTTGCAATAGTTTTGCGATATAAAGATGGTGATATTAGAGTCATGCTAGTGGGTGGTTGTGGATTGTAGAGACACTTGTGTTGAGGTTTGCAAGTTCCGTAGCATGCACGTATGGAAACCGTTGTGTGACAAATTTGAAGCATGGGGTGTTTCTTCGATTGTATTCCTTATGAGTGGCGGTCGGGGACGAGCGATGGTCTTTTCCTACCAATCTATCCCCTTAGGGGCATGCATAGTAGTACTTTGCTTCGAGGGCTAATAAACTTTTGCAATAAGTATATATGAGTTCTTTATGACTAATGTGAGTCCATGGATTATACGCACTTTTACCTTTCCATCATTGCTAGCCTCTTCGGTATCGTGCATTGCCCTTTCTCACCTTGAGGGTTGGTGCAAACTTCGCCGGTGCATCCAAACCCCGTGATATGATATGCTCTATCACACATAAGCCTCCTTATATCTTCCTCAAAACAGCCACCATACCTACCAATTATGGCATTTCCATAGCCATTCCGATATATATTGCCATGCAACTTCCATCATCATCATATACATGACTTGAGCATTTATTGTCATATTGCTTTGCATGATCTAAGATAGCTAGCATTATGTTTTCATGGCTTGTCCGTTTTTTGATGTCATTGCTACGCTAAATCATTGCACATCCCGGTACACCGCCGGAAGCATTCATATAGAGTCATATCTTTGTTCCAGTATCGAGTTGTAATATTGACTTGTAATTAAATAAAAGTGTGACGATAATCATTATAGAACATTGCCCCATGAAAAAAAGGAAAGGCCAAAGAAGCCTAAATAAAAAAGGGGGCCAAAGAAGCCCACCGAAAAAGGGGCAATGTTACTATCCTTTTACCACACTTGTGCTTCAGAGTAGCACCATGTTCTTCATATAGAGAGTCTCCTACATTGTCACTTTCATATACTAGTGGGAATTTTCATTATAGAACTTGGCTTGTATATTCCAACGATGGGCTTCCTCAAATGCCCTAGATCTTCATGAGCAAGCAAGTTGGATGCACAACCACTTAGTTTTCAGTTTGAGCTTTCATACACTTATGGCTCTTAGTGCATCCGTTGCATGGCAATCCCTACTCCTTGCATTGACATCAATTGATGGGCATCTCCATAGCCCATTGATTAGCCGCATCGACGTGAGACTTTCTCCTTTTTTGTCTTCTCCACATAAACCCCCACAATCATATTCTATTCCACCTATAGTGCTATATCCATGTCTTGCACTCATGTATTGCGTGAGGGTTGAAAAATCTGAAGCACGTTAAAAGGTATGAACCAATTGCTCGTCTTGTCATCCGGGTTGTGCATGATGGGGGCATTTTGTGTGACGAAAATGAAGCATGGCCAAACTATATGATTTTGTAGGGATAAGCTTGCTTTGGCCTTGTTGTTTTGAAAAGACATGATTGCTTTATTAGTACGCTCAAAGTATTATTGTTTTTATGTCAAATGATAGACTATTGCTTTGAATCACTCGTGTCTTAATATTCATGCCATGATTACACATATGATCAAGATTATGCTAGGTAGCATTCCACATCCAAAATTATATTTTTTTATCAAATTCCTACTCGAGGACGAGCAAGAATTAAGCTTGGGGATGCTGATACGTCTCCATCGTATCTATAATTTTTGATTGTTCCATGCCAATATTATTAAAATTTCATATACTTTTGGCAAGTTTTTAAACTATTTTTTGGGACTAACATATTGATCCAGTGCCCAGTGCTAGTTCCTGTTTGTTGCATGTTTTATGTTTCACAGGAAATCCATATCAAATGGAATCCAAATGGTATAAAAACGGACGGAGAATATTTTTGGAATATTTGGGAATTTTCGGAGGAAGAATCAACGCGAAATAGTGTCCGAGGTGGCCACGAGACAGGTGGGGGGCGCCCTCCCCCCTGGGCACGCCTGACACTCTTGTGGGCCACCCGTAAGGCAGTTGACACTCTTCTTTTGCCGCAAGAAAGCTAATTTGATGAGAAAAATCTGGGCGAAAGATTCACCCCAATCGGAGTTACGGATCTCCGGATATAAAAGAAACAGTGAAGGGGCAGAATTAGAAAACGCAGAAACACAGAGAGACAGAGAGATAGATCCAATCTCGGAGGGGCTCTCGCCCCTCACTCTCCATGGGAGCCAAGGACCAGAGGGTAAACCCTTCTCCCATCTAGGGATAAGGTCAAGGAAGAAGAAGAAGACGGGGGGCTCTCTCCCCCTTGCTTCCGCTGGCGCCGGAGCGCTGCGGGGGGCCATCATCATCACCGTGATCTTCACCAACACCTCCGCCATCTTCACCAACATCTCCATCACCTTCCCCCATCTATATTCAGCGGTCCACTCTCCCGCAACCCGCTGTACCCCCTACTTGAACATGGTGCTTTATGCTTCATACTATTATCCAATGATGTGTTGCCATCCTATGATGTTTGAGTAGATTTTCGTTGTCCTATCGGTGATTGATGAATTGCTATGATTGGTTTGAGTTGCAAGTTTTATTATTGCTGCTGTCCTATGGTGCTCTACGTGTCGCTCAAGCGTGAGGGATCCCCGCTGTAGGGTTTGCAATATGTTCATGATTTGCTTATGGTGGGTGGCGTGAGTGACAGAAGCACAGACCCGAGTAAGTAGGTTGTTTGCGTATGGGATAAAGGGGACTTGATACTTTAATGCTATGGTTGGGTTTTACCTTAATGATCTCTAGTAGTTGCGGATGCTTGCTAGAGTTCCAATCATAAGTGCATATGATCCAATAAGAGAAAGTATGTTAGCTTATGCCTCTCCCTCAAATAGAATTGCAATAGTGATTACCGGTCTAGTAACATAGTCAATTGCTTAGGGACAATTTCACAACTCCTACCACCACTTTTCCACACTCGCTATATTTACTTTATTGCATCTTTATCTAAACAGCCCCTACTTTTTATTTACGTGCTCTTTATTATCTTGCAAACCTATCCAACAACACCTACAAAGTACTTCTAGTTTCATACTTGTTCTAGGTAAAGCGAACACTAAGCGTGCATAGAGTCGTATCAGTGGCAGATAGGGCTTGAGAGAATATTTGTTCTACCTTTAGCTCCTCATTGGGTTCAACACTCTTACTTATCGAACGAGGCTACAACTATCCCGTATACTTGCGGGTTATCACTTGGCGATAGAGGGCAACACTGCCACAAACGCCTCACAGTAGAAGGCGAAGATGCATAAGAGGAGGGCAGAGTTGGGATGGATGTGGAGCGCGTGGAGGCCGTAATGGTGGAGAACGTCTTAGAAGAAGCGGGAGAAGGGAGGAATCATCCCCGAGCAGATGTTGTGCAGGAAGAAGGGATAACAGGTACTGTTCGTGGGCTCCGGCACGGCGGAGGCAACCCAGAGCATGGTCTTCCCCCATTCGCTATCATCGCTCGCCGTCAGGAGAAGCGCAATCTGGAGCTTCTCCTCGGTGATGGAGGGCGTGATCAGCGTCGGCTCGAACTAGGCGGGGCTGGCAGCTGGGGATAGAGCTTTGTCTTTCTCAGCGGCCATCGGGCAAGAGATTGGAGGGAAGGATCAGCAGATCTGGAGAATCTTCGACATTGGGAGAAGGGGATCTGGAGAAAGCCAAAGGGAAGGAAATGAAGGCACGGCGGCAAATGGCAGCCCTTTGGTCAGACGAAAACGGTTGCTGAGGCAGCATGGGAAAGTGGAGACGCCCACGTCCTATCAATCGCCACACGTAGTTCAAGGCCGGGGCGGTTAGGGCCCGCGGTGCTCCGCACTTGCTCTTTGGCTTCACCAAGAAGCCAAGTCCGAGCGCGCCTTGGGCCCGTGGGCTACTGCCGGCGTTTTGGATACGGGGGTACCCAGACTTGCCTGCCTGCGACCCATAGCGTGGCTCCATCGACGGCCTGGTACGTCCCGGCTTCAACATTGACAACTCAAGACCCTCGCGAGGGGCGAAGCCTCGCGAGGCGGACGCCGCCAAGACCCCCAAGGGGATCGGTCTCCTCAAGCTGGCTCCCGAGGGGCAGAGAGTTCTATGCAAGGTGCACCTCATGAGGCTCAGCTGATGTGAGCAATGACGACCAAGGCCAGGCGGGCGCCAGTGGGCGTAGAGTACCAGTTACCTCTTTGGTGCAAAGGAGGCAAGCAACACGTGCGGAGTCCCAAGGAATCAGCTAAAGGTTTCCATTCTGGTGCAACAAGACCAAGACCGCCAGGACGACATGACAAAGGTCATTGTCGGTGTCAAAACCAGCGGATCTCGGGTAGGGGGTCCCGAACTGTGCCTCTAAGGCTAATGGTAACAGAAGGCTGGGGACACGATGTTTACCCAGGTTCGGGCCCTCTCGATGGAGGTAATACCCTACTTCCTGCTTGATTGATCTTGATGATATGAGTATTACAAGAGTTGATCTACCACGAGATCATAGAGGCTAAACCCTAGAAGCTAGCCTATGATTATGATTGTTGTTGTCCTACGGACTAAACCCGTCCGGTTTATATAGGCACCGGAGGGGGCTAGGGTTACACAAAGTCGGTTACAGAGAAGGAGATCTACATATCAGAATCGCCAAGCTTGCCTTCCACGCAAAGGAGAGTCCCATCCGTACACGGGACGAAGTCTTCAATCTTGTATCTTCATAGTCCAACAGTCCGGCCAAAGTATATAGTCCAGCTGTCCAGATACCCCCTAATCCAGGACTCCCTCAGTAGCCCCTGAACCAGGCTTCAATGGCGATGAGTCCAGCGCGCAGATTCTCTTCGGCATTGCAAGGCGGGTTCTTCTCCGAATTCTCCAGAGTACCTGTTGTAACGGGTAGTGTCCGACTTTGCAAAACAAATTCCACATACCACCATAGAGAGGATAGTATTCCACAAATCAAATCTGCTGACAACTTTCGTAGAGTGACATCAAGCTATGGCCCGGTCATTTTGAACCATTTTTCACAACTTTCCGCCACACATATCGCGAGGCAGTTTCATCGGCACGTCTTGTAGAAGCAGAGATCGTGTCCCCTTATTATGGGATCCTCATCAATACGGGTGTGGGTAACCCAACCGTGCCATCAATCGTGGCGTTTGGAGAATAAGTGAATTTACCGGCCAAGTGGGGAGGCGCAAGATCCCTGCCGCCTTTATAAGGGGATAATAACTCCCTTTTTCACCCACGCCATCTTCTTCCTCTGCTCATTCATTCTTTTTTTCCTCGAGCCCTAGCACCCAAGGGTTCGTCCTCTCCACCCACAAAGGCTTCTTGAAAATGTCCGGATCCGAAGCAGGAGGCAAGTGGATGGCCTCTACCGTCCGGGAGAAGGATATCAAAAGGCTTCGGGGGGGGGTATTTGGCCAAGAGAATTGGCCACTGCCTTCCGACAGCGGGACAGATCATCCCCACTCCGGGGCCCCATGAGAGGGTGGTATTCCTCCCTCATTTTGTCCGCGGGCTAGGGTTTCCCCTTCACCCATTCGTTCACGGCATCATGTATTATTACGGGATTGATTTTCATGATCTATCCCCGAATTCTTTCCTCAACATCTCGACGTTCATCGTCGTGGGTGAGGCCTTTCTCCGCATCCCGCCACACTTCGGTTTATGGCTGAAGGTGTTTAACATGAAGACCAAGGTGGTGAGCGGTGAGCACGCCGAGTGCGGAGGAGCCATGGTGAGCCGGATGCCTAATGTTACATGTCCAGCAGGTACTTTCAACGATACCGTTAAGGAGTGGCAGCAGCAGTGATTTTATATCACTGAGCCGCACGGCAAGGATTGGCCCGCTGCTCCGGAGTTCAGATCCGGAGCTCCTCCGCGCCTCACGTCCTGGCACAAGAAGGGCTTGGACTGGGCTTCGTCTGACGAACTATCAACGCTCCAGACGCGTGTTCAAGACATGGAAGATAAGAGCATCAAGCTCGTAAATGCAGTCCAGGTGATGTTGATTCGCCGGATTCTACCTTGTCAACACCGGGCTTGCAATTTATGGGAGTTCGACCTGGCCAAGCACCAGACCCAGCTAGAGCTTTTCGGCTCCTCGCACGAGGGCATCTGGAAGGTGCTTTTTAAGTCCGGCAAATCATGGCCGGACTCCGCCGAGGACCGTGGGTACCAATTGTCCCGCCCTGCAAGTTCGGTAAGCAATCGTACATTGATGATTTGTATCGGCATATCCTTAGTAAAATGCCTAACGTATTTCCCACAACTTTCCTAGGGCTGGACGAAGAAGGCGGGGTGGATCTATTGTCCGGCTCTACTGCCAGAAGAACTGGCCGGCCCACTTCTGACGAAGATGCTGGTCCCGGCGCCATACAAGGTGCCGAAGAAGAAGACCGAAGAAGAGGTCAAGAAGACCAGGGGTGGCCTCCGTCGCCGTGGGGCCTCGGACACAAAATCCGAAGACTCCAATGCCCATCCTTCCTCCGAAGAGGAGGAGGAGGAGGAAGGAGACAAATCCCCCGTGGGGGAAAGAAAGAAAAGGACGGCCTCCACATCCTTGGAGGCCGAGTCGCTCAAGAGGGAAAAAACTCCCCTTCCGGAGGAGTCCACTGCCGCTGCCGATAGCAGCCCGGAGTGGGATCCTAGGGCCCAGCCCCTGGCGAACTCGTGGGTATAAAATCTGAACATGCTTATGCGTCCAGACGCGTCGTGGCATAATATTTTAATCCGAGCCATACTTTTTTATAGTCCTGTGAGATCCTGCGCCGAACAATCCTCGTTGGAGGATTTGCTGGTTCTGATGCTATGGAGAGCAGGACACACCCAAAGGCCCCCTCCCTGAGTCATGCGGATGACACCGAGGCTTCGTCCCAGAAGGATCCAGGCCATAGAGGAGGGGGGAAGGTCGCAAAGGCAACGCCCGAAGGCCAAACTGTGGGGCCCAAACACACGGGAGAGAAGACTCCCATGGACGTCTACGACGAGGGTCATCTTAAATCCAGCCCCAGCCGGACACTATCCCAGAGTTCAATAAGGCTCTGGAATTGGGCAGGCGGCCTCCGTTGGCTGGGGAGGGGGTGTGCCTATTCCACGTGGCAATCTCTGTCCAACCAGAGGCGCCGGATACTTTATTGGCGGCATTGAAGGGCGCCTCCATCGTTGATGAACACTGTGCCCTTATGGGTGCGGTGATTGAGAAGATTTAGTCTGCGGAGAGCGGACTGAACGAATCATGTGTCAGCCTTATAAGAGGCTTTGAGGTATGGCAGAGTGTCATAGTATAGATAGTAGCCCCTGATACACTGTTCGGTGAAAGGGAAGAACCGGACAGAGGATCAATTTTATGTTCGCAGGAGACTCACTTGATGACATCTAACTTGTTTTAATAAGCAGGCGTCTGTAGTGACTGCCGCCTCTCATGCTGTAGAAGTATCTGGACTAAAATATAGTCTGGAGCGGGCCGAAGGAGAACTTGGCCAAGTGATGAAACAGCTGGAGGACAACCAAGGTATGCGGAAACCTTGTTTATTTGGCACAAATAGTTGAAATGTGCATGATAAAAATATTTTCATGATGTGCTCTAGGGGCAACGTCTGAAATTGAGGCTCTTAAAAGGGTTGTGGTCGAAGCCGAGAAGAGGGCACCCACAGAGCAGGCTCTTTGTGAGAAACAAGAAGCCAGAGTTATTGAGGCCGAGTGAGAGCTTCAAGAGGCCGTGATGAGATGCGAGACCTTGGAGCAGAGTTTATCAGGGAAAGAATCCGAACTCTCCCAGGCTCGCCAAGCCGCAAGTGATGCCCGAGGGGAAGCTCAAGGTGCCCTGAAGGAAATCCAGGAGGCGAGGAAGATTGCGGCCGGTAAGGCTTTTTTATTTACAAAGGCGGTATGTTGAAAGGAGGAAATCAAGTTTGATAATTTAAATTCTGATTTCTCCAGGAGTGTTTGTGGAGCTGCCGCGCAACATATCTGATGCCGCCCAATTCTACCGAGCCGAAGGAAGGAATACTGCAGATGAGATCTTCTGGATGCAGTATCTGGCGCCGAATTATCCGGTGCCTTTCTCCGATCAGCTAAAGCAGCTGACCGAACTGCATAGGGTGGCCGAATTAGCCATGAAGGACTTAATTATCCGGCTGTGGCCCGCCGAGCCAATTCCAAGCAGTTACTTCGGGCTCGTGGAGTGGCTTGTGAGTGCCTGCCCTTGACTCGAAGTCATCAAGCGGTCGGTCTGTATAGAGGGTGCGCGAATGGCCTTCGCCCGTGCAAAAGTGCACTGGGGGAAGATGGATACGGAAAAGCTGATGACCGAAGGACCACCGGAGGGGAAGGAGCACCGCACGCCCGAAATGTATTATGAAGGTGTCTTAACAGGAGCCCGCCTTGCAGCGGAGCAATGCACCAAGGACATTATATTTCCGTGAATATGGTCACGTTTGTCCATTGTAATGTTTGAACAGGGTTATTTACATTATTTACTACCTATCATTTGAAAGTTGTTTCTCTTGTGTGGCCGTTTTATATATTAATCCCGAGAGTTGGCCAGTCGTCGGCTTTCGCCCCCACACAGTGATTACGGGGGTGTTCGGGATAAACCTGAGCACTCTTTATCCCAGTTTTGGGTCCTTGAAGGAGGTGTTCAGCACAACGAACCAGGCAATCAGACTATAGGGCTTTATCACTCTCACTTAGCCATAGGAAAAAGTATGGTGGGCACAGCCCCTGGTGTTCGGAAAACTGTACCAGTGGCTCTATAAGCGCCTGATCGGAAGGAAAACCGATCCTTCGCACGCTACATTGGTTATAGCATTATGCGGAAGAAATCCTTCAAGATTTGACAACCTCTCGAACAGCTGACCAGCTCTCGCCGCATCATGATAGTCAGTTTTAGGCTTTCTCTACTGAGGTGCTCGTCCGGGAGAACCAGGACACAATTGCAGTAGTTCTCCTAGTGCTACCTTAGCCGATATAGCGGAACATAAGGTACCAAAACATAGGAACGGGCAAACCCAACTATTGACCCAAGACATGATTCGGAGCTGATGCATATAATGCTATAAGCTCGGGGTGCCGAACTGCCGTGAAGGTGTTCGGACTTATTTGCCGTAATATGGGAATAATGGAGCCCCTGGCATGCTAAGGCATATTGTGATACACAGCTACCTCTTAACGAAAGAGTTTTAGTAATAAGAAATAACAGCAGACTAGCATCATATAAACTCACATGTTGTATTTGAGCAATACGTCTAAGCGTATGAGTATAGGTAATGTGATAAAAAGAAATATGACTGTGGAACCTGCTAGGACCAGGCGGGAAGGGGTTGTATGCGGATTCGGAGTATATTCGGATGAACAAATAGGAGAGTATCTGGCGATTCCCTTATGTGCCCGGGCTGCTTCCACGTCATCTGTCCTGGCCTACAAAGGTGAATCTGCAAAGACAATGTAAGAAATGGTTTTTCTCCACGGGGCGGTTTAGCCGCAGTAAGTGGATTGTCTTTTAAGTTTTGCCAGAGTATTTTTAGTTAAGCTCCGGATGGGCCAGTCTGTCCCACTGCACAATGGCTCTGACTTCCTCTACAGAGTCCGTGAGCTTGGCCGTCAACTTAAGGTTCGATTGGGAGGTGCCATTGGCTGCCCTTGCTGTTAAAGCGGCGAGGGAGAGTTCGGCCCTGCCATTAACCGTGATGACGCCGCGTGGACCGGGCATCTTTAATTTTCGGTAGGCCTAATGTGGCACTGCGTCGAACCGAGCGAACGTAGTTTGTCCGAGCAATGCCTGATAGTTACTGCAAAAGGGGACAATGTGGAAGAGTAACTCTTCGGTACGGTGACTGTCCGGGGATCCGAAGATCACTTCCAGTGTGATTGAGCCCATACAACAGGCCTCTACACCTGGTATGACACCTTTGAAGGTGGTTTTTGTGGGTTTGATCCTCGAGGGATTGATGCCCATTTTGCGCACTGTATCCTGATAGAGCAGGTTCAGGCTGCTGCCACCGTCCATGAGTTGGAATCCGTCGATGATGGGTCGAGGACCAATGTGGTCGAGTCGCCATGACGGATGCTGGTAGGATGGTCCCTTCGATCGAAGGTGATCGGACAAGAGGACCACAGGTTGAGTGTTGGGGCGACTGGCTTTATTGCATGGGCGTCCCTTGGTTCACACTCCTGCTTGGGGATATAGGTTACGTGTATCATATTCACCGTGTTCACCTTGGGAGGGAGTTTCTTCTGTCCTCCCGTTTTCGGTGATCGGGGTTCCTCCTCGTCATCGTCGCTTTGAGACCCCTTTCCCTTGTTTTCGGCACTTGACCTGCCGGCTTGTTTGAAGACCCAACATTCTCTATTGGTATGATTGGCTGGTGTTCCTGGGGTGCCGTGGATTTGGCATGGACGGTCGAGTATGTGATCCAAACTGGACGGGCCTGAATTGTTTTTGTTGAATGGCTTTTTCCACTGACCGGACTTGGAGCCACTGAATCCAGCATTGACTGTCCTGTCTTCGGTGTTATCGTCGTTTTTGCGACGCTTATATTTGTTGCGCCGTGGTTTGTCGTTGTTGTCCCTGGCTTTTGATGTGCCAGGGTTGCTTGCTGTGTTGTTGCTACAAGCCAACCAGCTATCCTCACCCGCACAGAAGCGGATCATGAGTGTTGTGAGGGCTGTCATGGACTTTGGCTTTTCCTGGCCGAGATGTCAGGCAAGCCACTCGTCACGGATGTTATGCTTAAAGGCCGCTAGGGCTTCGGCATCCGGACAGTCGACAATTTAGTTCTTTTTAGTCAGGAACCGTGTCCAAAATTTCCTGGCTGACTCTCCGGGCTGTTGTGTTATGTGACTTAGGTCATCAGCATCTAGTGGTCGCACATAAGTGCCCTGAAAGTTGTCAAGGAATGTGTCTGCCAGGTTCTCCCAACTCCCGATGGAGTTTGTCGGCGAGCTATTCAGCCAATGCCGAGCTGGTCCCTTGATTTTTAGTGGGAGGTACTTGATGGCATGTAGATCGTCTCCGTGGGCCATATGAATATGGAGGAAGAAATCTTCTATCCATACCGCGGGGTCTGTAGTTCCATCATATGATTCAATGTTTACGGGTTTAAACCCTTCTGGGAATTCATGATCCATTACTTCGTCAGTGAAGCATAGGGGGTGTGCGGCGCCTCTATGCCGGGCTACGTCACGACGCAGTTCAAATGAGACTAGTCTGTTGTATTCGGCCTGGCCGGACTTTAGTTTAGTGTATCCGGCATGACGGTCATCGTCGCGCATTGTGGCGCGCCCCCGCGAGACGTAGATCGATCTTGATTGTCCTGCTTTGTTTTCCAATACATCTCGCAGGTCCCTCGTGTAGCCCCCTGATAACCCACAAGTGTAGAGGATCGCAACAGCTTTCGAGAGTAAAGTATTCAACCCAAATTTATTGATTCGACACAAGGGGAGCCAAAGAATATTATTGAGTATTAGCAGTTGAGTTGTCAATTCAACCACACCTGGATAACTTAGTATCTGCCACAAAGTATTTAGTAGCAAAGTAGTATGATAATAAAGGTAACAGTGGCAAAAGTAATATTTTTGGGTTTTGTAATAATTGTAACAGTAGCAACGGAAAAGTAAATAAGCGAAACACAAGATGTGAAAAGCTCGTAGGCATTGGATCAGTGATGGATAATTATGTCGGATGCGATTCCTCATGTAATAGCTATAACATAGGGTGACACAGAACTAGCTCCAATTCATCAACGTAATGTAGGCATGTATTCCGAATATAGTCATACATGCTTATGGAAAAGAACTTGCATGACATCTTTTGTCCTACCCTCCCGTGGCAGCGGGGTCCTAGTGGAAACTAAGGAATATTAAGGCCTCCTTTTAATAGAGAACCGGACCAAAGCATTAACACATAGTGAATACATGAACTCCTCAAACTACGGTCATCACCGAGAAGTATCCCGATTATTGTCACTTCGAGGTTGTCGGATCATAACACATAATAGGTGACTATAGACTTGCAAGATAGGACCAAGAACACACATATATTCATGAAAACATAATAGGTTGAGATCTGAAATCATGGCACTCGGGCCCTAGTGACAAGCATTAAGCATAGAAAAGTCATAGCAACATCAATCTCAGAACATAGTGGATACTAGGGATCAAACCCTAACAAAACTAACTTGATTACATGGTAAATCTCATCCAACCCATCACCGTTCAGCAAGCCTACGATGGAGTTACTCACGCACGGTGGTGAGCATCATGAAATTGGTGATGGAGGATGGTTGATGATGACGACAGCGACGAATCCCCCTCTCCGGAGCCCCGAACGGACTCCAGATCAGCCCTCCCGTGAGAGAGATTAGGTCTTGGCGGCGGCTCCATATCGTAAAATGCAACGAAACTTCCTCTCTGATTTTTTTCTCCGTGAGACGGAATATATGGAGTTGGAGTTGAGGTCGGCAGAGCCTTGATGACCCACAAGTGTATGGGATCTATCGTAGTCCTTTCTATAAGTAAGAGTGTCGAACCCAATGAGGAGCAGAAGGAAATGATAAGCGGTTTTCAGTAAGGTTTTCTCTGCAAGCACTGAAATAGTAGGTGATAGATAGTTTTGTGATAGGACAAATAGTAACGAGCAAGAAGTAAATAAAGTAAATAAAGTGCAGCAGAGGTGGCCCAATCCTTTATGTAGCAAAGGATAAGCCTGGACAAATTCTAATAATGAGGAAAGAGCTCCCGAGGACACATTGGGAATTATCGTCAAGCTAGTTTTCATCACGTTCATATGATTCGCGTTCGGTACTTTGATAATTTGATATGTGGGTGGACCGGCACTTGGGTACTGCCCTAACTTGGACAAGCACCCCACTTATGATTAACCCCTATTGCAAGCATCCGCAACTAGAAAAAGGAGTATTAAGGTAAACCTAACCACAACATTAGACATATGGGTCCATATCAGCCCCTAACGAAGCAACGCATAAACTAGGGTTTAACCTTCTGTCACTCTAGCAACCCATCATCTACTTATTACTTCCCTATGCCTTCCTCTAGGCCCAAATAATGGTGAAGTGTCATGTAGTCGACGTTCACATGACACCACTAGAGAAAAGACAACATACATCTCATCAAAATATCGAACGAATACCAGATTCACATGACTACTAATAGCAAGACTTCACCCATGTCATCAGGAACAAACGTAACTACTCACAAAGAATATTCATGTTCGTAATCAGAGGAGTAATAATATGCATAAAGGATCTGAACATATGATCTTCCACCAAGTAAACCAATTAGCATCAACTACAAGGAGTAATCAACACTACTAGCAACCCACAGGTACCAATTTGTGGTTTTGATACAAGATTGGATAAAAGAGATGAACTAGGGTTTTGAGAGGAGATGGTGCTGGTGAAGATGTTGATGGAGATTGACCCGCTCCCGATGAGAGGATCGTTGGTGATGACGTTGGTGATGATTTTCCCCTCCCGGAGGGAAGTGTCCCCGGCAGAACAGCTCCGCCAGAGCCCTAGATTGATTCCGCCAAGGTTCTGCCTCGTGGCGGCGGAGTTTCGTCCCGTAAGCTTGCCCACGATTTTTCCCAGGGTAAAAGTGATGATATAGCAGAGGATGGACGCCGGAGGCCCACCAGGGGCCCCAGGAGATAGGGGGCGCGCCCTATAGGGGGGGCGCCCTATAGGGGGGGGCCTGTCTCCTGGACAGGGTGTGGGCCCCCTGGCCTATTTCTTTCGCTCATAAATTCTTAATAAATCCAAAAGGTTGTTTCATGGAGTTTCAGGACTTTTGGAGTTGTGCAAAATAGGTTTCCAACGTTTGCTCCTTTTCCAGCCAGAATTCCAGCTGCCGGCATTCCCCCTCTTCATGGTAAACCTTGTAAAATAAGAGAGAATAGCCATAAATATTGAGATATAAAGTATAATGACAGCCCATAATGCAATAAATATTGATATAAAAGCATGATGCAAAATGGACATATCAACTCCCCCAAGCTTAGACCTCGTTTGTCCTCAAGCGGAAACCGAAATCGAAAAATAAGTCCACATGTTTAGAGATGGAGGTGTCGATAAAAATAAAATACGGACACAAGGGCATCACGATCATTCTAATAATAGCAACATATATAGATTTTGTCATATGATTTCTTATGCTCAAGTAATAAGCAATTCACAATGTCAAGTATGGTTCATAAACTTCATTGGGAACTAACAAACTATAATCTCAGTCATTGAAGCAATTGCAATTTATCGTAACATCAGAAAGAGTCAATAATAGAGCTTTTCAACAAGCTCACATACTCAACTATCTCGTAGTCTCCCATAATTGCTAACACTCATGCAATACTTGTGGTTATAGAGTTTCAGTCGGACACTAAGAAAGATAGGGGCTTATTGTGTTGCCTCCCAACGTATTCACCTTTAGGTGATGTCAACAATAATTGCCTATGCCAACTTACATCCAATTGGATATATGTATCATGATCTTTCAAACACGAGGAGCTTGCCAAAGGATAAAATGAAAAAGTGGAAAGGTGAGGATCACCTTGACTCAAGCATAAAGCAAAAACACAAAATAAAAGATAGGCCCTTCGCAGAGGGAAGCAGAGGTTGTCATGCACGTTTAGGGTTGATGCACGAAATCTTAATGCAAAAGAACGTCACTTTGTATTGCCCCTTGTATGTGGACCTTTATTATGCAATTAGTCGCTTTTATTACTTCCACAACAATTTCGTACAAAGCTTATTTTCTCTGCACTAATAAGTCATACATATTTAAAGAGCAATTTTTATTGCTTGCACCGATGACAACTTACTTGAAGGATCTTCTTCAATCCATAGGTAGGTATGGTGGACTCTCATGGCAAAACTGGGTTTGAGGATATTTGGAAGCACAAGTAGTATCTCTACTTGGTGCAAGGAATTTTGGCTAGCAAGAGGGGGAAAGGCAAGCTCAACATGTTTGGAAGGTCAATGACAATATATTTTAACTGAGATGTCGGAAAACATAAACCATTACGTTGTCTTCCTTGTCCAACATCAACTCTTTTAGCATGTCATACTTAATGAGTGCTTCACAATCATAAAATCATGTCCAAGATAATATATCTATATGCGAACCCCTCTTTCCTTATCACTTCCTATTAATTGCAACGATGACCAAGGCTATGTTCATCAACTCTCAACAATTTTTATGCCTCATACTTTCTATGTGTGAAGTTATCACTATCCATAAGATCAATATGAATTCTTTTGTTCTTTCTACTTTCTCAAGATCATAGCAACATAGCAAAGCCCTTGACTCAACACTAATCTTTATTATAGATAGCACACGGACTCGCTTACATAAAGAGATCACAATGCAAAACTCAAAACTACTTGATATCAAAACTTCAATCTACTAGATCAAGATACTACTAAAAGGATCGAACTAAATAAAGCGGTAAAGATAGGAGTGTGATAGTGATATGATACCGGGGCACCTCCCCCAAGCTTGGCAGTTGCCAAGGGGAGTGCCCATACCCATGTAATTATTTCCTCGTAGGTGATGGAGGTGATGATGATGACGGTGGATAATTGCACATCGAGCGTAAAAGCTCCTCCAACTTGTGGATAATGCCCTTGAGCCCAACAATATGATCCTTCAACAAAATATTCTCCTGTGTGAGATACTTGTTTTGTATGTGGGCTAACTCAATCATCTTGAAAGCTTCAATCTCTGTTGGAGTGAAAAGGTTAGGTAAAGGGTGAGGGATGTCTTCTTCTTTCACCACCGGAGCTTGAACCTCCATGGCCTTCTTGATCCCTTCACCCTTGTTGATCTCTTCTAGTTCCTCTCTTTTCAACTCTATCTTCAATAGCCAGGCATCCTTGTCTTCGTTGTTGCAGGAGGGAGAAGTCATGGTGCTCTAAATCTGCAACATGAACAGCTCGAGACGAAAACAGAGGATATTTGCGTGATACTGTGGTCAGAACCTTCGGGAGTATATATAATAAATTTTTACCGACCAAAATACGTAACATACAAGAAAACGGAGTC